>NC_083571.1:58535849-58872516 GCF_027579695.1 Neoarius graeffei
ATCGATAGGTTTTATAAGAAGTCCGCCTAAGCGGAAATGATTTTATCGGATGTTTTGTATCAAGTTTTTATTTATCAACTTTGCAAAAAAATACAAATAAAAATGCTCTGTTCCACAAAATCCAGTGAATGTGGATAGAATAAAACAGCTACTCCGCTCAATCTCGCCGTACATGGCTTATAGCTATTGGCCCATGGACGACTCAATTTCGTGGAATAACTTTTAATTATCCTGTTAACTACAGCGATAGTGCATGGGTTGAGCTTTTTACTCTAATACTAGTTTGTGGGTTAGCCCGTTTACTATAATACTAACTCCTGGTTCAGGCTGTTGACTATAATACTAGTTCCCAAGTTAGCAACTAGTTAGCTATAATAATAATAAAAAATGGATCAACCTGTTTACTACAATACTAGCTTAATTAACCTAATTACTATTATACTATGATATGGGTTAGCACAAATACTCTGATAACTCGAGTTAGCATGTTTCCTTTTTTTGCAGGTCAGTCTGGTCAGTTCTTGGGTTAGCCTGTTTACCGTAATGCTAATTCATGGACATGGGTTAGCATGTTTACTAGAGGAGTAGTTCTTGGTTTTGTGCGAGCTTGAGTTTGTCTATTTACCACAATGCTAGTTTGTGACCAGTTTACTACAACACTATGTCATAACCTGTTTTCTGAAATCATGTAGTCATATCTCTCATCTGTACACGAAGTCCAAAGTCCCGAAGTCCAAGTCAAATCCGGATTCTGGTGACCTTAATTCATACAATTTCAGTTGAGCAGGGAGTAAATGTTATTGAACGTGTTTAAAAAAAAAAATCCAGCATCTTTAGGCGACTCATTTTAGATTTTTCGGATCACGGATCCGCCGACGGCAGTTAAATACTACTGCTAGAAAAATAAAAATTCTGTGCGTATTTTTATTTAACCGCCGAAACGTACAAAAAGAAATGTAAAAAAAAAAGTCACATATTTTTCTTGTAACAGCACTGTATCCCTGGTACTAGGTCATATTTCTTTAAGTAAAAAGTATTAGAATCGCAAATACAAACGACAGTGTGTGTAGTATATATCCACTTCAGCCGAGTCCAAAAACGAAACTATTTACGACATTTTCACTTGAATGTTTTTATGGTATTTACGATCGCTTTACGACAGTGTCAACCTCGTGCTGACCATGGCTGACGCTGACAGCATGGATTCCGAGCTATCGCCGCAACTGTACGTAAGCATAAAGTGTGGTAAAGAAAAGTCTTTTCACTGTCTCACTAACCAAAACGTGGGCGATTTCGTCTCTCAAGCGTTGAAAGTAAACAATGAAAAGATGAAAACGATCTTTGGTTCTCAGAAAGAAGGCGGTGATGTAACGAGCGCGATGCCGAATATGCCTGCCATAACGTTAGTTCGTGATTTTGGCTGCAAGTATCTGACTGTGGAATTAGAAGAGGATGGTGCCGCAGAGAGTCCTATCGAATCAAGTAGCACGAACGTATCAGCCTTCGATGTGCTCATGAGAGCTCAACGGTTAGATGACCACATACCTTCAGAGAAGTAAATACTGGAATGCTAGTCCGTGTTATAAACTTATACAGTGGGGCAAAAAAGTATTTAGTCGGTCACCAATTGTGCAAGTTCTCCCACTTAAAAAGATGAGAGAGGCCTGTAATTTTCATCATAGGTATACCTCAACTATGAGAGACAAAATGAGAAATAAAAATCCAGAAAATCACATTGTCTGATTTTTAAAGAATTTATTTGCAAATTATGGTGGAAAATAAGTATTTGGTCAATAACAAAAGTTCATCTCAATACTTTGTTATATACCCTTTGTTGGCAATGACAGAGGTCAAACGTTTTCTGTAAGTCTTCACAAGGTTTTCACACACTGTTGCTGGTATTTTGGCCCATTCCTCCATGCAGATCTCCTCTAGAGCAGTGATGTTTTGGGGCTGTCGCTGGGCAACACGGACTTTCAACTCCCTCCAAAGATTTTCTATGGGGTTGAGATCTGGAGACTGGCTAGGCCACTCCAGGACCTTGAAATGCTTCTTACGAAGCCACTCCTTCGTTGCCCGGGCAGTGTGTTTGGGATCATTGTCATGCTGAAAGACCCAGCCACGTTTCATCTTCAATGCCCTTGCTGATGGAAGGAGGTTTTCACTCAAAATCTCACGATACATGGCCCCATTCATTCTTTCCTTTACATGGATCAGTCGTCCTGGTCCCTTTGTAGAAAAACAGCCCCAAAGCATGATGTTTCCACCCCCATGCTTCACAGTAGGTATGGTGTTCTTTGGATGCAACTCAGCATTCTTTCTCCTCCAAACATGACAAGTTGAGTTTTTATCAAAAAGTTCTATTTTGGTTTCATCTGACCATATGACATTCTCCCAATCCTCTTCTGGATCATCCAAATGCTGTCTAGCAAACTTCAGACGGGCCTGGACATGTACTGGCTTAAGCAGGGGACATGTCTGGCACTGCAGGATTTGAGTCCCTGGCGGCGTAGTGTGTTACTGATGGTAGCCTTTGTTACTTTGGTCCCAGCTCTCTGCAACTCATTCACTAGGTCCCCCCATGTGGTTCTGGGATTTTTGCTCACTGCTCTTGTGATCATTTTGACCCCACAGGGTGAGATCTTGTGTGGAGCCCCAGATCGAGGGAGATTATCAGTGGTCTTGTATGTCTTCCATTTTCTAATAATTGCTGCCACAGTTGATTTCTTCACACCAAGCTGCTTACCTATTGCAGATTCAGTCTTCCCAGCCTGGTGCAGGTCTACAATTTTGTTTCTGGTGTCCTTTGACAGCTCTTTGGTCTTGGCCATAGTGGAGTTTGGAATGTGACTGTTTGAGGTTGTGGACAGGTGTCTTTTATACTGATAATGAGTTCAAACAGGTGCCATTAATACAGGTAACGAGTGGAGGACAGAGGAGCCTCTTAAAGAAGAAGTTACAGGTCTGTGAGAGCCAGAAATCTTGCTTGTTTGTAGGTGACCAAATACTTATTTTACTGAGGAATTTACCAATTAATTCATTAAAAATCCTACAATGTGATTTCCTGGATTCTTCCCCCCATTCTGTCTCTCATAGTTGAAGTGTACCTATGATGAAAATTACAGGCCTCTCTCATCTTTTTAAGTGGGAGAACTTGCACAATTGGTGGCTGACTAAATACTTTTTTACCCCACTGTATACAAGAACACACATACATACACACACACACACACACACACACACACACATATATATATATATACACATATATATATATATATATATATATATATATATATATATATATATATATATACACACACACACACACATATATATATATACACAGTATATACATACACACACACACACACACCGGTATGTATGTAAAGTGTCTCTTGAATTTAAATTATTTTATCATCTTAATCCGACATTGAAATTTTGCCATGCAAAAAAAAAAAAAATTGGACAAGGACACTTTTATTTTTATTTCGACCGACATCAAAAATATGTTGAAAAAAATCCGTGAACCTAAAGATAAAAAATGGGTGGCCTTATACAGTTTCCTGCACTATTCAGTAAAATGTTAAAGTCTAAGTTCAAGTCCGAGTCTCAGAAGCTGTAAGCCATGTCCATTCTCAAGTCATGTGGTTCCAAGTCAAATTACAAGTCATGACTCAAGTCTTCCATCACTGGTTTACTGTAATTCTAGGTTCAGTGAGCCCGTTTCCTGGCTTTCAAATGAACTAGGGGGAAAAAAAATGAATGGACCCAGTGATGGCTAGTACGATCTGTACAGCATCTGATCAAACACACACCTTTTTGCACTTTGTCACACAGTAGGAAGATTTCATCTCCGCCCCGACATATGCCGGAGTTCCTGTTCACGCGACAGATCTTGAGCTCGGCTGTGTTCGGAGCTCCTGGAGTGAGGAGGATGGACACACAGGGAAACAGAGAGAGCAGTTCAGCACTCATTTCTCATTTGGAAAGTCAAAAGGAAACACGCCTGGGCTGTGTGTGCGTATCAGTATGTAAAATAGCTACAGATGAGTAGTGTTGCTTCTGCAGACTCACTGTTGTCATAGATTGGCTGAGAAACGACAGGCTCCAGGGGGTACAGCTCGCCAGTTGCCAGGGTGATGGTTGCTTGGAAACAGAGGCGGACAGCGTTCAGGTCGTACTCTTCCTCCCACACTTTGGCTTCGGGAACTGCAACACGAGACGATGGATGGGGAGTGAGACAAACAAGAATGTGTACACACACACTTTCGACAAACATAACACTAGAAACTAGGTCATAAGGAAGAGACCCAGTGGATAAAATCTAATCTTTAAACAGACTACTATATTTCCTGTAAGAGACAAAGAAACCAGTGTTCAGAGAAACAAGCAAATTACAGTTTCTTAGGGTTTCATCTCCTGCTGTGTTCTCTCTTCTCATGGACATACAGCTTTATGGCTTTTGTTTAGAATGTCTGTCTAAACGCATATAATTAATTCACTGACTAATTGGTAATTTGTTAAAATATTCGGACCAGCCATAGAGAGAAGAAAAAAATAAATAAATATGGATTAGACCATAAAATTGATGAAAAAAAATAAAAAATTCTCTCTGTCATTCTGTCACACATACCCACACACATCCACAAAGAAAGTTACAATCATGGTTAGCAGTGTTGTGCGTGTTTTTTTTTTTAATGCTGAATTGGACTGGTGAAAAAAGCAAGTCTGTGGGCCGGGTTAAAACCAGTCCACGGCTATGATGATGTTATTTTAAAGCAAATAATCTGGAATTACATCTAAACAAGTTTTTTGCAAATAACCACCATACTCTGTAACCAAATAACGTCCGTACGTTTTGCTGACAAAACGGAGCACCAATAAATGATAAATAAAAAAATAAAAATAACTTGTTAGTAACTACCTTTTCTAGCAAACACTAGCTAACAAACCTACTTACTTACAAACCAATATATTAATAACTAACTTACAAACTTCGTATGCTAATTGATGAACTTACATTTTAACTTAGTAAATAACTTAATAATTAACATAAAAACTACTACTTTGAATGAACCTACTTACCATTTACCTACTTAAAAACTAACATTAATTAATTTACTTATTAACTATCTTACTAAGAAATTTCATAACTAACTTTCAAACATACTAATTAACGAGTTTATGTATTAACTTAGCAAATAGTTTATTAATTAACCTACTTCACAAATGCTATTACTTAGAAATAACCTATTTGTTTACTTACAAACTAATATTCATTCATGAACATGGTTATTAACTTAATAACTAACTTACTGACAAACGTAGTAACTTTACTTACTCACTGAAGAATATAAATAATAACTAATAAATGTTAACTAACTAAATGATGAATAACTAAAATGGCAACTTGTTAGAAACTACTTTTGTTAGCTAGTCTTTGCTAGAAAATCTGCTTACTTACAAACTAATATATTAATAACCAACTTACAAACTTAACATACTAATTAATAAACTTGCATATTAAGTAAGAAATAACTTAATTATTAACATAAAAACTAGTGCTGTCAAGCGATTAAAATATTTAATCGCGATTAATGTCGCGACTGTCATAGTTAACTCGCGATTAATCGCAATTTAATCACACATTTTTGTCACATGAAAAACCATTGTAATTCTCTTATCAGCATAAAAAAGTGAATGGGCTTAAGCATAACACGTCTTGACACAGCCACTGCAAAGTGAAACCTAAGCCGAGCACCGGTGCTAGCAAAAGAACCATGAGTGAAGTGATCTACTGCTTGAGTTAGTCTACAACTCACAGTGATTTGACATGCTTGATTATAATATAAAGTACACTATTATATTAACTTTAAGTTGTTCGTTGATAAATATTGCATTGAATCTGATCTTTACTGTTTCAGCTCACTTAACACATTTTGTACTTTTACACTTTCTGCCTGTTGATGCGTCGCGCTGTCCAATCAGAGGCGGCCAAATTTGCATATTACAGGAAGGATTTCTGGGATAGCATTGAGTTTACAGTTCAGAGGGATCTGGCTTCTTTAGACGCTGCCTTCTTAAAACTGAATAAATATTTAAAAAGAGCCAAATGAGCCAGTCTTTTGAACAGCTCTTTTCAAAGAACGGATCACAAAGATGCGAACCCCATCAAAGAGCCATAAATCCCATCTCTACTAGCGCGCCCTGCCCGCGCTGGTTCTTTGGGGGGGGAGGGCAGAGGACTCTGGCTGTGCGGGGCGTGGCATTACAGTCTAGCTGCTATCAGTTTTCTGATCCAAGTTCCTGGCAGTTTCAAAAGCTTATGAAAAACCTACATCATGTCACAGAGCGTTAATCTCACGATAAAAAAATTATCGCCGTTAAAATTGAGTCAAGTTAACGTGTTAATAATGCGACATTTTTGACAGCACTAATAAAAACTATTACTTAGAACTGATTTACCCATTTACCTACTTACAAACTAACATTAATTAATTTACTTAATAATAATCTTACTAAGAAATTTAATAACTAGCTTTCAAATTAGCATACAAATTAATGAACCATTTATTGGTTAGATTTCTGAAACGTAGTTCGCTTAGAAGATTTGCGACAACCCTGGTTATAACTTGTACACCAGCAACGTGCAAGACATGCAGCAAGTACGTACAACTTGCAAGGTGACTACAGAAGGAACTGACTGAATTTGGTGGGTTTGAAAATTAAATGGTGATTATTATAATTTATTTATTTTACTCTGAAGCACTGTTCATTTTGCCTGATCATGTGACTAATGCTGCTTTTCCACTACAAACGCAGCTGAGTTGGGCTGAGCTGTGCCGTGCTGAGTTGGGCTGAGTCGAGCTGAGTGGGGCTGTTGGAGTTGCATTTCGACTACAACCGCACTGAACCGTGCTGGCTGGAAGTGGGTGGACACATTGGGTGGAGTTAGCGAAAGTGGGTGGACGTCACGTGATGTCGTTAAGCGGCGCAAACAGTGACATCAGTGACTTTTTAAGCGGTCGTCTCACGACCCGGATAGTAAACAATAAACATGGAGGACATGGAGTCGTTAGTGTTGCTGGTCTTGGTGCTGTGGCTTGTTGTCACCGACAACGCCAACAGATACTGGCAAGAGCGTATAGATGAGGCGAGGCGCATAAGGCTTCAGAAATTCTCGTAATTCGTAATTCTTCTTCTTCCGGGTTTACGGTGTTTACAGATCCCAGCGTGCTCGCGGGGCGTGTGTGGGCATGTGAGGACACTCCTCCTCACCAATCAGTGCACAGGGGAGTGTCTGCTCACGCCCCCAGCCTCACTCGGCTCGGTTTGGCTCGCTTCAGCCCCACTCCAAAACCATGCGTGTTTTGGGTGCTAAGCAGGGCTGAAGCGAGCTGAGTCGTGCTGCTCTGAGGTAGTCGAAACGCGAGCCGTGTCGGGCTGAAGTGAGCTGAAGTGAGCTGAAAAAGGGTAGTGGAAAAGGGCCAAAAGCTTGCAAAAGCTTTGTTGTTCAGGCACTTTTCATATTAAACTTGATGAAAAGTTGTAATCAGGGCCAAACTTGATCAAGCAGTCTCGCCTCCTGGTTTTTGATAATCAATAGAAGTTTTTCCTCAGGTCTAAATTAAAACAAATTGTGCTTATTTTATTCAAAAACAAGTGGTATAATATGTACAGAAGCTTATTCACCATAAATTCCAAATATACAATCAATCAATCTTGGGATAATGACAAGGAACTGGTGGTTGCCTAAAAGGTGAAATGCGACAACTGGTGAAAAAACATATTTTAAAACTGTTTTAAAAGTTATAATTTATTTATTTTTTTAATTTTTTTTTTTTTTTTTGGGGGGGGGGAGGCGGCACGTCATGGCCTGAAGGTTAGAGAAGCAGCTCAGTTCAATTCTCAGGACTGGCAGGAAAAATGTGAGGGGAGTTGACTGAACGAACAGCACTTTCCCCTCCCTCTGTATCATGGCTAAAGTGCCACTGAGCGAGGCACCTAACCCCCAACTGCTCCCTGGATGCTGTAGCATCGCTGCCCACTACTCTGGATATGTGTGTGCACTCATCGTTCACTTGTGTACGTTCACTGCTTCAGATGGGTTAAATACAGAGGAGGAATTTCACTGTGCTTGAGTGTACATGTGACAAATAAAGGCCCCTTCTTCTTCTTCTATAATTTATGCTATGCCCACACAGATCCATAAAAGGCAAAGTTCACAGAGTTGAAAATGACAACTCAATGGTCGAAAAGTGTTTCCCAAGCACTGCAAGCAATGCAGCTCAGGCTTACAGTGGTGCTTGAAAGTTTGTGAACCCTTTAGAATTTTCTATATTTCTGCATAAATATGACCTAAAACATCATCAGATTTTCACACAAGTCCTAAAAGTAGATAAAGAGAACCCAGTTAAACAAATGAGACAAAAATATTATGCTTGGTCATTTATTTATTGAGGAAAATGATCCAGTTTTACATATCTGTGAGCGGCAAAAGGATGTGAACCTTTGCTTTCAGTATCTGGTGTGACCCCCTTGTGCAGCAATAACTGCAACTAAACGTTTCCGGTAACTGTTGATCAGTCCTGCACACCGGCTTGGAGGAATTTTAGCCCATTCCTCCATACAGAACAGCTTCAACTCTGGGATGTTGGTGGGTTTCCTCACATGAACTGCTCGCTTCAGGTCCTTCCACAACATTTCGATTGGATTAAGGTCAGGACTTTGACTTGGCCATTCCAAAACATTAACTTTATTTTTCTTTAACCATTCTTTGGTAGAACGACTTGTGTGCTTAGGGTCGTTGTCTTGCTGCATGATCCACCTTCTCTTGAGATTCAGTTCATGGACAGACGTCCTGACATTTTCCTTTAGGATTCGCTGGTATAATTCAGAATTCATTGTTCCATCAATGATGGCAAGCCGTCCTGGCCCAGATGCAGCAAAACAGGCCCAAACCATGATACTACCACTACCGTGTTTTCACAGATGGGATAAGGTTCTTATGCTGGAATGCAGTGTTTTCCTTTCTCCAAACATAATGCTTCTCATTTAAACCAAAAAGTTCTATTTTGGTCTCATCTGTCCACAAAACATTTTTCCAATAGCCTTCTGGCTTGTCCACGTGATCTTTAGCAAACTGCAGACAAGCAGCAATGTTCTTTTTGGAGAGCAGTGGCTTTCTCCTTGCAACCCTGCCATGCACACCATTGTTGTTCAGTGTTCTCCTGATGGTGGACTCATGAACATTAACATTAGCCAACATGAGAGAGGCCTTCAGTTGCTTAGAAGTTACCCTGGGGTCCTTTGTGACCTCGCCGACTATTACACACCTTGCTCTTGCAGTGATCTTTGTTGGTCGACCACTCCTGGGGAGGGTAACAATGGTCTTGAATTTCCTCCATTTGTACACAATCTGTCTGACTGTGGATTGGTGGAGTCCAAACTCTTTAGAGATGGTTTCATAACCTTTTCCAGCCTGATGAGCATCAACAACGCTTTTTCTGAGGTCCTCAGAAATCTCCTTTGTTCGTGCCATGATACACTTCCACAAACGTGTTGTGAAGATCAGACTTTGATAGATCCCTGTTCTTTAAATAAAACAGGGTGCCCACTCTCACCTGATTTTCATCCCATTGATTGAAAACGCCTGACTCTAATTTCACCTTCAAATTAACTGCTAATCCTAGAGGTTCACATACTTTTGCCACTCACAGATATGTAATATTGGATCATTTTCCTCAATAAATAAATGACCAAGTATAATATATTTGTCTCATTTGTTTAACTGGGTTCTCTTTATCTACTTTTAGGACTTGTGTGAAAATCTGATGATGTTTTAGGTCATATTTATGCAGAAATATAGAAAATTCTAAAGGGTTCACAAACTTTCAAGCACCACTGTATTTGTCTTTGGACTGCTTTCTTGCAAGTCATTGATGTGAAACGACCAAGTTTTATTTTAAAATAAATCATTAAATAAGTAAACAGCAGTTTAAACTTGACACCATAATAAACAAACTGAAGCCAATCAATCGACTTTAACTTTCTTGAGTCTCCTTATGTGAATATGGAAATTTATACACTCAGGAGCTCTTGTATAATATGAAAAAGTTTTTTCCCCTCTAAAATTCACTGGATTTGAAAGAATACAACAGATTTTTGTGTAAATGCTCCTGCAAACAATTTACCATCTATATATATATATATATATATATATATATATATATATATATATATACATATATATATATATATATACACACACACTTTATATAAGCCTAGAATACTAATATCGAATGTACGAGAAAGTGTATACAAGATCCAGATTAGATCTAGATTACCTATTCCTTTGATCGTCTAACTATTCAACATGCATATTTCTTAAAATTTACCCAAAAATGTTAATACCTTTTTCTAAAAAGCATTTCTTTATAAACATGGAACAAATTTTGTTGTTTGTGCGATTGTTAGTGGTTACTATGACGATCTATATACAGTGTGGGGAAATGATGTGGGCTGTATGAGTCACACAGGGAAGCTTTCTTCTGCATGTTTGTGGGTGTACGTGTGAGCGCGAGTGTGAAAAGACACGAGTATCTCACTGTTATAAGGGTTGTTCTGTGTCTGCAGGCGACAGGAAACGGCTTCAGCGACATCCTTCTTCTTCACACACTGAATACCAAGATTCTGGAAACTGAGGGTGAGACAGAGAGGAAAAAAAAAAAAAGAAAGTGCCGTAAGAACGCAAATGCCGTATAAGGGCAGGCTGATGTGAAAAGTAAAAGTAAAAGCAAAATGTGACCATGTGCAGGAAAAGGTCCTGAACTCGAGACCTTTCTGCAATCTCTCAGACAGGAAGTTTGAACTGGACCACATATCCATATCATAATGCCATAGTATGGATTAAAAATATGGAATTGAAATGTGTTGTGAATTTTAATTATTTAGCATGAGCATGTACTTATAATGGTTATTAAAGGTGACATATTGTACCCTGTTTCCACAAGTGGACATACTTCCCTGAGGTCTTAATGAAATGTCTGTGACACGCTTTTGTCAAAATGCCACAAGGATAAAGCCCCACCGCTCCCTTCTCACCCTGCCTAAACAGCCCTGTCCAAAACGGCTGATTTGAGGAACGGCCTGTTCGTTTAAATGATAATGAGCCACTCATGAGCTCAGCCCTCCCCCTTCTTCCACCAGCCAATCTGGTAGCACTTTCCTCATGAATATTCATTCTCAAAAAGGTAGTCTCACGTTCTCGGAGATGCTGAGATGAGAGGGTGGGATATGTAATTTTAATGAGCTCCACTTGTCACATAGAAAGGGGAGGCAAATCTGAACGGCTCGTTGAGGCAGATATTTTCTAAAATTGGTGGCACCGGGGGCGTCGTGGCTCAGGTGGATAAGGCGCCATACCATAAATCCAGGGACCCGGGTTCAATTCCGGCCCGAGGTCATTTCCCGATCCCTCCCCGTCTCTCTCTCCTGCTCATTTCCTGTCTCTACACTGTCCTATCCAATAAAAGGTGCAAAAAGCCCCAAAAAATACAACCCAGATTCCCAAAAAGTTGGGACAAAGTACAAATTGTAAATAAAAACGGAATGCAATAATTTACAAATCTCAAAAACTGATATTGTATTCACAGTAGAACATAGACAACATATCAAATGTCGAAAGTGAGATATTTTGAAATTTCATGCCAAATATTGGCTCATTTGAAATTTCATGACAGCAACACATCTCAAAAAAGTTGGGACGGGGCAATAAGAGGCTGGAAAAGTTAAAGGTACAAAAAAGGAATAGCTGGAGGACCAAATTGCAACTCATTAGGTCAATTGGCAATAGGTCATTAACATGACTGGGTATAAAAAGAGCATCTTGGAGTGGCAGCGGCTCTCAGAAGTAAAGATGGGAAGAGGATCACCAATCCCCCTAATTCTGCGCCGACAAATAGTGGAGCAATATCAGAAAGGAGTTCGACAGTGTAAAATTGCAAAGAGTTTGAACATATCATCATCTACAGTGCATAATATCATCAAAAGATTCAGAGAATCTGGAAGAATCTCTGTGCGTAAGGGTCAAGGCTGGAAAACCATACTGGGTGCCCGTGATCTTCGGGCCCTTAGACGGCACTGCATCACATACAAGCATGCTTCTGTATTGGAAATCACAAAATGGGCTCAGGAATATTTCCAGAGAACATTATCTGTGAACACAATTCACCGTGCCATCCGCCGTTGCCAGCTAAAACTCTATAGTTCAAAGAAGAAGCCGTATCTAAACATGATCCAGAAGCGCAGACGTCTTCTCTCGGCCAAGGCTCATTTAAAATGGACTGTGGCAAAGTGGAAAACTGTTCTGTGGTCAGACGAATCAAAAGTTGAAGTTCTTTATGGAAATCAGGGACGCCGTGTCATTCGGACTAAAGACGAGAAGGATGACCCAAGTTGTTATCAGCACTCAGTTCAGAAGCCTGCATCTCTGATGGTATGGGGTTGCATTAGTGTGTGTGGCATGGGCAGCTTACACATCTGGAAAGACCCCATCAATGCTGAAAGGTATATCCAGGTTCTAGAGCAACATATGCTCCCATCCAGACGACGTCTCTTTCAGGGAAGACCTTGCATTTTCCAACATGACAATGCCAAACCACATACTGCATCAATTACAGCATCATGGCTGCGTAGAAGAAGGGTCCGGGTACTGAACTGGCCAGCCTGCAGTCCAGATCTTTCACCCATAGAAAACATTTGGCGCATCATAAAACGGAAGATACGACAAAAAAGACCTAAGACAGTTGAGCAACTAGAATCCTACATTAGACAAGAATGGGTTAACATTCCTATCCCTAAACTTGAGCAACTTGTCTCCTCAGTCCCCAGACGTTTACAGACTGTTGTAAAGAGAAAAGGGGATGTCTCACAGTGGTAAACATGGCCTTGTCCCAACTTTTTTGAGATGTGTTGTTGTCATGAAATTTAAAATCACCTAATTTTTCTCTTTAAATGATACATTTTCTCAGTTTAAACATTTGATATGTCATCTATGTTCTATTCTGAATAACATATGGAATTTTGAAACTTCCACATCATTGCATTCCGTTTTTATTTACAATTTGTACTTTGTCCCAACTTTTTTGGAATCAGGGTTGTATCTTTAAAAAAAAAAAAAAAATTGGTGGCACCAAAGAAACTGCCTGGGTGTCTTATTTCAGAGTTTGTAGTTTGTAGCTTAATAGGCACTCTAGATATCTATATGGAAAAAAAGTGAATTTTCATCATATCAAGTAATTATAAGTAAATGTTGTGTTTTTGCGGGATTTTAAATATCTCCAGCAAAATATGATCAATATTTCAAAACGTCGCTTCATTTCTGAACAGGAATTGCAGATCCGACTGCGAGGTTTGTGAAATGTGAGCAGTATGAAAATCTGCATCAGAAAATCTTGATTATTTGTTTTATCATGCTGCTTCTCTCAAATCGAAAGTAAACTGAGTGCAATGTCATAACCTTGTGTTAAACACCACACACATACACACACACCTGTGAATCCGTCTCTCGGGCAGATCAGCTTCGTAGTAGCCATGTTTACAATCTTTTCCCACCAGCTCGTGTGGGTGGGGCTTGTGCGGGTGGCTCTTGGTAACCAAGGAGATCCTCACTCTGATTGGGCCGCTGTAGTTATGCACCTGTCAGAATAAACACACCTCGGTTGTGATTAATATCTAACGTACCAGATGTAGCCGCACTGGTTCTGTGCTCGCGTCTACAACTTATCCGGAGTCCGCTCGGTCCGAGATTTATAGCTGAGTAAATTGAAACGCTTTTCAAATGCGGAATTTGCTCTGGAGTTGGAAGCGAAGTGACACAAAATTAAAGAAGCTCTTAAATACATGGTAATTTTTCTGTTTGGAGATGACTGACCATTCTGTTTGGAGATCGGAAATTGTTTTCCGGTTGTTTTGTATACGATCTGTGAGAGCGAAAACATGCAAATGAAATGAAAGCTGTGTAACTATCAGCACAATAAAATGCTTTTATAGGAAAATAATCCAAGACAGGGAGGTGTGATGCAATCCGACACACTGAAGTGGAAAAACGTTCTTTTTAAAATCTTTAGTTACATTCATTGTAAACAAGTTTTACTTACATTGTAACAACAAGGAAAGTCCATGTGCTGCTAAAATAAGGAAAATAATTTTGGTAGGGGGCGGCACGGTGGTGTAGTGGTTAGCGCTGTCGCCTCACAGCAAGAAGGTCCGGGTTCGAGCCCCGTGGCCAGCGAGGGCCTTTCTGTGTGGAGTTTGCATGTTCTCCCCGTGTCCGCGTGGGTTTCCTCCAGGTGCTCCGGATTCCCCCACAGTCCAAAGACATGCAGGTTAGGCTAACTGGTGACTCTAAGGCCAAGTTTACATTAGACCGTATCTGTCTCGTTTTCTTCGCGGATGCACTGTCCGTTTACATTAAACCGCCTGGAAACGCCGGGAAACGGGAATCCGCCAGCGTCCACATATTCAATCCAGATCGTGTCTGATCCGGTGCTGTGTAAACATTAAGATACGCGGATACGCTGAGCTGAGCTCTAGCTGGCGTCGTCATTGGACAACGTCACTGTGACATCCACCTTCCTGATTCGCTGGCGTTGGTCATGTGACGCGACTGCTGAAAAACAGCGCGGACTTCCGCCTTGTATCACCTTTCATTAAAGAGTATAAAAGTATGAAAATACTGCAAATACTGATGCAAATACTGCCCATTGTGTAGTTATGATTGTCTTTAGGCTTGCCATCCTTCCACTTGCAAGTGGTAAGTGACGCGCATGCCCGATATGCACTGAGATCACACACACAGCGGCTCAGTCCCAAATCACTGCTCGTGTGCTCCACTCGCGCGCTCTGTGAGCTGCGCAGGGCCGGAGTGCGCACCCTCCAGAGGGCACTCGCTGTTCAGGGCGGAGTGATTTGGAGCGCAGGATGCCTGCGGAGCCGAGCGTATCCGTGTATTGGTGTTGCTGTGTGCACGCAAATCATGTATTGGTGTTGCTGTGTGCACGCTAATCGTTTTAAAAACGTTAATCTGATGATCCGCTGATACGGTCTAATGTAAACATGGGCTAAATTGAGCGTAGGTGTGAATGTGAGTGTGAATGGTTGTCTGTGTCTATGTGTCAGCCCTGTGATGACCTGGCGACTTGTCCAGGGTGTACCCCGCCTTTCGCCCGTAGTCAGCTGGGATAGGCTCCAGCTTGCCTGCAACCCTGTAGAAGGATAAAGCGGCTAGAGATAATGAGATGAGAGATTTTGGTAGCTAACTGACAGATTTTTTTTTTCCAGTAGCTTTAGAAAGGCAAAGAAACTGTCCAAATGAGACAAAACTATGAGGAATACCGACATTTATGGCAGATATGTTGTTTAAATCACTAAAAAAAAAAATCTGGATAAAATAAGTTTAAAAATTCAGCTAGCTAGCTAGCAAATGGCCATTAAGGCATTTATAAAGGCAGAGAGACATTAGAAATGAGACAAAACTGTGAGGAATAACAACATTTACCTCATATATTGTTTAATTACAAAATAAATATTTTTTATGGCTAAAATAAGGTTAAAAATTCAGCTAGCTAGCTAGCGAATGGTTGTTGAGGCTTTTATAAAGGGAAAGAGACAATGTAAGTGAGATAAAACTATCAGGAATACCAACATTTACCTCAGATATGATGTTTAATTCCTTAAAAAAAAAAGATTATTTACGGCTAAAATAAAGGTTCAAAGTTCAGCTAACTCGCTAGCATATGGTTGTTAGACAATGCAAATGAGACAAAACAATGAGGAATTGCAACATTTACCTCATATGCTGTTTAATTACTAAATAAACATATATATTTTAATGGCTAAAATAAGGTTAAAAATTCAGCTAGCTGGCAAGCAAATGGCCATTAAGGCTTTTATAAAGGCAGAGAGACATTAGAAATGAGACAAAAGTATGAGGAATACCAACATTTACCTCATATGTTGTTTAATTACACTCTCTCTCTCTCTCTCTCTCTCTATATATATATATATATATATATATATATATATATATATATATATATATGGGTCCGTCTCAGAAACCGGTCTCTCATTTGGGACATTATGGTCAAAAAATACATTTTCTAATTTTACTATTTTTTTTGCATTTCCCTAACACTCAGTGTTTCTTTTGTCATGTTTAATTAGAATAAAGATAGCATCTTGCTTTATCTGGCCTCCACTGTGGAAAATGTTTTTGATTACAATCCAAATGCTTTTGCAAAACTGATTTACATATAAAATAATTACATCATGAAGAATTAAAGCCCCTCCTTCACAGAGGAGTGAAAATATTGAATAAATTTCCTCTTTTTGATTGCTTGGGTTAAAAATGCCAAGTCATGATGACTGAACTGATTATTCACTTAAATATGATACATTTTGGGTATTTGATATGGCGAAATAGGACATAATGGAAGAATCAAGAACACACCGGAAAGATGAGAATAACGGCGGTGGTAAAAGAACAGTGACTGTACCGGCTGAAGGTCGCGCAACGGGACATCACTACCGCACCGGACGGAGCGCGAGGCGGGGGCGGGGCAAAATGGCTGACTGTAGATTCTATCAAAAGTTCGATCTAAATTGACCATGGTTGCAAAATACTGGCCAAAAATACGCAAACACTACGATATATGAAAGTAAGATGAAAAAAAGAGACATTCTATTGCCTTATACTGCAAGACCAAAACAAAATAAAACTCTCAAAACTCACTTTTTCAGTGATAACGTCCGAACAGATCACCCGCGTAACAGAAAGACCGCAAATGGAAGCGCGATCAGCTTCTAACTGCTGGAGTGGAAAATTCCATTCTACACATGCAAATTGTTAATGTGTGTCCTTCCCCGCACACAAATAACACGCTACGGTAAAAAACAGACCACAACTCATTTTATAGCTCAGAAATTCATACAAGACCAGCTACCATCGGAACATTCTGTAAGAAACATATTCTATACCTAACTTTCAGCTTTCGTTTTAAAAAACAAAATAGCAGATTTATAACTAAATTTTTATATGGCGTAGTGATTTTAAGTTACTACTCTTGGTGAGGTAGTGACCTCGACCCTGAGGCTTTCCGTTTAGATCAAAACACACGATCGTATTGGTTTTGGGTCTGCGGAAAATGGAGTTACAACGGTCATCAAATATTGTGCATGATGTTTTATTACGGTTATGATTATTCTGTGAGCGCACCAATCCTTAGGTGTATAAAGTTACAACTTAAAATACAATTAGTGATGACTGTAGACTTTTCAGTGGACTTCAACCTTTTTAAGGGAATGCGATGTAGTCGACCATTTATCATGTCCAAGATCAAGCCGCCATTTTTCCACAAATTTGCATAATTTTTGCCAAATTCTGAAGAGTATTCACATCAAAGATTTAGTTTTATCTGTATTATTTCTTTCATCATTTTATTTCAAATTAAAACCAACATCACCATTCAAAACCGTATAGTTTATTGACTGAGTATATTTAGTGGGGAACCCCCACAGTACCCAGTTTCTGAGACAGACCCATATATATGTATGTATGTATGTATGTATGTATGTATGTATGTATGTATGTATGTGTGTGTGTGTGTTTATTTATTTATTTTTTATGGCTAAAATAAAGTTAAAAATTCAGCTAGCGAATGGTTGTTGAGACTTTTATAAAAGGGAGAGAGACAATGTAAATGAGATAAAACTATCAGGAATACCAACATTTACCTCAGATATGATGTTTAATTGCAAAAAAAAGATTATTTATGGCTAAAATAAGGTTAAAAGTTCAGCTAACTAGCTAGCATATGGCTGTTAGACAATCTAAATGAGACAAAACTATGAGAAATTGCAACATTTACCTCAGATACTTTGTTTAATAAACAATCAGTCTATCATTAA
This sequence comes from Neoarius graeffei, assembly GCF_027579695.1. Classification (NCBI taxonomy): domain Eukaryota; kingdom Metazoa; phylum Chordata; class Actinopteri; order Siluriformes; family Ariidae; genus Neoarius; species Neoarius graeffei. The sequence goes on from NC_083571.1 coordinate 58,553,820, forward strand.
CCTGTTTTTTAACTTCTGAATTTTAATGAGATTAAAAAAAAAAAAAGTTTGTCATGTTAGCGAAAAAACCCAGAAAGCATAATCTTAAGACCGACACTGGAGCCTCCTTCCATAAAAGTTAAATAAACACTGCCTTCACTGTTAAATAATACATTTTAACATGTTTATTCTTAGCCTTAGTGTCCACCATTACAATTCCAATTTAATGTGAACGACTTGCTACGATAGAAAAATTAATCCACCAATCAGAATCGAGAATTAAACAGTGCTGTGGTATGAATTATAATAAACCACCGACGGACTGAATCGCTCAAAGCTGTTGAAAGCTAAATGAAACACAAAACAAGCCTAGCTAAAAACAGCTATGTTTTGGTGTTTTGAAAACTGTGCACAAACTTTGAATAACATGTCTTCATATCGCCCACTCCTAACTGCAGCGCGTCTCAAGATGATCAAAGGACGATGACGTAAGAAATACAAACTGCCAAAACAGTCGAGCGGATTTTGAGTGCGTGTGGGAAGCCGTGTGGTGTTTCCATATTCCTGTCCTGTATCTTGGGCGAAATTAACGTTCAGAGTGCAAAAGAGGACTTCTTCTAAAATCAGTGCCAGAAGACGCAAGTCTCGCGCCACAGACAGAAACTCAACAGACTGCACAGGAATCGACTGTTACACTTTCTTCAAAGAATGGAGGGAAGAATGAGTCATTCAGAGCAGAGGTTCATGACGTTCTATTTGTCAAACACGTCAACTCCTGTATCAGTGAGGTTTCAAAGAAAGCTGGCAATCAAGTGATAACTTATCGTGAATGGTGTGAGTTAATGTATGACAAAGAGAGACTGCTCTGTTTATGGTTTTCACACTTTTAGACCAATCTCCACACGCAGACAAGGAACTTACACCATGGCCTTCAGAAATAGTCATTTCTGACTGACTAATATGCTTATTATTGACTAATGTGCTTATATTAGGACATCAAGTATATTCAGAATCATGGATATAAACTAATCTTCTTGATACAACAAAAGAGCATAATAGTCTAAAAGTGTCATCATCAAATTTGAGCATTGGTGGAACATTTTGTTTTCATGACCTGTTTCAGTACTGTACGTATGCAACCAACAAGAGGAAAAAAAACCCAAATGATTGAGATCTGAGATGACTTTTACTTTTTTTTGCGTGCTTGATTGCTTCATTTGTCCTCACCTATTATTTTATTGAATAAAATGTTACAAGTGAACTATGCAGGGAATAATAACACACCGTACTGTTATGCAAAAGTAATCCACACCACCCTGAAGTCAGATCTGGAGTGTGTTAATCTGCTTATAGTGCTGTCAGAATCAAGTATTCGACTGGTTAGTTACAACATTCTACAGTCTGTTATTTCTATCTAACAGACCGTTGCTATGGAACACATCATTAGTGGAAGCAATAAGTAAATCATTATTTAAATCAATATTTTGCACCAAATTACTGATTTCTCAAAGTTTGACTTGGCACGAGATGCTTTTCTTATCAACACGGGTGTAAAGAGTGGTTATTAACCGTTCTATCTAATTGAACCAGCCAGGCTTCTGCTTTACGTCGGAGTCCTGCATCACCCTGTCAAGATTTATTTCACACCAAGGTAAGTAAAGGAAACAATTCACCTCCATCTCATCTGTTACTTTGTTATACTGGGTGTTTAAAACCACGTTTTAAAAAGTCCGCATTTCACGGAACACCATCACACTAGATGTTCTCAGATTAAATATAGCATACACGGACAGGAAATATGATTTTTAAAATTACTTCCTTTTCTGTCCTAAAGTAACAATGTATTAAAACTGAAAAACAAATTTTGGATTCTGATTTGTCAAAAGGTTGTTCATATTAACCTGTTTGGCCAGTTTACCCCAATTCCAAAAAAGTTGGGACGCTGTGTAAACTGTAAATAAAATCAGAATGCGATAATTTGCAAATCATGGAAACCCTATATTTCAATGAAAATAGTACAAAGACAACAGACCAAATGTTGAAAAAAATACATGATCGTTTTGAATTTGACGTCAGCAACACATTTCAAAAAAGTTGCGACAGGGGCATGTTCACCACTGTGTTGCATCACCTCTACTTTTAACAACTCTGTAAACATTTGGGAACTGAGGAGACCAGTTGCTGTAGTTTTGAAAGAGAAATGTTGTCCCATTCTTACCTGATATACAATTTCAGTTGCTCAACAGTTCAGGGTCTCCTTTGTTGTATTCTGTGCTTCATAATGCACCAAATGTTTTCAATGGGAAACTGGTCTGGACTGCAGGCAGGCCAGTTTAGCACCTGGACTTTTTTACTACGGAGCCATGCAGTCTTAATATGTGCAGAAAGCGGTTTGGCATTGTCTTGCTGAAAGAAGGAAGGCCTTCCCTGAAAAAAATTTTGTCTGGATGGCAGTATATTGCTCTGAAATGTGTATACATCATTCAGCATTAATGATGCCTTCCCAGATGTACAAGCTACCCATGTCACATGCACTAATGCACCCTCATACCATCACAGATACTGGCTTTTGAACTGTGCACTGATAACAACTGATGGACCCTCTCCTCTTTAGCCTGGAGGACATGGTGTCCACGATTTCTAAAAAGAATTTCTACTTTTGATTCGTCAGACCTCGGGATAATTTTCCACTTCACCTCAGTCCACTGTAAAAGAGCTCGGGCCCAGAGAAGGTGTTGTTGTTTCTGGATACTTAGATCAAAAGGTGCAGGCTATCTGCTGGTACCTCGTATAGTGAAGGGTACATCAGGGGGGCAGAGCCTTTTCTTACAAAGCCCCACAGTTATGGAACAGCCTTCCAAGTAGTGTTCAGGAATCAGACACAATCTCAGTGTTTAAGTCTAGGCTGAAAACATATCTGTTTAGTCAAGCCTTTTGTTAATAGTGTTTATGAGGTAAAGGTGTAGATCTGGAGGGTCCTCAGACATAGTGTGTTTTGGTAAACTGGGATGTATGGATGCTGTCAGTCCCCCCTCGCTTGCTCACTCGAGTTTGTTGACGGTGTAGTGGCTGCTGCTTTATGTCCTGGGGCTCCCTCATGCCTGTGTTACCTTCTGGCTCTCCCCTTTTAGTTATGCTGTCATAGTTAGTTGCCGGAGTCCCTGCTTGTACTCAGTGCAATATGTATACTGTTCCTACTTATTCAGGAGACATTGGGCATGCCTAACAACCTGTGTTTTCTCTCTCTTCTCTCCCCCCCAAAATCTGTCCCTCTGAGTTACACGTCGGTCCTGGGATTGAGATGCTGACCTCTTCTGCTCCTCGGACCTGCCTGATCCATCCTGGTGCCCTGTGTCTGGTTGGAGTCTCATCGCATTGCTCCTGTGGAGGACGGCCCCATGTGGACAGTTGGGGGTCGTGCCTGAAGGACGGTCTGGACTCTTGCAGTGGTGCTTTTGTGGCTGGGGACTGCAGTTGACTTGCTGACTTTGGGACTGCGGTTGTCGTGAACGGTTTTGCGCTCGGTTTTCCGTCGGTGGGGGGTTTATAGCATCAACAAAGCTGACTTTGTTAGGACTGTTAATGTTATAGTCATGTTGTCTGTTGTTGCCTGGATGGGGATGGGTTCCCTTTTGAGTCTGGTTCCTCTCAAGGTTTCTTCCTCATGTCGTCTGAGGGAGTTTTTCCTTGCCACAGGCGTGCTCGTTGGGGATAGATTAGGGATAAAATTAGCTCATATTTTACGTCATTCAAATTCTGTAAAGCTGCTTTGCAACAATGTTTATTGTTAAAAGCGCTATACAAATAAACTTGACTTGATATCTGGTTTTAACTTGCATGTGTGGATGCAGGAATGCACTGTTTTCACAGACAATGGTTTTCTGAAGTGTTCCTGAGCCCATACAGTGATTTCCAGTACAGACACGTGTCTGCTTTTAATGCAGTGTTGCCTGAGGGCCTGAAGATCACAAGCATCCAATGTCAGTTTTCAGCCTTGTCTCTTGCATACAAAGATTTCTCCAGATTCTCTGACTCTTATATTATGTACCCTAGATGATGTGATCGCCAAATTCTTTGCAGTTTTACTGTACATTGAGGAATGTTATTCTTAAATTGTTGCACTGTTTGCCCACACAGTCTTTCACAGAGCGGTGAACCCGTCCCCATCTTTATTTCTGAGAGACTATGCCTCTCTGGGATGCTCTTTTTATACCCAATCATGTTACCAACCTGTTGCCAATTAACCAAACTAGGGTTGGTTGGGGTTTTTTTTTTTTTTAGCATTACACAACTTTTTGAGTCTTTTGTTGCCCCGTCCCAACAAAATTAAAACATCCCGACATCAAATTCAAAATGAAAATATATTTTTTTAAAAACCCAATAAAATTCTCGGTTTCAACATTTGATGTGCTTTTATTGTATATTTTCAATGAAATATCCATGATTTGCAACTTATCACATTCTGTTTGTATTTATGTTTTACACAGTGTCCCAACTTTTTTGGAATTGGGGTTGTATGTTTCTCCAGTAACAGCTTGAATAAGGAAATAAAAAGGTTTGTAATTGCTGATGAAGTTTTCTTTGAGGAAATGTTTTTGGAAGGGCTTTGTAGCAGCCAGCAGTAATACAAATCACTAAGTTTTCCCGATTCTTCATTCAAGCTGCCCTTTTTTTTTGGGACTTCTTAACAGAGAGAGAATAAAAGAAAGCGGCTATCAACAGTTGTCTAGCCTATCAATATAACCGATAACAGAAACTATGCATGTTCATGGATGTTTGCAACATATATATATAAAATCACGTCAAAATAGCTTGTGTGGTATAACTGGAGTAAAGCACAGGAACTCTTCACATGTACACACTGAGCGCGACAGCTTTACACTGCGACCATGGTCACAAATACAGTATTTGATTCTCATTAACTGATACGTTTGTGTTGTGAATGTGAGTAATGTTGCCTGGCGACACCCCTCACATAACCATGCAACTGAACGATAATAAGATAAAAGAATGATATAGATTTACACAGAAGACCAGGATACGGTCTTCTGTTGCTGTAACCATAGGGACAATTGTCCAAAGAATAATAGAAGTGTACATGTGTGCGTTGAGTAATAACACACAAAGTGGCAAGACCTGAATGGAATTAGTGTCACCACAACAACGTGAGTGTTATGGGAAGGGTGTGTCACAGTTTGTAGGAAGGTCTATAGGCAGCACACACGGCGAGGGCCGCACCTTGATGGCTGGGTGTGTTTTGGTGGAATCATTGCTCTTTTCTCCTGGAATGCTGCCAGCTGATCTCCCTTCACATTTGTAACGAAAGCGCATCCCTCTTGCCTTGGGCTGCTCGATGATCTCGATGTACGGTGTGCCTGGAGGGACAAAGCAGGAATGCAACGATGGAATAAAGATCGATCTTCCTGAATCTTACGTTTGTGCAAAAAAAAAAAATTAAAATACAATGACACAAAATATAAATGTTAATGATAAGATCATAAACTGTGCTGCAAAGTGATGTATGTAATCTAACATTGGCTCATGCCCAAATCAAGAACACTGAATAATTTATATGAATGATAGTCGCTATCAGTGATGTGAGCTCATGACTTAAAAATGCAATTCGTCATGTGTTCATAGATTTGTAATTATTAGAGATGTACCCATAAATACAACTATTTCGAAAGTATTCATATTATGTTTCACACCTAAAATGTTTCTCAGTATTATTTGTGGTCATCGCCTCAACGTAGGCGTGTGTGGCTGCCTGCACATGATGCATGCTTTTGCTCTTTGCTCATGTTGGTTTATCTGCAAGTCTAAAACCTATTCATTCAGACAGTTAGTTTATATTTCCGGATGCATGATCTCCATCCAAGATAAAAAGGCAGTTTTCAGGGTATCCTGCCATATCGGTTTTACTGCTAGCAGTCCGGTGTTACAGTAATCCTCTACTCGCTGACCGGCAAAAGTGGTCCGAATAAACAGGTATAGTCTTAATCCAAGGGGTGTGAAAACTTATGCAACCTATCTGCTGCATTGTTTAATTATAATAAATAAAAAATAAAGATGTATACATATTACACCTTCAAAATGTTAGATATATTGTGTAACTCAGATGGGAGGGGGATCCCAGATATGTCTATTTCATTCCACATTACAAAACGTGGAATTGTTCGGGGGGGGGTGTTAAATATTTACACAAGATCTCACAGCAGACAAGAAAAATCAATGGCAATGAATTTATACACCCACCTTGGGGCACGGTGGGCTGTCCCCAGCCGAACATATCTGAAAAGTAAAAGAGAAAGAAACAAAAAATTAATAACGCATTTTAATTTGTTGTACAATATACAGCAACGAGTACTTGTATTATTTTTAATACTGATACTCAGTGGCTCTGGACTTGATCTGTCCTCTCATCGTAATAAAAATATATTTCTAGCCAAACAACTAACATTCACTTACTGCCCAATTTATACGTCTGCATGAAAACATACCTCCTATTTATTCAGCCTATTTGGAATAATGCCGGTAGCAAGCATCATTCGTGCAATCAGCCAATCATATGGCAGTGATGATGTGAAGTGCGTGAAGTCATGCAGATACAGGTACAAATACTTTAGTTAATGTTCACCATTAAACATCAGAATGAGCGGAAACAGGATGTCAGTGCCAGACGCCATGGAAGCCGAATGATTACAGAAGCAGCTTTGGGACCAAAAGGTTGCCAGTTTGATTCCCTGGACCAGCAGGAATGGCTGAAGTGCCCTTGAGCAAGGCACCTAACCCCCCCACCCCCCCAACTGCTCCCTGGGCTGCTCTGGGTATGTTGTATGTTACTCTGGATAAGAGTGTTAAGATGGCCTAGTTCAAGTATTTCAGAAAGTCAGTGCGGTTACATGCACATAGAGAAAATCAAATTTCTGCCATTGCTCGACTGAAATCGAAGTTCTAAATGCCATGGAAACACCTTAGCTAGGCTGAAATCGAACCGAACTTGATTTCTCGGAATCGAGCTACACGACCTAGATTATGCGATTTCTGCCGAGCTACTTAGTGCATGTAAACCCTATTGAGCTACGTATTCGAGCTACTTACTTCAGCACTGCCCCTTCCGGAAGTGACGAGTGACGAGACCACAACCGGGAAACACAACAGCCTCGGTCGGCATGACAACGAATCATGACAACGGCATGAATCTTTTCTTTTTGTGGCATTGTTTGCACTGTTAAAACTTAGCTCACTTACTGTATCACCAAATACATCTGTACAGCTGTTGCATAGCTGTGAATTGTGTACATAAACAAGTCATTGTATTTGTGTGTGTGTGTGTGTGTGTGTGTGTGTATATATATGTCCAACATCTGAAGAATGTCAATAAAAACAAATCAATTGAACTTTTTGTGTTTATTAAGACACAAGTTAAATTGTAAGCAAAAAAAATAATTTTTTTGTAAGCAAAAAATGGACTTTAGAAAAATATACAATTGTGCAAAATAAGTTGTCTTACAAAACAGTGGTCTGCGCAGGACAGTTTGTAGCCATACAGTCTGTTAGAGCAAGCCGAACAGCTTGAGCACGGAACTTGTGAACACAGAACTGCCAGTGTTGCCAGATTGGGTGGTTTTAAGTGCATTTTGGCGGATTTGAACATGTTTTGGGCTGGAAAACGTCAGCAGTATCTGGCAACACTGCTGATAACTTTGTTTTTCTCTTGAATAGCTCTTCTTCATGATGACAACCGGAAGTGTACCAACACGATGGGGCGTGTAGCGCCACCTGTGGCTCGGGTGCACAATGCACCTCACACAATAGCTCGAGTTCCTTGTGTGCATGTAGGATTGGATTTCTCTGGCACCCCTGCTGGGACCCTTAGCTCGATTACCGACAGTAGCTCGATTTGGATGTGCATGTAAACAAACTGAGTGATGATCATCTGGGATTTTCTCAAGTATTTAAACAGAATGCTGCAGAAAAACTAAAAACATCCAGTGAGTGGCAGTTCTCTGGACAGAAACACCTTTTTGATGAAAGAGGTCAGAGGAGAACAGCCTGGCTGGATCAAATAGCTAGGATGACCGCAGTAACTCAAATAACCACTCTTTACAAACTTGGTGAGCAGAAAAACATCTCAGAACAAGTCAAACTTCAAGAAGGATGGGCTACAACAGCAGAAGACCACATCAGGTTCCAGCCCCGTCAGCCAACAACAGGAATCTCAGGCTACAGTGGGCACAAGTTCACACAAACTGGACAGCTGGGAGACACCATGGTCATTCTGGTGTTTGATGTGAAGCTTTTCACCCAGAGCTTCCATAGGATTTCTGTAAATTAATTGTACGCTTGCTCTCGAGCTGTTTTGCCTTTAAAAGCAGAAGAACACACGATTATGGCCTTTGTGGCAACAAGGGTTGTCGTCACAACGTTTACTGAAATGGAACTGCATATACAGTAGATGTTTTTTCTTCTTTCAGTCCTCTCTTCTTCCAGCAGTGATCATCAGCCCTGTTCCTGGAAATGGAGTGCAACCAATCAGGTGCATAAATCTAAAGCAGGAGTGTTATTTGGGTTGGAACTGAATTCTGTAGAAAGGTGGTCGCTGCCTTAATGAGAAATAACCACCTATGATCTGTTCTGTTCCGTCCCTTCTGTCAATTTGAAAAGTATGCTTCTTGGGAAGGGTTGCATTCGGGGGGGGGGGCATACAGGATTTAGTGTAAAAAGAGCTACTGATCTGAAAGTACTACCATTTCCTAAAAACATATCTTGTAGAAAATTAAAGGGCTGTCATCCAAGTACATGCAATTACACTGCAGATTCAGATTTTTCAGCCAACAGAACATCATGATTTGAGTAGTCAAAAAAAGTCACAATTTTCTTAAAACTCATTATGCATTGCAATATTAAAGTGGCTCTTCATCCTAAGCCATCATCTGAGCCTGACTCCACCCTCTATATAATTTTGGAAATATGATAAAATGTGGGCAAGGGGCCGCTTGGGGGCGGCGCAAGGAGGAGTTTGAGGAAGGGGGCGGGGTGGGGAAATAGCGTAAACTCCTGTGAATGAGAAGTCTCGATTTTGGAGGATGGGGGAGGTGGGCCATCCACCTTTGGTTAGAGGGTGTTAACATTCTTTTTTTTTTTCCCCAATAATTTAATAATGTAGAAAAGTCCCAAATGGTGACATCAGCAACAGCCTTGCAAGGCTCAGAATGATGAACCAGTAGATGGTGATTTCAGCCATTTTTCCACCCATAAAATGACGACATTTGTTTAAAAAAAAAAAAGGGTAGTTAATTTTGTAAATATTAACATGAGCACTGATGCGTTTCATTACAGTACTGTCATATCGTTTCATTAACAGCTCAAAAATCACATTTAAGTGGGCAGGGCGTCTAAAATTTTCAAACAATTTTTTTAAATTATTGCAAAGGCACTTAGAGCTCTGCAATTTGACATGTCGCGGGCGTGTGTCCGCCCGCGACCGGACAGCATTGCGGGCGTGTGTCCGCCCGCGACCGGACAGCATCGCGGGCGTGTGTCCGCCCGCGACCGGACAGCATCGCGGGCGTGTGTCCGCCCGCGACCGGACAGCATCGCGGGCGTGTGTCCGCCCGCGACCGGACAATCTTGTCGGCACTCAATGCTTTGTGGTTGAATGATATTGTAAGGTTTCTTCCTCACGTCGTCTGAGGGAGTTTTTCCTTGCCACCGTCGCCACAGGCTTGCTCAATGGGGATAGATTAGGGATAAAATTAGCTCATGTTTTAAGTCGGTCAAATTCTGTAAAGCTGCTTTGCGACAATATTTATTGTTAAAAGCACTATAGACCCCTTCGCAGTAAACGTCATTCATACGTAAGCGGAAATTGCGCACGCAGCCGGGACCCAAAAAAGACTCGGAAATGCCTAGTTGTTGCGTTGTCGGGTGTCAGAATCGTAGCAGTGATGGGGTTAAAATGTTCAGAATTCCAGCAGGATCTCACCCATTCCAAAAAAATCTACGACGTCTATGGCTACAAGCCATCAAACGTGTAGACTGGGATGAAAGCACTATCAAAAATGCGCGGGTTTGCAGCGCCCACTTCATCACAGGTAAGATCAGGCTATTTATTACAGCTTTTCTTTTTTTATTCTTTCTAGTCTTCGTTTATTGATGTAGCAAAATACTTTGGTAACGTCTGTCTGATTCGCTGGGTCATAGTTACACAATGTAATGAATATTGTTAGCATGTTAACTTAGCTTTGCATGCAGTTTTGTTTGTAGGAGAGGTCTCGCTTGACTCAAGCAGTCCAGATTTTGTGCCATCATTATTTGTGTATGCCGAAAATCACAATTTTAAAGCAAGGATGGAAAGGTAAAATTGTGTGCCCTCACTCTAAATGCCAACTTACGTTGACTGCTCTAACCTACTGTAGCTCCCGCCCCGTTCAGTTTCATTTCTGCTCTCTGCCTCTCGCTTTTTACGCAGCTCTGATTTCTCTTAGCTGCACTCTTTACACTATCATTCCTTTCATGCCGTTACCTCCTGCAAATTGCTGTTTAGTGTTGGTATTTGCTGTTGTAGCTAAAGCCACATTGCCATCACATCACTGGCATCATTTGATTAAAACAAAATGAATATGAATGTCCCATTGTTAATCAAGTTGTACATGCCCGCACATAATCATATGCGTCTAAAGACTTGTAGGCACGAAGTTTTTCGTGGGTGTACACTGAAGTCTTGTCAATAAGGTACGAGTATATATCTGGCCACTGTATACCAGGGAACTTACTAACATCGTCCGTCCACTCTTTAATTAAATACGGATCCGGTAGGCGATGTCCGCTTGTTAGAGTTAACTTATTTATGTAGCATTCTCAATCTTGTAACGACAATTGTTTTGCATAATCTGACAGCTCATAATGCCGGTCTATGGGCAGCGCCATTGTTTCTGAGTCCAGGCTGCGCGCGCATCCTGGCAACGGTCGGTTTGTTTACAAACATGCGAAGGGGTCTATACAAATAAACTTGACTTGACCGCCCGCGACCGGACGGCGTCACCGGCGCTCAATGCTTTGTGGTTGAATGATATTGTAAGTGTTTAGCGCTCTGAGACGGGGCGACTCGGCGCGCCCTCAGCGCTCTGAGACGGGGCGACTCGGCGCGCCCTCAGCGCTCTGAGACGGGGCGACTCGGCGCGCCCTCAGCGCTCTGAGACGGGGCGACTCGGCGCGCCCTCAGCGCTCTGAGACGGGGCGACTCGGCGCGCCCTCAGCGCTCTGAGACGGGGCGACTCGGCGCGCCCTCAGCGCTCTGAGACGGGGCGACTCGGCGCGCCCTCAGCGCTCTGAGACGGGGCGACTCGGCGCGCCCTCAGCGCTCTGAGACGGGGCGACTCGGCGCGCCCTCAGCGCTCTGAGACGGGGCGACTCGGCGCGCCCTCAGCGCTCTGAGACGGGGCGACTCGGCGCGCCCTCAGCGCTCTGAGACGGGGCGACTCGGCGCGCCCTCAGCGCTCTGAGACGGGGCGACTCGGCGCGCCCTCAGCGCTCTGAGACGGGACAAGTGTTTATCCCTCCGTGATATAACAATGTCATACGCATTTAACATGCTGTGATTTCTCAACATTTTTGATCTGTGATTGGGCAACGTCATCAGCATTTAATGCTCTCTGGATGACATCATCAGTATTCGGTACTGTGATTGGACGACGCTGAAGGCGCTCTTCGAGTTGTCATGACTCATCCCCCGCTCACGGACAGAAACAACCACCAACAAGAAACTAGCACCATTTTGTGTCCCGTGTCCCAGTCGCTTCTGCGCCACGCATGCGCCGATCGGGTTACAACCCAGCCTGGTGGAAGCCCTTTCTACGTCACATCCGTTCGACTGGAAAACAAGCTGGAAATACAGCTTTACTGTTTGCTTACTTTCAAAAATAACTAGAGTATTTTGAAAAATTTGCTTTAATTAATTAATTAACGTGTATCAAAATATTTCGTATATATCAGAAATAAACTCATTTACAAGACGATTTATTCACAGCCATAAAACTACGTAGTCTAAAATAAATAACGCCCATTTTACCGAGACTCCAGGGCCTGGATAAACTAAAACACAGACCATTGTAAATGTTTACGAAGGACTATTAATATATTTGTACAAAAATAAAAATATCCTACTGCCTTTATATATATATAAAATAAAAACTTTAGCATTCTGCTGCTAAATTTGTAGCCTTACTTCCGACAAGATATAGCAGCACCAGGTCTGCAACCCAAATGACTCCTGTTTGAATAAGGAGTGCACTAGGTCAGGTGTGGAACGCTATTGGATATAGTGCGCCTATGTAGGGAATACAGTGCCGTTTGGGATTCGCACGCTTGACCTGTACTGAAAGCGTTGACGTTTGGGGGCTTCCCCCCCCCGGTAGACAAAAACAACAACTTAATTGAACACACACGGAACACTTTCAGCGAAACTTACCAGCCATTTCGGCTCCAACTCTCACTGGGAAAAAAAAGCGTGTAAAATCCACAGAAACGCAGCAATCCGTCCGTTTTGCACTGTTTTTTTATACTGTAGAGTATTTGTTGCCAGGTTTTGTTCTTCCTCGCTTCACCAAGACGAAAGTAAGTTTACGGACCGCCCTCTTTCTTGCAAAGCGGAAATGACGTGATACAGTTTAAAGAAACAACGTTGTGTTTCGCATCCCATGATGAAACCAAACCACAGGTTGACTGTAGCATAGAGTCTTTTCAGAGTAAAAAAAGAAACCATGAATACTTTTAAACTGGGACATGGGTAATGATAATTATCAGGATTATCACGTGGAAACATTATTTAAAGGTGTAATCATTAATTTTTTTTTTATTTTAATGTGTGTGTGTGCCAGTCAAAAGTTTGGAAACGCCTCTAATTCAGTGGTTTTCCATTATTTTAAAATTTTCTGAATTAATAGTTAAGTCATTGACATTATGAAGAAATATATAGAGAGAATTATTTGGTAAACAATTATTATGTGCAATAATATAACCCCTAAACTATTTTTATGCATACTTATATATAAAATTTATGTATATATACAGAGTCTACCTGTAATGTGCAATTTTTCCGAGCCTCTCAATAAGGCAATTTTTCTATATTTTTTCACGGTAGATAATGCAAATAGCCCTCTGTATTTCATCCTTCGTTTGTTTAATTTTTATTTCAGTTTTATTTGTTATCTGTTTGAAAAGTGTGGCAGCATGGTGGTGTAGTGGTTAGCGCTGTCGCCTCACAGCAAGAAGGTCCGGGTTCGAGCCCAGCGGCCGGCGAGGGCCTTTCTGTGCGGAGTTTGCATGTTCTCCCCGTGTCCGCGTGGGTTTCCTCCGGGTGCTCCGGTTTCCCCCACAGTCCAAAGACATGCAGGTTAGGTTAACTGGTGACTCTAAATTGAGCGTAGGTGTGAATGTGAGTGTGAATGGTTGTCTGTGTCTATGTGTCAGCCCTGTGATGACCTGGCGACTTGTCCAGGGTGTACCCCGCCTTTCGCCCGTAGTCAGCTGGGATAGGATCCAGCTTGCCTGCGACCCTGTAGAACAGGATAAAGCGGCTAGAGATAATGGATGGGTGGATGGATGGCATTGAGTGGTATATCGGATACATTCCATTCAGCTAGCATGATATTGAATGAGTTGAAGACTAGTTGCTAGCTGAATGGAATATATCTGATATACCATAAAAAAAGCCAGCCAATATTATTATTATTATTATTATTATTATTATACATACACATTCCTTTCAGGTGTTCAGCACATATTTCTCTTTCAAAATTCTCTCAAAATTTTCCGTATTTAATGAAGCAAACCTGGCGGCCATGTTTGTTTACAAATCGTCACAGTCGCTCGCTAGCATGGAAGTTTTACGTCTCCGACGTGTGACATCATGTTGCCTTGACAACCATGCAATATCCTAAACCATATTCAACACTCATTCTTCATCAGGTAGAGTGATGCAATCCACGTAGGATAAATGATATGTTAACAATATTGCATGCTGTCAAACCAAATGAATGAAACCCACTAGAAGGGAATAGAACACATGTTTTTATCCCATCGAAAAAGTGTCCTGTATGTATAATAATCACCGATGTTCACTGAGCCTGGGACGAATAATTGTTAAATAATCCACACCGTGGTGGTGTGATACAGCCCGACGTGAAGCTGTCTGCTTTATATTTGACATGAAGTGTGTGTTTGTGCAGAATCAGTGGTAACACTATCTGCATTATTATTCAGACACTTGCTGTATATCTTATATACTACATCAAGAAGCTGAAACATCCCCTTTTGTCAGGTTTCCAATTCAAACTGTAAAATGTTTAGCAATTTCATGCACAGCGAGGATAAATGGACCCACAAACATTTTGCAGTCACCTTGATTGTTGTCATGAACCAGATCTCAAATAAAAAATTTGGCCTTACATTATAAATAGATTTATTCATCTCATCTCATTATCTCTAGCCACTTTATCTTGTTCTACAGGGTTGCAGGCAAGCTGGAGCCTATCCCAGCTGACTACGGGCGAAAGGCGGGGTACACCCTGGACAAGTCGCCAGGTCATCACAGGGCTGACACATAGACACAGACAACCATTCACACTCACATTCACACCTACGGTCAATTTAGAGTCACCAGTTAACCTAACCTGCATGTCTTTGGACTGTGGGGGAAACCGGAGCACCCGGAGGAAACCCACGCGGACACGGGGAGAACATGCAAACTCTGCACAGAAAGGCCCTCGCCGGCCACGGGGCTCGAACCCAGGACCTTCTTGCTGTGAGGCGACAGCGCTAACCACTACACCACCGTGCCGCCCTAAATAGATTTATTACTGTAGAAAATCCAGGAGACTGGTACACAAAACAGACCTTTTGGCAGGTTTGAAGGTGACATGAGAGGTTCTCAAAATTCAGTTAATAACTGTAATCGGAGAATCGGAAAGTGTTAGTGCTCAATAACAATCGAGAATTGCATTATATTCTAGGCAGTATATAAGGATGCTATTTGAGACTCAACACTAGTTCATTTAATGGAGGTAAATGGACAGGGAAATTCCCCCCTTTTAAAAAAAAAAAGACTAAAGTACTGTAACATCTACCCTGTTATTTAAACGTGGCTTGTCCGAATGTGATTCCCAGTAACATTTCAAAATATTAGCATGCAAAATCAATCTGTCTTCGATATTTCTTATATGACTTTTGTAAAATTACTGAATGAAACAAAGGAGATTGTGAACTTGTAAATCAAATGACCCACATATGGCATCATGACTTTTAGTTTGGGAAACCCTGTGGTCGAAGTGCTCAGAAGAACATCCTGATTCAGAAAGCTCCAGAGTGGTTTCGGAGATTTAGCTTCAGCATCGCTGTGAAATGCCATTATTATATGAAAGCTTTGAAAGATAATCTCCTGTATGATCTTACATCTGAATCACAAGAAGCAAATTATATTCAGGTAAATGAGAAAAAAAAAAGCTCAGCAGAAACCACGAAGAAGAAAAAGCTTTAGCTGAAGAAACAGTCGAATCACATTGCACTCATTTTACACTTTTGAACTGAGATAAAGGAAACTCAGGGAGATTGAGTGTTGTTTTAGGGAATGCTTTTTTATCAGAATGACTGAAGAACTTTATCAGGATGCATCATGTTCATCATAAACAACAGTGGTGATGTAGCTATAATATTTTAACATGGTAGGAACATGATTAAGACTGAAGAAATTCAAAGTTGTTATTTTCAAGCTGTGTTGGAAGAAGCTTGTCATTAGCTTCTCGTACACGTTTTGAGTCATTTGTCGACCCTGCAATGAAACACCACTCCTGTTCACTTTCGTTTGTATTTCTCCATCTAGTGGATGATTAGCTTTCAGCATGAGCAAGAAAAGAAATAGGAAATTCTGATACATTTATTGTGGTTAATATGTTCCTACTGTACATCTCAGAGCAAATCCAAATATTTCAAATACGAATAATATTTCACCAGTTTTCATGTAGTCACATTTTCCTCCAGCACATCTTCCTAAGATGGCTGAAATACTTTTCTTTGCAAAACTATGATGAGTTCAAATATCTGGGGTCAACTGTACAAAGTAATGGGGTGTGCAGAAGAGAAGTGAAGAAGACAGCGCAAACGGGTTGGAATGGATGGAGGAGGGAACCAAGAGTGATTTGTGACAGAAGGTTGCCAGCAAGAGTGAAAGGGAAAGTGTACAAGACAGTAGTAAGAGCAGCGATGGTGCACGGCTTGGAGACAGTGGCACTGACAAAAAGACAGGAGGCTGAACTGAAGGTAGCAGAGTAGGACGACTTGGAGACAAAATGATAGAGGCGAGATTGAGATGGTTTGGACACGTACAGAGGAGAGATCCAGGGTATACTGGGAAAAGAATGCTGGAGATGGAGTTGCCAGGTAGAAGGAAAAGAGGAAGAGCAAAGATGAGATTTATGGATGTGGTGAAGGAGGACATGAGGATGATTGGTGCTACAGAAAAAGATATGAAGGACAAGAGGAAATGGAGGGACATTATCCGCTGTGGTGGCTCCTAACAGGAACAGCTGGAAGAAGAGGAAGTAGTTGTTGTTTGTAAAACTATTAATTAAATGAAATTAACTCGATACTGTTCAATTTCTGAAAACTGAAATAGAGACATGGTACTTCTCACAGACCTGGTGGATAAAATGTGTAACTTTCCAGACCATTCATATCCCAGCCTAACTCTAGGTTACATTTATTTCAACATGTTTGTAAACTGCATCATAAATCCTCAGGTGGATGGATGGATTAACATACAGAAAGATGAATTCAAAAGAAGAAACATGAAGCTTTTCCTTCCATCCCAGAAGCCTTTTTTTCTGCCCTGATACTCAAAATACAATGGTGCTTAAAAGTTTGTGAACCCTTTAAAATGTTCTAGGTTTCTGCATAAATATGACCTAAAACATCATCAGATTTTCACACAAGTCCTAAAAGTAGATAAAGAGAATCCAGTTAAACAAATGAGACAAAAATATTCTACTTGGTCATTTATTTATTGAGGAAAATGATCCAATATTACATATCTGTGAGTGGCAAAAGTATGTGAACCTCTAGGATTAGCAGTTAATTTGAAGGTGAAATTAGAGTCAGGTGTTTTCAATCAATGGGATGACAATCAGGTGTGAGTGGGCACCCTGTTTTATTTAAAGAACAGGGATCTATCAAAGTCTGATCTTCACAACACATGTTTGTGGAAGTGTATCATGGCACAAACAAAGCAGATTTCTGAGGACCTCGGAAAAAGCGTTGTTGATGCTCACCAGGCTGGAAAAGGTTACAAAACCATCTCTAAAGAGTTTGGACTCCACCAATCCACAGTCAGACAGATTGTGTACAAATGGAGGAAATTCAAGACCATTGTTACCCTCCCCAGGAGTGGTCGACCAACAAAGATCACTCCAAGAGCAAGGCGTGTAATAGTCGGCGAGGTCACAAAGGACCCCAGGGTAACTTCTAAGCAACCGAAGGCCTCTCTCACATTGGCTAATGTTAATGTTCATGAGTCCACCATCAGGAGAACACTGAACAACAATGGTGTGCATGGTAGGGTTGCAAGGGGAAAGCTACTGCTCTCCAAAAAGAACATTGCTGCTCGTCTGCAGTTTGCTAAAGATCACGTGGACAAGCCAGAAGGCTATTGGAAAAATGTTTTGTGGACGGATGAGATCAAAATAGAACATTTTGGTTTAAATGAGAAGCATTATGTTTGGAGAAAGGAAAACACTGCATTCCAGCATAAGAACCTTATCCCATCTGTGAAACATGGTGGTGGTAGTATCATGGTTTGGGCCTGTTTTGCTGCATCTGGGCCAGGACGGCTTGCCATCATTGATGGAACAATGAATTCTGAATTATACCAGCGAATTCTAAAGGAAAATGTCAGGACATCTGTCCATGAACTGAATCTCAAGAGAAGGTGGGTCATGCAGCAAGACAATGACCCTAAGCACACAAATCGTTCTACCAAAGAATGGCTAAAGAAGAATAAAGTTAATGTTTTGGAATGGCCAAGTCAAAGTCCTGACCTTAATCCAATCGAAATGTTGTGGAAGGACCTGAAGTGAGCAGTTCATGTGAGGAAACCCACCAACGTCCCAGAGTTGAAGCTGTTCTACACGGAGGAATGAGCTAAAATTCCTCCAAGCCGGTGTGTAGGACTGATCAACAGTTACTGGAAATGTTTAGTTGCAGTTATTGCTGCACAAGGGGGTCACACCAGATACTGAAAGCAAAGGTTCACATACTTTTGCCACTCACAGATATGTAATATTGGATCATTTTTCTCAATAAATAAATGACCAAGTATAATATTTTTGTCTCATTTGTTTAACTGGGTTCTCTTTATGTACTTTTAGGACTTGTGTGAAAATCTGATTATGTTTTAGGTCATATTTGTGCAGAAATATAGAAAATTCTAAAGGGTTCACAAACTTTCAAGCACCACAGTACATCCCTAACTGAAGCATATCCCTCAATATTATATTGACACGAGTGTTTTACTGGGAAATACACCACTCATATTTCTCATATGAGCTACATCCGGGACATGGAGAACCAATACCGTGGCATAAATCTCTATGTGTCACTTGTGAGGAAATCAATGAATTGTTTTGATAAATTTGGGTACTTTTTGTTTGTGAATGTGTCTATATAATAAAATAAAAATCACACATTGGCTAGAAGATATGAAGTTTATCTTCTCATGTTGAAAAACTTGCATTTTTCAAATGAAATACATCGCGGATCTGAGTGACATATATAAATAATATTGGCTGGCTTTGAGTGGTATATCAGATATACGGTATTCCATGCAGCTAGCTCGATACTGAACAAATTGAAGATGAGTAACTGAATGGAATATATCTGATATACCATGAAAAAAGCCAGCCAATATTATTATTATTATTATTATTATTATTATACATTTCTTTCAGGTGTTCAATGCATCTTTTTCTTTCAAAATTCTCTCAGAATCTTCCGTATTTAATGAAGCAAACCTGGCAGCCATGTTTTTTTACAAATTGTCACAGTCGCTCGTTAACGCGGAAGTTTTATATCTCCAACATGTGATGTCATGTTGTCTTGACAACCATGCAATATTGTAAACCATATTCGACACTCTTTCTTCATCAGGTAGAGTGACGTAATCCACGTAGGATAAGCGATATGCTAACAATATCGCATGCTATCAAGCCAAATTAATGAAACCTGCTAGAAGGGAATAGAACACATATTTTTATTCCACTGAAAAAGTGTCTTGTATGTATAATAATTAAATAATATTGGCTGGTGTTGAGTGGTATATCAGATATATTCCATTCAGTTTGCATGATATTTAATGAGTCGAAGAAGAGTTCAATATCATGCTAGTGTCAGATACAAGGTAGATGGACGTATGTGGAGAAGTGATGCTTATTTACAGTGATGAAAACCCACACAGGCAAACAGTCCAAATTGGCAGGCAAAATCCTAATCGTGAAACAAACAAAAGGTCAGGCGAGGCGCAAACGGGATATCAGAGGCAGAGCGAAAATGGGAACGAGGAACAGAAACAACAATCAGGAAACCAGGAAATCAGACTCTGGTAGAAAGGCTCGGTAATGTGTACTGACATAACGTAAAACTTCGCACCGATACTGAACAGTCCTTATATAGGTGCACATATAGCTCCTTAATTATGTTCAGATGCGCATTGTTAATGGTGTGTGTGCTAGAGTCTGCTCAACGCACGTGCAGCCCGGGACACACCTTCAGGTGCACGCGCCACAGTGCACGGGACTGACAGCTAGCTGAATGGAATATATCTGATAGACCATGAAAAAAGCCAGCCAATATTATTATTATTATTATTATATACACACGCTGTATTCATATCAGCATTCTCAAAGGCCAACGCTAGCTTACCTGTGACTTGGTGCTATTAGCACGGCAGTGCAGTTACCTTCTAGCCGGTGCATTGTTAGCGAAGGCCAATGCTAGTGCAGTCAAGCTAAATATTATTATTATTATTTTTCCTGTGTAATTTACTTAGTTATTTTTAAAATCAACATCGACAACTACACACAACGGAGCGACCTCGCAGCCAAAATTCTCTCAAAATCTTCTGCTTTTAACAAAGCAAACCTCACGGACATGTTTGTTTACAAACTGTCACAGTCACTCGCTAGCGCGGAAGTTTTACATCACCGACATGTCTCTTTTCCAGTTTTTCGATGTCCGTTGATGTGTTTTTCTCTTGTAAATATGCGTGAAGAATATATAATTAAGTTTTGGTAGCCTTTCAGGTGCTCCGCGCATCTATAGTTTCAGTTTTCAGTTTATTTCCTTAGTGCTTAAACCTAGCACTGGATTAGCCTCGTCTTCTCTCTTTCCCAGCCGACAAAGAAATGATTGTGCGCATGCACAGCAGAAAAGTTTTGTCATTGGCTCTTCGCATGAGCTCCTACATGTGACATCATGTTGTCTTGACAACGTACAATATTATAACAGTATTGCATGCTCATTCTCCATTGGGGAGAGCGGCATAATACATAGAGGATAAGCGATATGATAACAATATTACATGCTATCAATAAATCCACTAGAAGGGAATAGAACATGTTTTTATTCCATGAAAAAAGTGGCCCGTATGTATAATAATTCCTGATATTTCACTCCGATGACATCACTCCCAGTGTTTTCCCACTAACTAGACGTGCTGTCAAAATGGCGAACTGGTTCAAAATTAAAATTCATTTACCTGTATTTATTTATTTATTTATTTGTGGATGTGTCCACAAAATAGAAAGAACACTACACGGTGGTGTGAAGATATGAAGTTTATCTTGTGTTGAAAATATTTTCATTCATTCGTTTCACTCTAATCGTGAATATGTTCACCACTTGAAGATAAACTTCATATCTTTGCATACTTTTCACAACCATGTAATATCCTCTATTTACTGCACACTTTTTTTGTTTTTAATACCAAATCTTTTTGAATCATACATTCATTCGGTGAGAATGCAGACACTTACAGATGTATGCGGGGAGGAAGACAGATTGCAGAAAGTTAACAAAGCCAAATCGAGGGACTGGAATCAGTGTTGGTAAACTACCGAGGGTCGGGTGATCGGCAAACAATGTAACGTAGAAAAGACAGAGTGAGAAACCGAGGAGGAAATAGCAAGGATCAGAAATCTAAGAGGCAGTCAGAAAGATATAAAGCTTGGTATGAACTGGATAATCAGGACAATGGCCTCAGTGCATGCATCACTTCCTCGTTTGGTGTAAAGATGGTACGATATTTCCGGTCGGTATGCGGAAGTGCCGGTGTTATGGCTGAGTCCATGAAGTTCACAAGGTGCCTCTTGGAGTTACTGAAGTTTACTGTTAACGATGTGCGTCGTATCGTCAGAGCATCAAGTACAACGCCGCAGAGTAAACTTGAAAAAGGTTTCAAGTTCTACGTTTCGTCCTACCTCTGCAATTTTGAAGGTAAGTCGCTGACGCTAACGTTAATTCTAGGTAGCCTGAGATGGCAGCCTAGTGATGTGACTATTGTCTTTTGGTCACAAGGGAGAGATCAAGCGCAGCAGGCTCAGTACTGGCGCAGTAGTCATGTTCATGACACGGCCATGGGTCATCATCATCAGGGTCAGTCTGCATCTCTGTTGGGTCGGTGTTGGGTGGACGCTCTGTTCTTTCCCATACTTCAGGTCATGGGGTTGGGATCTTATAGTTATTCCAATGAAAAACCACAGGAACAGCTCCAGGTCTCAGTCATCGTCGTCCAGCAGGAGTGGGAGGCTCGATCAGATCATCAGTGACAAAGTGTCTCAAACACACTCGGGAAGTACTTGTGACGATAAAATGATCTCTCCTGATCTTAACAACCCACTGTTTCTGCAATTCTGAGTCCTTTGGAAAGGTGTGGAAGCTCAAGTGAGAATTGGACCTAGTTGATGCTGTGCAGAATGGCACACAGCAGTGGTGGTTAGACCTGCTGTCCGCACGTTGTTGAAAGGATAATTTTGTCCATTTACATGTCATGTTTCGTACATGTAGAGATGGGTCTGAAATATGGGAGAAACCCGGAAAAAAATGGGAGTGTTGGCAGCTATGGACAGCACAGTGTGCACTTTCAATGGCTATCGGATGTTTACAACCATCCTGACATTTTAGCGGAAATTACGTCACGTTCCGGCATGCACATAGGGTATACTTCGCAATGGTGTGTTTGTGAAGTGAGCTTAAATAGAGGGACCAGTGATTGAGGAAATGAGCACCAGCTGATTCAGTAAGCGGGAGACAGAGGGCGCTGTTCATCTGGAGTGTCCATGTTTGTAGTTTGCTCAGTCTCAGTGGGTTTACTGACAGAGCCCCCCACCAAGGAGCTACCTCCAGGAGCTACACTCTTTCTGTGACGACCCCTACCTCTGGGTGCTGGTTTGTTAGGATGCTGAGCATGGAATTCTTGCTTAAGAAGGGGGTCGAGGATGTCTCTGGACTTGACCCAGCTTTGTTCTTCTGGCCCGTATCCTTCCCAGTCTACCAGGTACTCAACCTGACCTCCTCTTTGTCTTGAATCAAGGATCTTATTGACCTGGTAGATGGGCTCTCCCTCTAGATTAAGCAAAGGGTGTTCTTGGGTTGGTGTGTTGCTGGCAAGGGGCCCCGGGATGGCAGGTTTTAGGTTTGAGACATGAAATCTGGGTGACACACGGCTGTGAGGGAGAAGTTCAAGATGGTAAGATATTTCGTTGATGCAGCATAAAACTTTAAATGGCCCAATGTAGCGTGGCTGGATTTTTCTACAGGTGTTGGTTTCTCTCAGATTCTTAGTGGCCACCCATACTCTGTCGCCAGGGAGGAAGTTGGGAGTCTCTCCTCTATGCTTATCTGCATATTCTTTGTACTTGGCACAGATTGATTCTAGCCACTGGTGAACCTCCTCCCAGATGGTTTGACTGCACTTGAACCAATCATCAACGGCCTGCACTTGGCTGGGTGCATCGTCTCAGGGGAACAAGGGCGGTTGGTAGCCAAGTATGTACTGAAACGCTGTCAGTTGGGTGGCAGAGTGTTTTAGCGAGTTTTGTGCATCTATTATTGTGGTGTTGTTTTGAGATGGAGGGAGATCTGTGATAAAGTCGATCGCAAGATGTGACCAAGGGCTTTGGAGAATTGGTAGTGTTAGGACAGAGATCAACCGTCTCTCCCTCTTACCCCAACCGGAGCGATTACCATCTCGCAGATCGGTCCCCATCGTGTCACCCAGAGCCGCTCTGGGGTGAATCGCGAAGAAAGACAGGAACCCCATAAGTTCACAATCTTTATTCACAAGTCCCCAAAGACGAAAGAGTACAGAGGGCTTTTATATGTCTGTGTGTGTGTGTGTGTATGTGTGAAGACCTTGGCGATGGTATGCAATAATAAGATGTACAGCCTGTTCTTAAGATAGAACACAAAATATTTGATGCACAGCCTGTTCTTATGATATGATATGATAATAGTGTTCAGACAGATATCAAAGGCCATTTCTTATCAATAATAAGCAGACTGTTCCACATAAGATTAAACACAAAATATTTGCACATGTCAGTCTTGGTTAAACTGAGATCAAGAATAAATCCTTACAATTAAGAATAAATCCTTTACAATTCCCCTCTTTGATACTAGAGATTACAACTAGTATCACACCTCGGTATTCTGATCATATATGTGATTACATCGAGAATTAGGATTAGATGTATGCTTGAGTTAATCCTTGCTCTTCTTGACGTGTATTGGTGCTCAAAGGGCGGGCATGCCCTATCAGCCCTCGTCCCACCTCACCGGAGCTTAGAGAAACTCGAAACCTCTTAATTTGTCCCAAATACACGCTACTTCCTTCAGAGTAATTTGTTCTAAAACAGTGAGGGAAAATGAAATTAGAGGGCATATCGACCTGCAGAGTAGTGAGAACAGAGTCCTGTAAGAATACAGATCTTCAGAGCATGGAGGCAAAGGTGGACGTGTAATAATAGTAGAAGATGGCATCAGATGAAATACATAACAACTTTCATTCATGTGCGCTCGTGCAGTCCAGTTAGCGAATTGCCAAAAGATGTTGTCTTGAGGTCCAGCTCGAGCAGGTAACCCTGCTCCAAGCAGCAGTAGAGTGGCCATGAAGCTCGTGATGAGGATTTTCATGGTTGCAGTGAGGATGATTGGTCCCAGACGGGGTGCGAGATCTCTTCCCCTCTTTGTTCACGGCTTCTTGCAGGAAGTGATCTGAAAATCCTCAGCTCCTACTTAGTCCCTGTACAGAGTTTAAAGAGGAGAGAGACTAGAGAGGGACACAGAGAAAATGTTAGTGGCAAACATATCATTGCAACACGGCTTTGTTATGGAGCCTTCTTCAATCGCGTGGCATGGATCCACTGTGGAAAAAGATCAGTTAGAACAGCAGTACGAGTAATGGTGACTATTTCTGCAGGCCCACTATATCTAGGTTCTCCCAATTGTCCAAACCGTTTAAAAAGTCGTACCAGCACATTGTCTCCCACGTGAAAGGGGTGTGTAGGTGCTGATGGTGGAGATGATATTGTACTATTGACCTTGGTACAAGTTTATGCAACTTATCTATAAGGGCTGCAGAATACTCATCCATATGTGTTTTCAAATCAGAGGTACCCAGAGACGGAGTTCCCTTCTTCCAGGGGAGAGGGAAAGGTCTTCCAAAAATAATTTCATAGGGGGAGTATCCCCCTAGGCTAGGTCTTGGTGTCATATGAATTTCAGCCAGAGTGGCTGGCAATAAGTCTACCCAATTCTTCGAACCTGTGGCCTGCATGGCCTTAGTTAGTTTGTCTTTCAATGTTCGATTAGTACGTTCTACGATACCAGAGGATTGAGGGTGGTACGGAATGTGAAAACGCCAGTTTAGTGAGAGATACTTGCAAAGGTTTTGTGTGACTTTCGAGGTAAAAGGGGTACCTTTGTCTGAGTCTATGGCGTCTGGAACCCCATAACGAGGTATTATTTCTTTTGCCAGAATATGAGTAACTACCTTCGTGTTTTCTCAAGAACAGGGAAAGGCTTCTACCCATTTAGAGAATTTGTCCACAATCACCAGGAGATATTTAAACGGCCCGCAGGGAGGTATGTGTGTGAAGTCGATCTGCCATTCTAAGAATGGAGATGGCAAGAATCAGTGAGATTTTGTACTAAGGTAGAGTGAGAAATAGGCTTCCCGTCTGCGGCGTGGAAGCCTCGAGACTGCCAAATCTTCCCAAAATCATGAGCCACACCAAAGGCGTAACGAGAGTCTGTGTAGATTGTGACATCCTTACCCTGAAACAAAATACAGGCATGTGTACAACTCAGCTGCCTGAGCCGAGGAGAAAGGAAGAGCGTATGCCTCATGCACAATATCAGGCAGTGAGCACACAGAGTACCCACAGAGGAAAACACTGTCTGAGGGTTTAGAACAAGAGCCATCAACAAAAAGTACTTCCCCCATTCCTAGAGGGCTGGAGGAGAGGTCAGACCTGATACTAGTAGTATATACGATTTCAGACAGACAATCATGGTCAATGTCATCTAAAGTGTCATCCTGAGAATTAAGGAGGCGTGCGAGAGCGTGACCTACAGTATCGAAAGAGGATGTGGCACGAATTTCAAGATTGTTAATAGAACAGAGAATGGTTTCGTATCTGGAACGGGCTGCGCAGTCATATGTTAGGTCTGTAAATTTTGCAACACCTGTTTAACTTGATGTGACGAGTGCAAGATCAGTGGGTGAGACAAAACCAATTTTTTTGCATCTAAAACCATCAGAGCACATGCGGCGACAGCCCTTAGACACGCAGGTAAGCCTTGAGCAACAGTGTCTAACGTTTTGGATAAAAACGCACAAGGACGCATCCCCCCCATGCTCCTGGACCAACACTGCAGAGGCTGTGCCTTGGTGTTCACAGGCATAGAGATGGAAGGGCTTGGAGTAATTAGGTAAACCCAGGGCCGGGGCGGAACAAAGAGCGCTTTTGAGGGAGTGATAAGCGTCCACCATAGCGTCAGTCCAGGTCAAAGGGTGTTGCAGTGGATCGTGATGAGAGATTGCAGAACGGAGAATCTTGTCATATAAAGAGCAGTCAGTTTTGAGCAGAAGACAAGTAAGTGTAATCTGTTAAATCTAAAATTTGTTTTGTTCAGACTATATTTTGTGTTTAATCTTATGTGGCACATTCTGCTTATTACTGATAAGAAATGGCCTTTGATATCTGTCTGAACATTGTTATCATATCATATCATAAGAACAGGCTATGCATCAAATATTTTGTGTTCTATCTTAAAAACAGGCTGTACATCTTATTATTGCATACCATCGCCAAGGTCTTCACACACACACACACACACACACACACACACACACACACACACACACACACACACACACAGACATATAAAAGCCCTCTGTACTCTTTCGTCTTTGGGGACTTGTGAATAAAGATTGTGAACTTATGGGGTTCCTGTCTTTCTTCGCGATTCACCCCAGAGCGGCTCTGGGTGACACGGGGGGACCGATCTGCAAGATGGTAATCGATCCGTTTGGGGTAAGAGGGAGAGACAGTTGATCTCTGTCCTAACAGGTAGACTCCAATTCTCAAAGAACTAGAGACCAGAGGTTTAAGCTGTGACACGTGGAATGTGGGGTGGATGTGTCACATGGTGAGTGGTAGTGCCAGTCTGATGGAACATGGGTTGATTACCTTTTTGATGAGGAAGGGTCCTAGGTATCTGGGAGCCAGCTTATGGGAGACGGTTCTGAGTGGCAGATGGCATGTGGAGAGCATGACTCGTTGCCCCTCCCGGTAAGTGGGTGCCTTATAGCGGCGTTTGTCAACCTGCCTCTTAGATGCTAGGGCGGAGCGAATGAGTTTTCTCTGGGCCAATGCCCACATCCTCCTGCAGTGGCGTTTGAAGGTCTGGGCTGAGGGTACGGCGACCACCTCCTCTTGGTTGGGGAAGAGTGGTGGTTGGTAACCTAGGGAGCACTGGAAGGGTGAGAGACCTGTGGCAGATGAAGGAAGAATGTTATGAGCATACTCGATCCAGGGTAGGTACTTACTCCAAGAACTGGCATCCCTGGACGCCATGCACCTGAGTGCAACCTCCAAAGCCTGGTTTGCCCGTTCTGCCTGGCCATTGGTCTGTGGGTGGAAGCCTGAGGTGAGACTACAGGTGGCCCTGATGAGTTTGCAGCAGGCCCTCCAGAACTGTGCAGTGAACTGAGGGCCCCGGTCAGAAATTATGTCGGTGGGTAGTCCATGTAGGTGGAAGACATGGTGGACGAGTAATTCTGCAGTTTCTTTGGCTGAGGGGAGCTTGGGCAGAGGAATGAAATGGACAGTCTTGGAGAAACGGTTAATGACAGTGAGGATGCATGTGTTGCCACCTGAATTGGGGAGTCCTGTGACAAAGTCCAGGGTGATGTGAGACCAAGGTCGATGTGGAATCGGGAGGGGTCTTAGCAAGCCGGTCGATTGGTTGTCTTGTTCCGGGAGCATGTGTCGCAGGCTGCCATGAACTCCTGGATGCCCTCCTTGATGGATGGCCACCAAAAGCGCTGCTGGATGAGTGCCTGGGTTTGGGCGGCTCCCGGCTGACAGGCCAAGCTTGGAGCCATGACCCCACTGCAGCACCTGGGTTCGCACAGGACAGGGAACAAACAGATGGTTAGGAGGAATGTTGTTGGGGTTACCTTCACCGGGGTCCTGCTCCAGGGCCTTCTGCACGAGCGTCTCAACCTCTAGAATGGCGGCTCCCACCAGGCAGCGTGGAGGAAGGATGGTCTCGGGCAGCTTAGACTCCTCTTGTTGGGAAGAAAACATCCTGGACAGGGCATCGGGTTTGCCGTTCTTGGAGCCTGGGCGGTAGGAGAGTGTGAAGTTGAACCGGGAGAAAAAGAGAGACCAGTGGGCTTGATGGGAGTTAAGGCATTTGGCGGACTTGAGATACTCCAGATTCTTATGGTCGGTCCAGACTAGGAAGGGGAGCTCTGACCCCTTGAGCCAGTACCTCCACTCCTCCAAGGCTAGTTTAACAGCCAGTAGTTCTCGGTCACCGATGTTGTAATTCCATTCAGCTGGAGATAGCTGGCGGGAGAAGAAGGAGCATGGGTGGACCTTGTCGTCACTGGTTCTCTGGGATAGTATAGCTCCAACCCCTGACTTGGAAGCATCGACCTCGACAATAAACTGCTTGGTAGGATCGGGTATGGTGAGAATGGGTGCTGTGGTGAACCTGTGCTTGAGTGTGGAAAAGGCTTTCTCTGCTTCCTCCCCCCACTTGAATTGGGTCTTGGTCGAGGTCAGGGCTGAGAGAGGTCTGGCCACTGTGCTGAAGTTGCGAATGAAGCGCCTGTAGAAGTTGGCGAATCCTAGGAAGCACTGGAGCTCTCATCTCGAAGATGGGGTGGGCCAATCGGCAACTGCCTCGAGCTTGAGGGGTTCCATCTGGATCCTTGCCGGGGAGATGATGAATCCCAGAAACGAGACAGAGCTCTGGTGAAATTCGCTCTTTTCCGCCTTGATGAACAACTTGTTCTCTAGCAGGCGCTGGAGGACCTGCCGGACGTGACCCCGATGTTCCTCCAGTGTGTTGGTCAGGCTGAAAGGGACCACAAGGTACTCATAGTGACCAGTGGTGGTGTTAAAGGCCGTCTACCACTCGTCCACCTCCCTGATCCTGATGAGATGGTATGCATTGCGTAGATCTAGCTTGGTGAATACCTTGGATCCCTGGAGTAGTTCAAAGGCCGTGGCCATGAGCAGTAGTGGGTAGCAGTTTTTGACCGTGATGGTGTTGAGACCCCGATAGTCAGTGCAAGGGCGGAGTGATTTGTCCTTCTTTTCCACGAAGAAGAATCCCGCCCCTGCTGGGGAAGAGGAAGGACAGATGATCCCAGCTGCCAAAGATTCAGAGATGTACTTCTCCATGGCTTGCCTTTCGATGGGAGAGAGGGCGTAGAGTCGTCCTTTGGGTGGTGCTGTCCCGGGTAGGAGGTCAATTCCACATTCATAGGGTCTGTGAGGAGGGAAGGACACTGCTCGGGTCTTGCTGAAAACAAGTTTGAGATCCAGATATTCCAAAGGCACATGAGAGAGGTCGGGAAACTCATTGGCTGAAGGCTGCGGTGGTTGGGTGGGAGGCAGAGCGGAGTTCAGACAGGAAGCTAGGCAGGACTGGCTCCAGCCTAAGATGGTGTTATTAGTCCAGTTAAGGTGGGGATTGTGCTGCATTAACCATGGTAATCCTAGGACGATGGGTATGTGGGGGTTGTTCATGATGTGAAGCTGGATGGTTTCTGAGTGGCTACCGGAAATCCTTAGGGTGAGTGGGGCGGTAAGGTGGGTGATGCTGGTCAAGCCGGTGCCATTGAGTGTCAGGATAGTGAGAGGGACGTCAAGAGCAAGTAGCGGGATTCCCAGACTCTTGGCAGTGGCAGAGCAGATCAGGTTCCTGTCCGCCCCTGAGTCAATGAGGGCCTGGAGGTGCTGATGCTGGTTGTCACGGATAATGATGACAGGAAGTAATGGATGATTAGTGAGGGACTGGTTCTGAGCGTTGCCCACCAGGGCCCCTTGATTCACTGGTGGGCTCGTCCTTTTAGCAGGCAGGCTCGGCAGATCTGTCCCAGCTGACCGCAGTAGAAGCAGGCCCCCGTGCTCTGCCGGTGATGTCATTCCTCTGTTGACACCTGAACCCGGTCTACCTGCATGAGTTCGACGGATGCAGCGGGAGGTGGAGAAGAGGTGAATCTGGGGCGGTTCTTCTCTCTCCTCCATTGCTGGATCCGAGCATCGATGCGGTTGGCGAAGTCCATGAGGCTGGAGAGGTCTGACGGCAGTTCCCGTGATACCAACTCATCCTTGATGGCATCGGACAAGCCGTGCAGGACCGCATCGATCTGGGCATTCTCGTTCCAACTGCACGAAGCCGCCAATGTCTGGAACTCAATGGTGTAATCCGAGGCAGACCGGGACCCCTGCTGCAGCTCCATGAGCTCTCTGGCCGCCTCCCGGCCGGACAGAGAGCAGTTGAAAGTTTGCCTCATCTCCTCGGAGAAATCCTTGAAACTGGAACAAAAGGGTGCATTGGCATCCCAGACCGCAGTTCCCCACTCTCTGGCCTTGCTGGTGAGGAGCATTATTGTATATGCTACCTGGGAGCTTTCTGTAGGGAAGACCAGAGGTTGCAGTTCTAGGATCAATGAACATTGAGACAAAAATGATCTGCAAGTACCTGGTTCTCCGTTGTAGGGCTGAGGTGCTGGAAGTCTCGGTTCGTGGAGAAAGGCGGTGCCAGGAGCTGAAGTAGGAGAAGGCTGAGCAGGGGTAAGCATGGCTTGACAACACTGCATCTGCATGGTGAGAAGGTTGAGTGCATTGGACAGGGTGGCAAGGTTCTGGGTAATTTCTTGTAGGTCTTGTTGGTGGGTCCTGAGGAGAGTCCCTTGCTGCTGGATGGCCGTTCTCAGATGGGCGAGTTCCGCTGGATCCATGTTGGCCAGAACATACTGTTAGGGCTGGTGGAGGTATGGTAAAGTTAGGATCCAAAAATAGAACACAGACAGTAATCCAATAAATAAGATGATTTAATACAGGGAAGAAAGGGTGTGGCAAAAGATAAACAAACACGGAAAACAAATAGCGAAAATAGTCCAGACAAAATGAGAACAAACAACTTGACAAAAACATGATAGGCAAAGACAAAAACGCTAGCGCAAAAAACATAAACAAGAAAAGACCCTGAGTGCAAAAACCATGAACCAGAAATTACCCTTAGTGCAAAAAACCAAGAACCATAAAAACGCTCGTGCAAAAACCATGGACAAGAGAAAATAGCTAGAGAGGAAAACCATGAGGGCGGCACGGTGGTGTAGTGGTTAGCGCTGTCGCCTCACAGCAAGAAGGTCCGGGTTCGAGCCCCGTGGCCGGCGAGGGCCTTTCTGTGTGGAGTTTGCATGTTCTCCCCGTGTCTGCGTGGGTTTCCCCCAGGTGCTCCGGTTTCCCCCACAGTCCAAAGACATGCAGGTTAGGTTAACTGGTGACTCTAAATTGACCGTAGGTGTGAATGTGAGTGTGAATGGTTGTCTGTGTCTATGTGTCAGCCCTGTGATGACCTGGCAACTTGTCCAGGGTGTACCCCACCTTTCACCCGTAGTCAGCTGGGATAGGCTCCAGCTTGCCTGCGACCCTGTAGAACAGGATAAAGCGGCTAGAGATAATTAGAATGAGATGAGATGAGAAAACCATGAGGAGCAAGAGAGGCACAGAAACGGCTAGAGAGGCAAACGAGATGTTCTGGCAAAAACAGAGTCTGAGAATGGCCTTTAAATAAGTAGCAGTGAAAACCAGGAAGTGAGTACAGGGGAGAAGGAAGTCCTGTCTCTGATCCGGATCGGCACTGGTGTGAGAGATCTGTAATCTCCGGAGTGGATGTCTGGGGTGGAGCATGACAAAGAATCGTTGAAAATCCTTGATTGATCTGGGTGTCGGCCAGAATGTTACAGCTGAGACCTTGGATGAGTCCATACTTACTCCTTTAGCACTGATTATGTAGCCTAGGAAGGAGATCCTGCTTTGATGAAACTCACACTTCTCAGCCTTCACGTAGAGGTTGTTCTCCAGTAATCACCTGAGAACTGCCCTGACATGTTCCTGGTGACTGTGGACATCTGAGGAGTATATCAGGATGTCGTCTATGTAGGCGATGACCTATTTGCCCAGCATGTTCCTTAGCACGTCATTGATGAAGCATTGGAACATGCTGAGTGCCAAAGAAAGGCCATATGTCATGACCCGGTACTCAAAGTGACCAGCGGTCATGCTGAAAGTGGTCTTCCACTCATTGCCCCATTTAATCCGGATCAGATTGTACGCACTACACAGATCAAGCTTGGAAAAGATCTTTGCGGATCGGAGTTGTTCCAAAGCTGCTGGAACCAAGGGAAGAGGATAAGGATACTTGATGGTGACCTCGTTTAAACCTCTATAATCAATGCAGGGCCTCAGTCTGCCCCCTCATTTCTCCACAAAACAGAAACCAGCAGAGACAGGAGATTTGCATGGGCGGATATATCCCTGTTTGAGAGCCTCCTGAATATACTCCTCCATGGCAGTGTGCTCCTTTTGGGACAGGGGATAGATGCGACCTCGGGGTGGAAACATACCTGGCAGTAAGTCAGTGGTGCAGTCGTATGGCCTGTGTGGTGGTAACCTGCAGGCCTTCCCCTTACTGAAAACTTCAGAGAGGTCCCGATAGCAATCAGGAACATTGTCCATGGAGTCTCGTAGAGGACTTTCTACAGAGGTGAAGGATACCTGGACCTGGGGATGAGAGAGACAGCTCTGAAAACACGTGGGTGACCACTGGAGGATTTCCTTGCTTTGCCAAGAAATGAGAGGGTCTTGAAGTTGTAGCCAGGGATATCCAAGAATAATGTCATGATTAATGGTTGTCGTTACATAGAGCGAAATGAGCTCCTTATGCAATGCTCCTACTTGTATGTGTACTGGTTGAGCACGTGAAGTGACCAGCCCGTCACCTATGGGTCCTCCATCAATGGTCCTGATGCTGAGTGTGCTGTACAGAGGGGTGATTGGCAGGTTGAGCTTCTGCATGATGGTCTAATTGATAAAGTTCCCCTCTGCCCCTGAATCAATAAAAGCAGACAGAACATGAATGGAGGATGCAACCTTTAGTAAGACTGGTATCTTGAAGGACTTTGAGTTGAGCTCTCTCACCGGACTTATAGATCTTATGGGTTTCTTTGCTGGGGATTCACGGGCTGGTCGGATCGGACAGTGCTGGATGTTATGTTCGGAGCTCCCGCAGTAGAAGCATAACCCCTCCTTGCGTTGTTTAGTGCGCTCAGCACGGGTTAACCTAGTGCGTGAGACCTCCATGGGTGAGCTGTCCTCCGACGGCTGAACAGGCCTGGCACCATCATGGATAGAGGGTCCATACTTTAACAGTTGGTCGAGACAAATCGCCAGGTCTATGAAGGAGTCTAGAGAGAGGTTCTCATCTCTACAAGCCAGTTCAATGATGATCTCCAGACATAAACCTTGGCAAAAGACTGCTTTAAGAGCTGGATCATTCCATCCACTGGTGGCTGCTAGCGTCTTGAAGTCCAAGGCATATTCAGTGACACTTTGAGTACCTTGAGAACTGGCGAGTAGGCTCTCTCCAACCTCTATCCCCTCAGGTTCATGGTCAAACACTCTCTTGAATAGAGAGAGAAACTGTTCGTACGATTTATTTTGTTCACCACTCCTGTTTCAGATAGCAGTTGCCCAGCAGAGTGCTTTGCCAGTGAGAAGAGATAGAAACTTAGCAATCTTATGCTCATCTGATAAGTTGGGCATGGTGGCGATATACAAAGAACATTGCAGTAAAAAAACTTTTCCAGCAAACTTCTCCGGAGTGGGGAGTTGCAACGCCGGGCTTGGAGGAGACTCAGGGCGTGCTAGGAGGGCCTGCAACATCACAGTTGCGAGATGTGTCATCCTGGTGTTGAGATTGGCGAGCATCTGTTGATGTTCTCCCAGCAAATGCCCCTGCGCATTGAGAGCAGTCTGTTTAGAGTCCTCTGCTACATCCATGTCAGCGAAGTATCCTGTGAGAATGCAGGCACTTGCAGATGTATGCATGGAGGAAGACAGATTGCAG
This sequence comes from Neoarius graeffei, assembly GCF_027579695.1. NCBI lineage: Eukaryota > Metazoa > Chordata > Actinopteri > Siluriformes > Ariidae > Neoarius > Neoarius graeffei. Next base: position 58,587,564 of record NC_083571.1, read on the forward strand.
AAAGTCAACAAAGCTAAATTGAGGGACTGGAATCGGTGTCAGTAAACTACCAAGGGTCGGGTGATCGGCAAACAACGTAACATAGAAAAGACAAAGAGCAAGAAAACGAGGAGGAAATAGCAAGGATCAGAAATCTAAGAGGCAGTCAGAAAGATACAAGGCTTGGTATGAACTGGATAATTAGGACGATACTTTGCAATGGTGTGTTTGTGAAGTGAGCTTAAATAGAGGGACCGGCGATTGAGGAAAGGAGCAACAGCTGATTCAGTAGGTGGGAGACAGAGGGTACTGTGTGTTCTGGGTGCTGTAATCTGGAGTGTGCATATTTGTAGTTTGCTCAGTCTCAGCGGGTTTACTGACACATTCAATATACATAAAGTTATCTGGAATTGTTTTCTCTATGTATAAATAATGATCTATAAGTACATATAATGATGTGTAATTGTGTGTAATTATAATTGTTTATAATGTGCATCATTGTGTTTCTTTTTTTCTAATTAGGATCCCAAGCACCGATGGTATAGTAGACATATGGTTGGATATTGGATATTTATCATAAAAGTCGTCCAACAAATAGCCCTTTAGTGTTTTATTTGTGTCTGTCTGTCTATCTATCTATCTATCTACGTTCATCAGCCACTTTAATAGGAACTTATTGATTCTAAGATTCCTGTTCTTGGCTGCAGGAGTGGAACCCAATGTGGTCTTCTCCTGTTGCATGCCGAGATGCTTTTCTGCTCACCACGGTTGCAAAGAGTTGCTATGAGTTACTATATCCTTCCTGGCAGCTTGAACCAATCTGGCCATTTTCCTCTGATCTCGCTTATCAACAAGGCGTTTCCACCCATAGAACTGTTGCTCACTCAGTGTTTTCTGTTTTTCACACCATTCTGTGTAAACTCTCGAGACTGTTGTGTGTGAAAACCCCAGGAGATCAGCAGTTTCTGAAATACTCAAACCAGTCCATCTGGCACCAACACCCATGCGACAGTGAAGCCACAGTGAAAGTCACAGAGATCACAATCTTTCCCATTCCGATGTTTGAAGTGAACATTAACTGAAGCTCTTGATTTGTATCTGCATGATTTTGTGCATTGTGCTGCTGTCAAGGAATCAGCTGATTAGAGAACTGCATAAACCAGCTGGTGTATGGGTGTACCTAACAAAGTGGCTGGTGAGTGTATCTATTGAATAGCCTCCATATCTATTTCTCATTTCAGCAATATTGCATGAACAAGAGTGTGGTTATACAAAATATCAGAAAGGCTGTGATCCATCGTAGACACAAAGTCACAGGCTGAGTGCCGTAGCGAATCATGATGATAATGCCACCAGGGCTTTGAACCAGAATTTTTTTCCTATTGGTTCGTTCCGAACAGAAACGGAATTTTAACGTTTCCGGTTTTGGGTTCCACCATTAAATAGAAGTTCCCGAACTGGTTAGAACAAAAAAATTTCGTTCCCGGAATGGTTAATTACGTTCCCTGTCAGCTGTTTAACAAATGACTATAAAATTATGTCTCTGTCTCATCCAGCTTAAGCCAAATGTAGGCTAATTCTATTACAACCTTCATTAAATAAGACAAGAAATAATTAAAAACAATTATTATTTCAAATGTTGGCGATTTGGATTCTCAGTATGTCTTCCCATCTACACAAACAGAAAAAGTGCCAAAAATGAAAGATAATTCGTTTAGTGTGTTACCAAAGGCTAGTCAGGCCCTATAGAGGGCTCCTGCATGACGTCACCGCGCCGCGAGATTTTGTTAGGCGCCATATTGGAAGACCAAGTACACATCTATGCAAGTACATACATACATAAAACAAACTACACCTGAAATGTAGCCAGGGCCGGTTCTGCCCTAATCTGGACCCGGGTGCAACATCGCGCAACCCCCCACCCCCACCCCAAAAAAAAAACAGTCTAAATCAGGACAACCATCACATAACTATAACTATAAACATTTTATATCAACTATTTTAACTAAATGGGCTATAATAAATAAGCCTGCAGGCAGCCACAGCGGGCTGCCTCAGAAAAGTAACCATTCAATGACACAACTGAAAGCCTGCAGCCACAGCGGGCTGCCTCAGAAAAGTAACCATTTGTCCTACCTTAAAACTCGTTTTGCATTTTCTGCCTCCTTTTTTGTATTTTCGACCCTCCGTTTATTTTCTTTCCTTTTCTGAAAACCCGATTTGTGTCCAGATATTTTGTTCTGCTACCAACGAACTAACTCGTCAGGTCTTGTCTCTCGAGCCCACGATGATTCCCGTGGGAAGGGCAACAATTGATACATTTTTACAAACAACCAATAAACAGCCAATAGGGAGATTGCAACGTTCAGGCTCTTCTTTGCTCACAGACACTCAGTAATGCACTTACTGAGTAATGCACTTACTCACTTATTATCACGTGGAGACGTGATAGTAGTCCACCCTCCCGCTCTCTCCATTCAGTCAGCGAACGTCACACAGGAAGTGAACCCCAGCGGGTCATAGAAACTTGCGCAGGAGAAGAATGACTTTTTTATTTGTAGGCTACGGAAACTTTGAGGAACGAAATAAAAACCGGTATTAACCGGTTACCATTATTTTTAATAAGCATTTCTGTTCCGGAACATAAAAAATAATAAAGTTTCTGGTTTCGTTTCTGTTCCATGTGAAATAGAAAAAGTTCCCGGTTTTCGTTTTCGTTCCTTGAACCGGTTCAAAGCCCTGAATGTCACTAACTCTGCTGTAGTCAGCTTCAAACTAGGAAGTGCAATTTTATATGGTGAACAAACATGAGTGGAGTGATACACACAGTGAAATGTCCTACTGCGTATATACTCAATACATTTAAACTTTGCACATTTATTTCTTCGGTCACATGACAAGTTGCATTTTTTATTCCTAACAACCAATCACTAGGGCGGCACGGTGGTGTAGTGGTTAGCGCTGTCGCCTCACAGCAAGAAGGTCCGGGTTCGAGCCCCATGGCCGGCGAGGGCCTTTCTGTGTGGAGTTTGCATGTTCTCCCCGTGTCCGCGTGGGTTTCCTCCCGGTGCTCCGTTTTCCCCCACAGTCCAAAGATATGCAGGTTAGGTTAACTGGTGACTCTAAATTGACCGTAGGTGTGAATGTGAGTGTGAATGGTTGTCTGTGTCTATGTGTCAGCCCTGTGATGACCTGGCGACTTGTCCAGGGTGTACCCTGCCTTTCGCCCGTAGTCAGCTGGGATAGGCTCCAGCTTGCCTGCGACCCTGTAGAACAGGATAAAGTGGCTAGAGATAATGAGATGAGAGATGAGAACCAATCACTAATCATCATTGTTCCCAAAATTATATCACTAATCACATTTGTTCTCAGTAACAAATCACTAATCACCACTGTTTTCAACAAACTATCAGTACTTATCATTCGCAACTGACAATCACTAATCATCATTCTTCCCAAAAACATATAACTAATCATCATTGTTTCCTGTAACCTATCACTATTCACTGTTTTCCCAATAACCTATCACTAACTACCATTATTCCCAATGACAAATCACTAATCACCAATATTGTAAGTAACATGTTACTAATCGCATTATTACGGGTAACCTATCACTACTTGTCATTATTCCCAATGGACAATCACTAATCACCAGTGTTATCAATAACCCAGCACTAATTATCATCATTCCCAATAACCAATCACTGATGACCATTCTTCCCAAAGCCTATTACTAATCACAGTTGTTTCCAGTAACCTATCACTACTCAGTGTTCCTAAAAACAATGACTAATTACCATTGTTTCCAATGACCAATCACTGATCACAATTGTTTCCAATGACCAATCACAGATCACAACTGTTTCCAATAAACAATCACTAATCATAGTTGTTCAAATGACCAACCACTAATCACGATTGATCCAAATTATCAATTACTAATCATAAATGTTTCCAGTGTCCAGTCACTAATCACAAACGTTTCCAATGACCAATCATTGATCACAATTGTTTCCAATGACCAAGCACGGATTATCATTGTTTTCAAAGACCAATAACTCAACACCATTATTCCCAATGACCAATCACTAATCACCAGTGTTATCAATAACCGAGCACTAATTATCATCATTCCCAATAACCAATCACTGATGACAATTCTTCCCAAAGCCTATTACTAATCACAGTTGTTTCCAGTAACCTATCACTACTCACAATGTTCCTAAAAACAATGACTAATTATCATTGTTCCCAATAACCAATCACTAATCACAATTGTTCCCAATGTCCAGTCTCTGATCACCATTGTTCCCAATGTCCAATCACTAAACAACATTGTTCCCAATGACCAATTACAGTAATCACAATTGTTCCCAATAACCAAGCACTAATTATCATTGTTTTCAAAGACCAATCACGAAACACCATTATTCTCAATGACCATTCACTAATCACCATTGCCCCCAGTGACCAATCACTAAACACTGTTGTTACCAATGACCAATCACTATTCACAATTGTTCTCAATGACCAAGCACTAATTATCATTGTTATCAAAGACCAATCGCTAATCACCATTGCTACCAGTGACCAGGCACTAATCATAATTGTTCACAATGAATAATCACTAAACACCATTGTTGCCAACAATTACTTATCACCACTGTTTGTCTCACTTGTACATGTTCTCCATTTTAAACTTTTTTCTTCTTTTTTGTGTTTCCCAGCTGCTCACTACAACTTATTTTTGTCTGTGTTTTTGAAATAAATTATAGTCTAAATACTTGTTTTGGTAAGCTCAAGTTCAAAGTGTTTATTGTCATATCCACAGTAAGGACATGCCCTCTTGCACAATGAAATTCTTAGTTTGCTGTCCACCATGAATGCCAATTACAAATACAAATAAATAAATAGGTGGAAGAAATAATACAAAGTAAAGGCAATGTAGTGCAAAATAAAAGCAAAAAAGGGCAGGAGTGTGTAATTTTGTTAGGTTAATATGGAACAGCCTTGGGCTGAGATGCCCTTGAGCGAGGCACCTAACTCCCAGAGGTGGACAGTAGACACATTATTATTGTTATTTACTTGAGTACCTGTACTTTACTTGAGTCTTTTTTTTTTGGAAACTTATGGCTTTAACTTCACTACATTTGAAAGACAAATATCGTACTTTTTACTCCACTACACTTGTGTCAAGGTCCTCGTTACTTGTTACTATGAAACAGCTTTGAAAGTGGATGTTTTTCTTTTCTAAAATGTGACACTGAGAGCCTATCAGTAATCACTAGGGTCACATCCATAGACTGTATAAAATCAAGTTCACTGATTTCTCAGCAGTATTATTTTAACACGATCAGTCAATGGCAGAATGGAAGGAGGCAGTTCTTCTGGGGAATGCACACACACCCATGGCCATACCTAGAACCCATGTTTCAGTTTTCTGAAAGGATTAAAGATTCATTTCATTTTAAATGTTTGCTTTGTTTGCCTAAAACGAACCACATCACGGCCTACAAAAACTCGCCGTTCAACCTGCGGAAGCATATTGAGGCATGTAAATGTTTTATTCCAAGAGAAAGCTTGCAATGAAGTTGTCTGTGCTTTTAGAGCTAGTGATAATGTTGCAATAGCGATGCAGTCTGGTTAGTCACATGACTTTCTATGGATTTGCCCGCCAAGTTGCCATAGCCTTGTCCACAGCTAACATTACCACATAGCTAGTTAATGTGGACATTGTAAGTTAGCATGTAAAAATGGAGTTGCACTAACATGAATAATGTTAACTTATCCGAAGTCCTTACAGAAATATGTTTTAGCATAATCTTGCCAAATAAACAGAATATAGAAGTCTTTCTTTTCTAGTAGCATTAGCTACCCAATATGATTTCCAGTTTGAAAAGAGTTTGCTAGCATGTCAGGTGGAGTTTCACTGACTAGCTAGCTTAACATTAAACCACCATGATGGCACAGCATGCGTTCATTTTGTGAATTCATATTTCTGTCTTTGGTAACGGCATTAGGTTTTGTAAGCATTGTGTCAATAATACAACAATGCGTTGACAGAAAATGTACTTTTAGTACTTAAGTATTTTTAAAAGCAAGTACTTCAGTACTTTAACTTAAGTAAAAATTTGACTGGAGAACTTTCACTTGTATCGGAGTACAGGGGCATAGCTGGGGGGGGTCCTGGGGTGCCTGTGACACCCCCCCCCCCTTGTCAGACCATACATTTTTTCAATAGCTGCATAAGAATATTAGAAAAGTGCCCACTGCAATTTATCTAACATTTTTTTTAACTAGATTGTCACCTCAGCCTCATTAGGGTTTCTATAACCTTGTATGGACTTCCTGTGGTTTGGGCGCAAAAAAAAACGGTTCTGTGCAAGCGCAACACGATCGCACTAGAAAGCATGGTCAAGCTGCCAGTGTAGCTGCAGTCTTTTTAGTTGCGAATTACAAGCATTTCCTCTTGTGTTAATAATTCACCATGTCAAAACAAGCGAAACTTTCCTCCTTCTTTTGACGTGAAGAGAGGTAACCAATTTATTATATTTTTTTTTCCATCAAAGTTGCATTTTGTGGCTTTGAAGCTAAATTTTAGTGTGCCGTTTCTAGTACTCAGTTCTAATGTACTCAGTCAGTGTGTGACCCCCCCCCCCCCCCCCCCCCCCCCCCTTTTGAAAAATCCTAGCTATGCCCCTGGAGTAACATTTGACCAGTGGGATCTGTATTTTGACTTAAGTAATGAAGTTGGGTACTTTGTCCACCTCTGCTAACTCCCAACTGCTCCCTGGGTGCTGTTAGCATGGCTGCCTACTGCTCTGGGTATGTGTGTGTGCTCATTGCTTGTGTGTGTGTTCACTGCTTCAGATGGGTTAAATGCAGAGAGGAATTTCACAAGTGTGTGATGAATAAAGTTGTGCTTTCTTTCTTTTTCTTTCTCGTTGTGGCAACAATACAATGATGCATTGAAAGAAAATGTACTTTTAATACTTAAGTATTTTTAAAAGCAAGTACTTCAGTAAAAATTTGACTGGACAACTTTCACTTGTATCGGAGTAACATTTGACCAGTGGGATCTGTATTTTGACTTAAAGTACATATTCTGGACCAATTATGTTTTTTATTTTATTTTTTATATGAAAGTATGTCCCTTTACACACTCATCCAGAAGGGTAATTTTGCACAAGGCCATCTGTCTACAGCAGAAAAAAATAAAATAACAAAACGCGTCTGGAAAAATCCCAAGTGAGTCTGGAGCCAGATTCGTGACGTTACCTGCGGAAGCGCCAGCAGGCTGTGCGAGCTTTGCACGGTTTCAGTGCACAGCCTGTGTAGACCAAGCGCTCCTCTTTCTCTCTCATTGTCCGGTCTTTTGGGAAACGATGAGTACTAATCCCATCAAGATTGGTGTTGCTACACCCTCCTATGATACATCTGTTAACCATTTTAATAATTACGCGATAACGTTGAAGAAATTTGCAGAAAACCACCAGGTCGTTTTCTCATAAACAAACCAGCGCTGATGTAGGATTCAGAGGGCGGCGTCCCTCACATGATGTCACAAAAATCAATGTTTGCCGGGAAATCCAAATGCCAAGTTTTTTCAGAGGTGGACCAATTCACCTCAAGTGGCTTGATTTCAACTGAATTTTTCTGGTATTGCGCAAGGTAAAAAAATTGCAGAGAATGCAGAATGTTACAGATATTTGACCAAAGTTTAATATAAAATAGGAGAATTACATTGATCTTGCTCCTGAATTTACCTGTAATATGCACTTTAAGTAATGAACTTGGGTACTTTTTGTCCACCTCTGCTAACTCCCAACTGCTCCCCGGGCGCTGTTAGCATGGCTGCCCACTGCTCTGGGTATATGTGTGTGCTCATTGCTCATGTTCACTGCTTCAGATGGGTTAAATGCAGAGAGGAATTTCACAAGTGTGTGATGAATAAAGTTGTGCTTTCTTTCTTTTTCTTTCTTGTTATTGTTTTTTTTTTTTACCTCAATACATCTTCCATCTCCATGTAACACGTTTTGATATCCCCCATGCAGAGTCAATAAATATCTGAATAGAGTCTGTGGCATCATCTGGCGACTTTTTGAGTAAACATCCAGTGATTAAGCGGCACAGTGGTGTAGTGGTTAGCACGGTCGCCTCACAGCAAGAAGATTCCGGGTTCGAGCCCCGTGGTCGGCGAGGGCCTTTCTGTGTGGAGTCTGCATGTTCTCCCCGTGTCTGCGTGGGTTTCCTCCGGGTGCTCCAGTTTCCCCCACAGTCCAAAGACATGCAGTTACGTTGACATGGGGCGGCCTTGGGCTGAAGTGCCCTTGAGCAAGGTACCTAACCCCTGACTGCTCCCTGGGTGCTCTGGTGTGGCTGCCCACTGCTCTGGGTGTGTGTGCGTTTGTTCACTGCTTCAGATGGGTTAAATGCAGAGGATGAATTTCACTGTGCTTGAAGTGTGCATGTGACAAATAAAGGTTTCTTCTTCTTCTTAAGCTCCTTTCAGCTGAAAAGAGCCTCCCAGCACTGCTGGATACAGTCACGATTTGATTACAGATATGTAAATATATAACCAGAGGCTCCAACTCTCCCGCCGTGGGCGGGAGATCTCCCACTTTAGGGAACATTTAGAAAATACTCCCGACCTCCCGCTGACAACATATAAATCTCCCGCCCGCCCTTACTACACATGATTAGTTAAAAAAAATATAACTTGATCCATTTACTGTATGTTGATGAAAATTAATAGTTGACTTTCTGCTTTTCATGTGTCTGACATTGTATGGGTGGAGAAGTGTGTACCCCGTGATATATGCCAATTCCCCGGTCGGTAGACCGACCGGCGTAACGGGGAGATTGGAGTGAATGCCGGAGGCATGCGCTCGCAGATCAAGTGCGCACAGCTCGAGGGGAATTCGGTACGCCGCGAGGTACACGCTTGAGCCCACCCAGTGTCTTAGCAGTTACTGATAAAGCATACAGATATGCGCGAGAGAACGAGAAAACCCACGACACTCAACCATTTTGTTTGTTTTTTCGCGTCTGCATTTTGTCTGCATTTATCACCTGCTCCTCTTTAACTTTTATGTTCTCTTGAATGAGATAATGAAACGAAGTTCTGTTGGTGGAAATGGCGAAAGCCAAACTATGAAGAAAAAATATCAGAAAATCACCAAGATAAAGTTCGGATCGCCTGTCGTGATGGTTGCCAGGGACAAATGGTGGACTATTTTGGACGGCAGCAAGACGACCCTATATCTGACGAGGTTAGATCACCAGGCCAGACGTTAGATTCTCACGAACTTGTCTGACTTTTACTAACTTAGACTTAGAAATAAAATTATTAGAAGAACATTATCATCAGAGGGTCTACCATTGGCAATTTATAATAGTCATTATTGACATTAACATTGACTTTAGGCATATTAAAATTTGGTCTATAGTCACTGGATTTATCTAGATCTGTTACTGTTAATAAGATTTAATTGACACAAAATTGACACGAAATGTGGTGAATCATTCATATACAGTAGCAGTTAAACGTTTGGAAATGCCCTCTAATTCAGTGTTTTTTCATTATTTTAAAATTTTCTGAATTGTAGATTAATACTAAAGTCATCGACATTATGAAGAAATATATATGGAATTATTTGGTAAACAAAAAAGTGTTAATCAAACCAGAATATGTTTTATATTTTAGATTCTTCAAAGTAAGCACCTTTTGCTTAGATGACAGCTTTGCACATCTTGGCATTTTCTCAGTCGGCTTTACGAGGTAGTCACCTGGAATGGCTTTCAGTTTACAGCTGTGCCTTGTCAAGAGTTAATTTCTTGAATTTCTTGACCTCTTAATGTGTTTGAGACCATCAGTTGTGTTGTGAAGAGGTAGAGTCAGTATACAGTGAATGGCCCTATTTGAATACTGTTCTAATCCATATTATGCCAAGAACTACTCAACTAAGTAAAGAAAAACGACAGTCCATCTTTACTTTAAGAAATGAAGGTCAATCAGTCTGGAAAATTTCAAGAACTTTGAAAGTATCCCCAGGTGCAGTCACAAAGACCATCAAATGTTATGATGAAACTGGCTCTCATCAGGACCACCCCAGGAAAGGAAGACCTAGGGTTACCTCTGTTGCACAGGACAAGTTCATCAGAGTTACCAGCCTCAGAAACCACAAGTTAACAGCACCCCAGATAAGAGCCCACCTAAATGCTTCACAGAGTTCAAGTAGCACACGCATCTCAACATCAACTGTTCAGAGAAGACTGCTTGAATCTGGACTTTATGGTCGAATTGCTGCAAAGAAGCCACTTCTAAGGAAGAACAACAAGAGGAAGAGAATAGCTTGGGCCAAGGAACACAAGGAATGGACATTAGACCAGTGGAAATCTGTCCTTTGGTCTGATGAGTCCAAATTTGAGATTTTTGGTTCCAATCGCCAGGTCTTTGTAAGACGCAGAAAAGGTGAGTGGATGGTTCCTACATGTGTGGTTCCCACAGTGAAGTATGGAGGAGGAAGTGTGATGGTATGCAGGGTTTCCCATACATAGACCACTGTGTGGCGCTGCGCCACACAATGGATTCCTATCGCCACACAATCAGACTCGCGATTTTGAAAAAAAAAATTCTGTTGCGTATCGTTCCGTTCATTCATAGTGCTCTTTCTTCTTGTTCACGCGCATGCACACCCCCACACAGAGAGAGAGAGAGAGAGAGAGAGAGACATGTACACAGGCCTGCCATTGCGCATATACCCGGACTGCAAGTAGGCCTGTTAGGCTAATTAAAAATAACACAGCCTTCCGACCCCTTATTTTAAAAGGTAGCCTATGTCATGCTCGTGATGAGCTTTATCATTGCCTTCTTGGCTTACATGAAATGGGCATCCCTGAGTCAGGCTATAAACCAATTTTGATGCATACAGTAGCAGCTTGACACGAGGAACCGGCCTTATTGCATTATCCCGTTTATCCCGCTTCAGCATTCATGCAAGTTATTAATAATGGCTTGACATTCACAATAAATAAGGACTTCCCACTAGCCTAAATAAAATGTTGTTATACTCGCGGGGATGCCTAGGTGATGCTATCTGAAGCATAAAATCTGAATATTTTAAGAAACAGCTTTATTGGCGAAGTAGATAAACCATCACTGCATCACTGATACGCACACACACTGGCAGCTGATTCGCCCACTCCTCCTCTCCACGCATACTGCTCGAGGGCTATCAAGAGGAAAACCCAATGCTGCGTGATATTTAGCACAGAGAAGACGGTCAACGATATCTGGTCTACCAAAGGTTAGTATGATGTACTGTGCTCAAACACACCTGCCCAGTATGTAACTCAGAAAAGGTAGCCTTATGCTAGCTTTATGAACTGCTAGCCTTATAACGTTATCAATATTGAACATCCAGCTGTCAGCCTATAACGTTGGAAACGCAGCAAACAATGTGATAAAGATCAAATGCGGTAGTTGAGATAGGCTACTGTAGGATGCCCATAGGCTAATAATAACTTCGTATTTATTTGACTATTATAATTTCATTGACTCTCAATGTTTGCTGCTTTAACCCAGATGAGTATTGAACCTCCAGCTTGTTTTTTGCAATTTATTCCTTGAATGTCAACTAAAGAATGATTGAAAGATTGCCACCAAAAAGGCAAAAAACTAAGGTAAAAACTAAATTTTAACTTCAATTTTGGTGAGTAATTTTCATAAATTTAAAAGACAGGTTTTCCACCAACATCAAGCCCAGCAAACTAATGGCCTGCCCTGTAATGTAAAGTTGGGTCGAGGAATGAAACCAGGCAGGGTTCTGGTAAAAATTGTTTTAGCTGTCTTCTCTTAAAGAACTTAAAAGAATTTAGATTGAATTGAATAATCTCAAATGCTTCTTGTAGCTTTAAAATAGTCCCAGCAGGTGACTCTGAAGAAAAATACTATGTGTTTGAACACCACCCGCTGTAAACACTTTGCATACACCCCAATGACCGACTCCACCGACCGCCACGACACCACCGCGCACGATTCCCTCATTGGCACAGTGGAGCACCACGAATTGCTACCTGGTCTGTGGGAAACACTGGTATGGGGGTGCTTTGCTGGTGACACTGTTGGCGATTTATTCAAAATTGAAGGCACACTTAACCAGCATGGCTACCACAGCATTCTGCAGCGACATGCCATCACATCTGGTTTGCGCTTAGTGGGCCCATCATTTGTCTTTCAACAGGACAATGACCCAAAACACACCTCTAGGCTATGTAAGGGCTATTTGACCAAGAAAGAGGGTGATGGAGTGCTTCGTCAGATGACGTGGCTTCCACAATCATCTGATCTAAACCCAATTGAGATGGTTTGGGATGAGCTGGACTGCAGAGTGAAGGCAAAGCAGCCAACGAGTGCTCAGCTCCTCTGGGAACTCCTTCAAGACTGTTGGAAAACCATTTCAAGTGATTACCTTATGAAGCTGATTGAGAGAATGTCAAGAGTGTGCAAAGCTGTAATCAAAGCAAAAGGTGCGTACTTTGAAGAATCTAAAATCTAAAACATATTTTGGTTTGATTAACATTTTAAAGTTTACTAAATGATTCCTTACGTTTTGCTGCATAGTCTGGATGACTTCAGTATTAATTTACAATGTAGGAAAAAAATTAAAAAATAAAAACATCGAATTTGGGGGGCGGCATGGTGGTGTAGTGGTTAGCACTGTCGCCTCATAGCAAGAAGGTCCGGGTTTGAGCCCTATGGCCGACGAGGGCCTTTCTGTGTGGAGTTTGCATGTTCTCCCCGTGTCTGCGTGGGTTTCCTCCGGGTGCTCCGGTTTCCCCCACAGTCCAAAGACATGCAGGTTAGGTTAACTGGTGACTCTAATGCCGCTTTTCCACTACAAACGCGGCTGAGTCGGGCTGAGCCGTGCCGTGCTGAGTTGGGCTGAGTCAGGCTGAGCGGGGCTGTTGGAGTTGCATTTCGACTACAACCGCGCTGAACCGTGCTGGCTGGAAGTGGGTGGACACATTGGGTGGAGTTAGCGAAAGTGGGTGGACGTCACGTGATGTCGTTAAGCAGCGCAAACAGTGACATCAGTGATCTTTTAAGCGGTAGTCTCACGACCCGAATAGTAAACAATAAACATGGAGGACATGGAGTCGTTAGTGTTGCTGGTCTTGGTGCTGTGGCTTGTTGTCACCGACAACGCGGACAGATACTGGCAAGAGCGTATAGATGAGGCGAGGCGCATAAGGCTTCAGAAATTCTCGTAATTCGTAATTCTTCTCCTTCCGGGTTTGCGGTGTTTACAGATCCCAGCGCGCTCGCGGGGCATGTGAGGACACTCCTCCTCACCAATCAGTGCACAGGGGAGTGTCTGCTCACGCCCCCAGCCTCACTCGGCTCGCTTTGGCTCGCTTCAGCCCCACTCCAAAACGGTGCAAGTTTTAGGGGCTAAACAGGGCTGAAGCGAGCTGAGTCGTGCTGGTTTTTGGTAGTCGAAACGCGAGCCGTGTCGGGCTGAAGCGAGCTGAAGTGAGCTGAAAAAGGGTAGTGGAAAAGGGCCATAAATTGACCGTAGGTGTGAATGTGAGTGTGAATGGTTGTCTGTGTCTATGTGTCAGCCCTGTGATGACCTGGTGACTTGTCCAGGGTGTACCCCGCCTCTCGCCCATAGTCAGCTGGGATAGGCTCCAGCTTGCCTGCAACCCTGTAGAACAGGATTAAGCGGCTACAGATAATGAGATGAGATGAGAAAAACATTGAATCTGAAGGCGTTTCCAAACTTTTGACTGGTACTGTAAAAAAAAAAATATATATATATATATATATATATATATATATATATATATATACAGTACCAGTCAAAAAAATTGGAAACACCTTCAAATTCGATGCTTTTATTTTGTCATTTTTTTTCCTACATTGTAGAACAATACTGAACTCATCAAAACTATGAAATAACATATGGAACACATGGAATTATATGGTAAACAAAAAAGTGTTAAAAAACAACGTTTCATCTTTCAGGTTCTTCAAAGTCATCACTATTTACCTTGATAACAGCTTTGCACACTGTTGTCATTATCTGAACCAGCTTCATGAGGTAGTCACCTGGAATGCTTCTCAATTAACAGGCGTGTCTTGTCAAAAATGGAATTTCTTGCCTTCTTAATGCATTTGACACCATCAACCAGTAAAGAGTAAATAATAAAAATACAGTAAATAGCCCTGTTCAACAACTGTAGTAATCCATATTATGTCAAGAACCACTCAACTAAGTAAAGAGAAATAACAGTCAGTCATTACTTTAACCTTTTGATGCAAAACATGGGTCAAAAGTGACCCGGCTGAGTTTTTAGCTTCTATATCTTTGCAATAAATTAATTCCATCATTCAGTATTCAAGGTATTCCTCAATTAACTTGTTTTTGATCATCATACATCCTTATTTTATTTTTTCCTTTCTTACTTTTTGAATAAAAACCCTTTTTGTATCACTACCCTTCTAATGCACAACATGGGTCAAAAACGACCTGCATTCATTTTCCAGGTTATTTCATGTATGGCTGAGTGTTTCTGTGATATACTTTTGAAATAAATTCATTTTGTCATTTACTTTTCCAAATATGCAGTAAAGATCTTGTTTTTGTTTAGCACAAATCATTTTTATTTTTCCTTTCTTAAGTTATGAACAAGCACAACTTTTGTAATTCTACATCAGGTTGTTCAGAACCGACCCGCATGCATTTACTACAGCGTTTGGTGGGAACTGTGAATTGTGCTTGTGTCAGACATTTCACAGCTCAGCACAGCGCCCTTTGCCCATCTAATACATGTAAGTAATGTTTTTCAATTGTTCTAACATTACCTTAGAAAAAAATTGATGATGTTTAGGTTACCTTGAGAGTGAGTAGATTACTTGTCAGAAAGTTACAAGTAATTACTATTAGCTACCGACATATTCTTTTTTTTTTTAAAGATTTTTTTGGGGCTTTTTTCACCTTTATTGGATAGGACAGTATAGAGACAGGAAATGAGCAGTAGAGAGAAACAGGGAGGGATCTGGAAATGACCTCGGGTCAGAATCGAACCTGGGTCCCCGGATTTATGGTATGGCGCCTTAGCCACCTGAGCCACGACACCTCCAGCTGTTGACATGTTCTACTTTAGTTAGCTAATATTATTGTAGTTCGCTTAGCTAACTACATAGTTAATAAATAAATAACTGGCCCCATTCACTGCTAAAGTAATTACTTGAAACAAATTATTATTATAGTATTAAGACATTTAATTTTAAATCACACTTGGATGACTCATGTGTAGTAATATAAAAAGTATTTTTGTTCATAAAGTAGGAAAGAAAAAATTAAATTAATGATTTGTGGTAATTAAAAACAAGATATTTAAAGAATACTTGGAATATTCAATCATAAAATAAATTGATTTCAAAAGATAGAGCAAAGAAAAACTCAGTCAGCATGAAATAACCTGGAAAATGAATGCGGGTCATTTTTGACCCATGTTGTGCTTTAGAAGGGGTGTGCATATGTTTTGCATCAAAGGGTTAAGACAGAAAGTGTCTTTTAGTTAATTAAAATAAAGAAAAAAAAAATCGAATTTGAAGGTGTTTCCAAACTTTTGACTGGTACTGTGTATATATATATTTATATACACACACATTTTTAGATATATACAGAGACTCAGATTGTTGGCGTGCCCGCATCTAAGATGCACTATTTCGAATAATGAACGCATTGTCAAGAGGGGCAGGGGCCAATATGGACGCGAGCATTTTATACCCTATTTGGAACGTTTCGTGGCGTATACTTGGCTTCATGGTCTCAATATTGAAAATCTTGCACAAATATGCAACTTCCAACATAATTATTTGGATATTCAACAGATTTCAGCATCGGATGAATTTGTTTTGACTGCCGCCATATTGAAATACGTCGGACCCGTTCGGACCCGTTCGTAGATTTACGCTGCCCCATTTGTAGCGTCCCAAGCGAGTAAAACCTGATCCAAGTCTTTCGCTAGGTGGCGTCTTACGGTCTATGTACGAATATTCGAAAGAGACAAGAAAACATGGATAAGAAAAAAAAGAAAAATACATCTATTTTGTCATTCTTCGGCAGAGAGTACAGTGGTGCTTGAAAGTTTGTGAACCCTTTAGAATTTTCTATATTTTTGCATAAATATGACCTAAAACATCATCAGATTTTCACACAAGTCCTAAAAGTAGATAAAGAGAACCCAGTTAAACAAATGAGACAAAAATATTATACTTGGTAGTTTATTTATTGAGGAAAATGATCCAATATTACAGATCTGTGAGTGGCAAAAGTATGTGAATCTCTAGGATTAACAGTTAATTTGAAGGTGAAATTAGAGTCAGGTGTTTTCAATCAATGGGATGACAATCGGGTGTGAGTGGGCACCCTGTTTTATTTAAAGAACAGGGATCTATCAAAGTCTGATCTTCACAACACACGTTTGTGGAAGTGTATCATGGCACGAACAAAGGAGATTTCTGAGGACCTCAGAAAAAGCGTTGTTGATGCTCATCAGTCTGGAAAAGGTTACAAAACCATCTCTAAAGAGTTTGGACTCCACCAATCCACAGTCAGACAGATTGTGTACAAATGGAGGAAATTCAAGACCATTGTTACCCTCCCCAGGAGTGGTCGACCAACAAAGATCACTCCAAGAGCAAGGCGTGTAATAGTCGGAGAGGTCACAAAGGACCCCAGGGTAACTTCTAAGCAACTGAAGGCCTCTCTCACATTGGCTAATGTTAATGGTCATGAATCCACCATCAGGAGAACACTGAACAACAATGGTGTGCATGGCAGGGTTGCAAGGAGAAAGCCACTGCTCTCCAAAAAGAACATTGCTGCTCGTCTGCAGTTTGCTAAAGATCATGTGGACAAGCCAGAAGGCTATTGGAAAAATGTTTTGTGGATGGATGAGACCAAAATAGAACTTTTTGGTTTAAATGAGAAGCATTATGTTTGGAGAAAGGAAAGCACTGCATTCCAGCATAAGAACCTTATCCCATCTGTGAAACATGGTGGTGGTAGTATCATGGTTTGGGCCTGTTTTGCTGCATCTGGACCAGGACGGCTTGCCATCATTGATGGAACAATGAATTCTGAATTATACCAGTGAATTCTAAAGGAAAATGTCAGGACATCTGTCCATGAACTGAATCTCAAGAGAAGGTGGGTCATGCAGCAAGACAACGACCCTAAGCACACAAGTCGTTCTACCAAAGAATGGTTAAAGAAGAATAAAGTTAATGTTTTGGAATGGCCAAGTCAAAGTCCTGACCTTAATCCAATCAAAATGTTGTGGAAGGACCTGAAGCGAGCAGTTCATGTGAGGAAACCCACCAACATCCCAGAGTTGAAGCTGTTCTGTACGGAGGAATGGGCTAAAATTCCTCCAAGCCGGTGTGCAGGACTGATCAACAGTTACCGGAAATGTTTAGTTGCAGTTATTGCTGCACAAGAGGGTCACACCAGATACTGAAAGCAAAGGTTCACATACTTTTGCCACTCACAGATATGTAATATTGGATCATTTTCCTCAATAAATAAATGACCAAGTATAATATTTTTGTCTCATTTGTTTAACTGGGTTCTCTTTATCTACTTTTAGGACTTGTGTGAAAATCTGATGATGTTTTAGGTCACATTTATGCAGAAATATAGAAAATTCTAAAGGGTTCACAAACTTTCAAGCACCACTGTACATTCACCTGAAAAAACTGATACCCCTGATACCCAAGGTAATTAGTCATACTAGATTTACAACTGTTGTATCATTAGTGTCAGACATTATTAATTTTCAAACTTTATAGCCTGAATTTGAACCCAAGATTGAAGATTCAGCATCCCATCTGATTCTCTGAAATTAGAAGTAGAGATAATTAGAGATGAGCAGAATTAGACCGTCACAGCATGCAAAAAACAAACCCATTCTTGTGCTATAATTTACAAGGAGGAGATAATATAGATGTGATATATAGTGGCCTGTGGTTGAATTCCAAAATATTGCCACTGATTAAACAATATCTCAACATATTTGGTTGAAGCATTGATTTTTGTCATCTACACTACCATTCAAAAGTTTGGGGTCACTTTGAAATGTCCTTATTTTTGAAAGAAAAGCACTGTTCTTTTCAATGAAGATCACTTTAAACTAATCAGAAATACTCTCTATACATTGCTAATGTGGTAAATGACTATTCTAGCTGCAAATGTGTGGTTTTTGGTGCAATATCTCCATAGGTGTATAGAGGCCCATTTCCAGCAACTCTCACTCCAGTGTTCTAATGGTACAATGTGTTTGCTCATTGCCTCAGAAGGCTAATGGATGATTAGAAAACCCTTGTACAATCATGTTAGCACAGCTGAAAACAGTTGAGCTCTTTAGAGAAGCTATAAAACTGACCTTCCTTTGAGCAGATTGAGTTTCTGGAGCATCACATTTGTGGGGTCGATTAAATGCTCAAAATGGCCAGAAAAATGTCTTGACTATATTTTCTATTCATTTTACAACTTATGGTGGTAAATAAAAGTGTGACTTTTCATGGAAAACACAAAATTTTCTGGGTGACCCCAAACTTTTGAACGGTAGTGTACATTGCTTCATATGGCTTCTAATACCAAAAAAAAAAAAAAAAAAACCCAGAATTGAGAAGAAAAAAACAGCCCCTGGGCTGCCCCAGCTGTTCATTGGGCTCGCTTCGCTCACTAGATTCGCTTCAACTGAAGGATAATCACTGGGCCCCCCATTGTAGAAATGGGCCCCTGTTTTTTCCCAGGATTGTTTTGACCTGCAAAACAATCTGAGTCTCTGTATATAAGGGTGTTTTCACACTTGGTCCCTTTCAGCCATCTAACCGATCTCAGATCGATGACTCAGCATTTTTTGCGCATATGTGAACACTCCAACCATACCCAGACCCCTTTAAAGCGAACCGAACTGAGACCACCTCAGGAGGTGGTCTCAGTAAGGTTCGCTAAAAATCAACGGTACGGTTCGCCTAATCTGCGCATTGTGAACAAAAAGCGCACCGGGTTCACTTCGCCTTTTTCACTGTAGTTTAACCTTCTTCGTTTGCCATAGTTGGTCACGTGACTGTAGCAGGGAAACTCAACTTCCTTTTGGAACTTACCACAGCCGCTTTACAGTTCTCTGAACTTACTGTTATTTTCCTTAATCCGCACTATCTTGATCAAAGAATACAGCAGGGCAAGCATGGCAGCAGACATTTTGGGTGTTTTCACACCTGGTCCCCTTTAAAGGAACCAGACTCAGTGGACCAAAAAGTGGACCAACAGAAAAAGATCTCAGTTCTTTTTGTGTTCACACTGTGAATTTATTACAAAGAGGACTGGGTTCTCTTTCTGGTCCAGTTAAGCTTTGATGGGGCCTCAGTCCTCTTTCTGTTCACACCAGGTCCTCTAGAGCCCTCAGACCCCCAGTGCACGGAACTCTGGGTAATTTTCTCTTGAATCAAAATGTCTGCTGCCATGCTTGCCCTGCTGTATTCTTTGATCAAAATAGTGCGGATTAAGGAAAATAACAGTAAGTTCAGAGAACTGTAAAGCGGCTGTGGTAAGTTCCAAAAGGAAGTTGAGTTTCCCTGCTACAGTCACGTGACCAACTATGGCAAACGAAGAAGGTTAAACTACAGTGAAAAAGGCGAAGTGAACCCGGTGCGCTTTTTGTTCACCATGCGCAGATTAGGCGAACCGTACTGTTGATTTTTAGCAAACCGTACTGAGACCACCTCCTGAGGTGGTCTCAGTTCGGTTCGCTTTAAAGGGGTCTGGGTATGGTTGGAGTGTTCACATATGCGCAAAAAATGCTGAGTCATCGATCTGAGTTCGGTTAGATAGCTGAAAGGGACCAAGTGTGAAAACACCCTTTGATTCAAGAGAAAATTACCCAGAGTTCCGTGCACTGGGGGTCTGAGGGCTCTAGAGGACCTGGTGTGAACAGAAAGAGGACTGAGGCCCCATCAAAGCTTAACTGGACCAGAAAGAGAACCCAGTCCTCTTTGTAATAAATTCACAGTGTAAACACAAAAATAACTGAGTTCTTTTTCTGTTGGTCCACTTAAAGAGGACTGAGTCTGGTTCCTTTAAAGGGGACCAGGTGTGAAAACACCCTAATACCCATCCTCGGTGCAACACACTTTCCCTGGTGCATTTGCAAAACATGTCCTGGGACAGGCGTAGCCCTCGGGAACGCGCACGCTTTGCTTTCCAGCTCGGTACGTGCGCGTTCTCGGCTCCATAAGCGTCAGGCGCGTGAGCGAGTGGGTGAGTGCGCGCGCGTCCCTGCTCTAGCAAAGGCGCAAAAAAAGCCTGACTAGCGAACAGCCTTCAGACATGGCGGAGGGGGAACTGGACGTCGATTCTCTCATCTCCAGGCTTTTAGAGGGTGAGTTTTATTTCCCTGTATCTGTATTTAACCGCTTTAACGTCTTTCCTAAGCAGTGTTTGAGGAACTATATGTAGAAAATAGGTAATTATCTCGTGTGTTGTGGATGTTTCTTTCTCTTTTTTTCCCTCCAAGAGGCCTGTTTCTGAGAAGAGCAGCTAATATGTCGGTCACACCTTTCACCTCAGACACCTCTGCTTTACAGCTCGAGGGGCCGGGGCTTTACTGATTTAATTTATTTATTAATTTAGTCCTTTCTTTAAAAACTCCTCTCCAGAGAAAGCAGTGTCGTTGTTATTGTGGCCTTGCGGCTGAGTGAGTGTCGGTGGTTGTGTTTGTAGAGACACACAGCGCTGCACAGCAGCACAGCTCACTGCACACTCCAGGCTTCTCATGGATTCTGGACCCAAAGTGTTTATTACACTCAGAACCAGCCCAGGGGATTATTAAAGCTGGACAGAAGGATTGGTGTTTTATAGCTGATAAATCGACATGAACATGTACAATCCTTATCAGATCCTTTATTACGAGAACATTCATGAAACACAATGAGTTCACTGGAAACTGGAGATAATTATTTATAATTTATTGCTTAAGGAACTCCACTGTTCAGCTTTCATCCACTAACAGACAAAGCAAAATCCCAGTACAGCCAGTAATCCACATGACTGGGATTACTGAATACACTTATAACTGGTGAAAGGGGTGGTGTTGGTATAACCAGTGTTAGTGTTGTTATAACTGGTGTTCGTGTTATCACTGGTGTTAGTGTTATGACTGGTGTTAGTGTTGTTATAACTGGTGTTAGTGTTATGACTGGTGTTAGTGTTGTTATAACTGGTGTTAGTGTTATGACTGGTGTTAGTGTTGTTATAACTGGTGTTAGTGTTATGACTGGTGTTAGTGTTATGACTGGTGTTAGTGTTGTTATAACTGGTGTTAGTGTTATGACTGGTGTTAGTGTTGTTATAACTGGTGTTAGTGTTATGACTGGTGTTAGTGTTGTTATAACTGGTGTTAGTGTTATGACTGGTGTTAGTGTTATGACTGGTGTTAGTGTTGTTATAACTGGTGTTAGTGTTATGACTGGTGTTAGTGTTATGACTGGTGTTAGTGTTGTTATAACTGGTGTTAGTGTTATGACTGGTGTTAGTGTTATGATTGGTGTTAGTGTTGTTATAACTGGTGTTAGTGTTATGACTGGTGTTAGTGTTATGACTGGTGTTAGTGTTATAACTGGTGTTAGTGTTATGATTGGTGTTAGTGTTGTTATAACTGGTGTTAGTGTTATGATTGGTGTTAGTGTTGTTATAACTGGTGTTAGTGTTATGATTGGTGTTAGTGGTGTTATGACTGGTGTTAGTGTTATGACTGGTGTTAGTGTTGTAACTGGTGTTCGTGTTATGATTGGTGTTAGTGTTATGACTGGTGTTAGTGTTATGACTGGTGTTAGTGTTATGACTGGTGTTCGTGTTATCACTGGTGTTAGTGTTATGACTGGTGTTAGTGTTGTTATAACTGGTGTTAGTGTTATGACTGGTGTTAGTGTTATGACTGGTGTTAGTGTTGTTATAACTGGTGTTAGTGTTATGACTGGTGTTAGTGTTGTTATAACTGGTGTTCGTGTTATCACTGGTGTTAGTGTTATGACTGGTGTTAGTGTTGTTATAACTGGTGTTAGTGTTATGACTGGTGTTAGTGTTGTTATAACTGGTGTTAGTGTTATGACTGGTGTTAGTGTTGTTATAACTGGTGTTAGTGTTATGACTGGTGTTAGTGTTATGACTGGTGTTAGTGTTGTTATAACTGGTGTTAGTGTTATGACTGGTGTTAGTGTTATGATTGGTGTTAGTGTTGTTATAACTGGTGTTAGTGTTATGACTGGTGTTAGTGTTATGACTGGTGTTAGTGTTATAACTGGTGTTAGTGTTATAACTGGTGTTAGTGTTATGATTGGTGTTAGTGTTGTTATAACTGGTGTTAGTGTTATGATTGGTGTTAGTGTTGTTATAACTGGTGTTAGTGTTATGATTGGTGTTAGTGGTGTTATGACTGGTGTTAGTGTTATGACTGGTGTTAGTGTTGTAACTGGTGTTCGTGTTATGATTGGTGTTAGTGTTATGACTGGTGTTAGTGTTATGACTGGTGTTAGTGTTATGACTGGTGTTCGTGTTATCACTGGTGTTAGTGTTATGACTGGTGTTAGTGTTGTTATAACTGGTGTTAGTGTTATGACTGGTGTTAGTGTTATGACTGGTGTTAGTGTTGTTATAACTGGTGTTAGTGTTATGACTGGTGTTAGTGTTGTTATAACTGGTGTTAGTGTTATGACTGGTGTTAGTGTTATGACTGGTGTTAGTGTTGTTATAACTGGTGTTAGTGTTATGACTGGTGTTAGTGTTATGACTGGTGTTAGTGTTGTTATAACTGGTGTTAGTGTTATGACTGGTGTTAGTGTTATGACTGGTGTTAGTGTTGTTATAACTGGTGTTAGTGTTATGACTGGTGTTAGTGTTATGACTGGTGTTAGTGTTGTTATAACTGGTGTTAGTGTTATGACTGGTGTTAGTGTTGTTATAACTGGTGTTAGTGTTATGATTGGTGTTAGTGTTGTTATAACTGGTGTTAGTGTTATAACTGGTGTTAGTGTTATAACTGGTGTTAGTGTTATGATTGGTGTTAGTGTTGTTATAACTGGTGTTAGTGTTATGATTGGTGTTAGTGTTGTTATAACTGGTGTTAGTGTTATGACTGGTGTTAGTGTTATGACTGGTGTTAGTGTTGTAACTGGTGTTCGTGTTATGATTGGTGTTAGTGTTATGACTGGTGTTAGTGTTATGACTGGTGTTAGTGTTATGACTGGTGTTAGTGTTGTTGTAACTGGTGTTAGTGTTATGATTGGTGTTAGTGTTGTTATAACTGGTGTTAGTGTTATGACTGGTGTTAGTGTTGTTATAACTGGTGTTAGTGTTATGATTGGTGTTAGTGTTGTAACTGGTGTTCGTGTTATGATTGGTGTTAGTGTTATGATTGGTGTTAGTGTTATAACTGGTGTTAGTGTTATGACTGGTGTTAGTGTTATAACTGGTGTTAGTGTTATGACTGGTGTTAGTGTTATGACTGGTGTTAGTGTTATGACTGGTGTTAGTGTTGTTGTAACTGGTGTTAGTGTTATGATTGGTGTTAGTGTTGTTATAACTGGTGTTAGTGTTATGACTGGTGTTAGTGTTGTTATGACTGGTGTTAGTGTTGTTATAACTGGTGTTAGTGTTATGACTGGTGTTAGTGTTGTTATAACTGGTGTTAGTGTTATGATTGGTGTTAGTGTTGTAACTGGTGTTCGTGTTATGATTGGTGTTAGTGTTATGACTGGTGTTAGTGTTATGACTGGTGTTAGTGTTGTTGTAACTGGTGTTAGTGTTATGATTGGTGTTAGTGTTGTTATAACTGGTGTTAGTGTTATGACTGGTGTTAGTGTTGTTATGACTGGTGTTAGTGTTATGACTGGTGTTAGTGTTGTTATAACTGGTGTTAGTGTTGTAACTGGTGTTCGTGTTATGATTGGTGTTAGTGTTATGACTGGTGTTAGTGTTATGACTGGTGTTAGTGTTGTTGTAACTGGTGTTAGTGTTATGATTGGTGTTAGTGTTGTTATAACTGGTGTTAGTGTTATGACTGGTGTTAGTGTTGTTATGACTGGTGTTCGTGTTATGACTGGTGTTAGTGTTATGACTGGTGTTAGTGTTGTTATAACTGGTGTTAGTGTTATAACTAGTGTTAGTGTTATGACTGGGGTTACTATTGTTATAACTGGTGTTAGTGTTATGACTGGTGTTAGTGTTGTTGTAACTGTTGTTAGTGTTATAATTGGTGTTAGTGTTATGACTAGTGTTAGTGTTATAACTGGTGTTAGTGTTGTTATAACTGGTGTTAGTGTTATGATTGGTGTTAGTGTTGTTGTGACTGGTGTTAGTGTTGTTATAACTGGTGTTAGTGTTATGATTGGTGTTAGTGTTGTAACTGGTGTTAGTGTTATGATTGGTGTTAGTGTTGTTATAACCAGTGTTAGTGTTATAACTGGTGTTAATGTTATAACTGGTGTTAGTGTAACTGGTGTTCGTGTTGTTGGAACTTGTGTTAGTGTTGTTGGAACTTGTGTTAGTGTTGTAACTGGTGTTAGTGTTATGATTGGTGTTAGTGTTGATATAACCGGTTTTAATGTTATACTTAGTGAAAGGGTTAGTGTTATAACTGGTGTTAGTGTTATAACCAGCGTTAGTGTTATAACTGGTGTTAGTGTTGTAACTGATGTTAGTGTTATGATTGGTGTTAGTGTTATAACTGGTGTTAGTGTTATGATTGGTGTTACTGTTGTAACCAGTGTTAGTGTTATAACTGGTGTTAGTGTTATGATTGGTGTTACTGTTGTTATAACCAGTGTTAGTGTTATAACTGGTGTTAATGTTATAACTGGTGTTAGTGTAACTGGTGTTAGTGTTGTTGGAACTTGTGTTAGTGTTGTTGGAACTTGTGTTAGTGTTGTAACTGGTGTTAGTGTTGATATAACCGGTTTTAATGTTATAATTAGTGAAAGGGTTAGTGTTATAACTGGTGTTAGTGTTATAACCAGTGTTAATGTTATAACTGGTGTTAGTGTTATAACTGGTGGTAGTGTTGTTATAACCGGTGTTAGTGTTATAACCAGTGTTGGTGTTATGATTGGTGTTAGTGTTATAACCAATGTTAATGTTATAACTGGTGTTAGAGTTATAACTGGTGTTAGTGTTGTTATAACCAGTGTTGGGGTTATGATTGGTGTCAGTGTTACAAATTGGTGTTAGTGTTGGTGTTGTTATAACTGGTAATAAGGATTGGTTTTATAACTAGTAATAAGAATTCTTGTAACTGGTGAAAAGGATTTGTGTTGTAACTGGTAATAAGGATCGGTGTTCTTATAACTGGGAATAAGGATTCTTGTAACTGGTGAGAAGGATAGGTGTTAGAACTGGTGAGGACTGGTGTTGTTATAGCTGGTGAAAATTCTTATTACTGGTTATAACAATACCCATCCTTCTTACCAGTTGTAACTGCTGAATATGTGTGGTATAGTACTTATAACAAGTGAAATGGCTAGGTATTGTTATACCAATTGAAAACTGATTATAACCATACTAAAACTGGTCAGATTTGTTGGTAAATGTTGTAACTGGTAAAAAGAATTATTATTATTATTATTATTATTATTATTATTATTATTATTATGTTAACTGGCCAGAAGTATTGGTGTTATAACAGGTAAATATGACTGGATTTGTTATAACCTTTAAAGCAGATATGCAGAAGCTTTATTTTTAAATAACTTTCTGAGTGGATAGTATCTCCATCCTTGACTCTTGTATGCTGCATAAATGGGAATTAAAAAAAAAATATTTTTGAGAGTTAAAATCGACCACAAAGTTGGTATTCGAGCTGCCCTGCTGAGCCAGCCAGCCCTGAGTGCGTGACGTCACAGCAGGAACCGGTTTTAAGGCCGAGGCCTTTTACAGCTATAGACCAAAGTCATATCAATAAAAATTGATGGTGAAAGTAAGAAATCCCGTTACCGACTTGCTCAACTAAGACTGATTTGACTTCGCTGATTGTGGATTGACTCTCATTAAAACAGGATGGGCGTTATAACTTATGCAACGTACATGTACATGCATGCATTTTCACTGATAAAGCGTAAAAGGCTAATTAAATAATCAGATGAACTGAGACAATCACATTCTGAAGCAAATTAAATAATCTTATACCGGTAACTTAAACACACAGTACAGTTACATGTATTGAGGTATTTCACCTGACGTCACAGGGTCACGTGACGCCCCGGTGTCCGCCATTTTGAAGGTCAAGCTAGCTAATGTCAACAACGTAGTAGCTAGTATGTTACTGTAGCAATGTTTACGTTCAGTCATTTGGATGACTGTTAAAACCTTTCAGTCTCAAGTTTTTCCTTTACTGTATTTACTAGTTTACTGTAATTATGATCCGGCAGCTATTTACACCGGATCCAGTGTAAATAGCTGCCGGAGCGCGCTCCGGCTTGCTCCCCCTCAAATTAAGCAGCGTGCTCCGGCTTGCTCCTGGAGTGCTGCGGCCGAGGTTCCGGAGCGTGCTCTGGCTTGCTCCCCCTCAAATTAAGCAGCGCGCTCCGGCTTGCTCCCGGAGTGCTCCGGCTGAGGTTCCGGAGCGCGCTCCGGCTTGCTCCCCCTCAAATTAAGCAGCGCGCTCCGGCTTGCTCCCGGAGTGCGCTGCTTAATTTGAGGGGGAGCAAGCCGGAGCGCGCTCTGGCAGCTATTTACACTGGATCCGGTGTAAATAGCTGCCGGATCATAATTACAGTAAACTAGTAAATACAGTAAAGGAAAAACTTGAGACTGAAAGGTTTTAACAGTCATCCAAATGACTGAACGTAAACATTGCTACAGTAACATACTAGCTACTATGTTGTTGACATTAGCTAGTGCTAACAGCTAGCTGCTAGTACACTGCTACAACACAGACACTGACCCTAATAATACAGTTCTTGGTCATTGCCTGGTAACAGCAAATTTATAATGGGCCATGTCTCAACAGACTAAGAAGTTATTTCAATGACATTTAATAACATTTTGTTTATCCTGAGGACCGAAAGTAAATGAAAATGTGAACAAACCTTAGCTGTAATCAGATGGCGACCACCGGCTCCAGGGACGACCCGCTGATGTAGGCATGTTACCCAGCCTGACACAAAATATTTGTAGGCATCCAAACTCTTATACGCTTTCAGATCAATACCTGTGTATGGCGATGGGTTTTTAACGACATAGGTATACAGATCATGTGGGCCGAAGTCAGGTAAAGACGAGGGCTTCGTGTACTTCCGTACGTCAGTGAACAATCCTGGTGGAAGCAGGTAAACGTCGTTCTCTAAGCCTGCTAACCTCAATTTTTGCAAATACCTCTCCCTCTGCTCGCCCTGTAAATGCCCTCCGTCGCTGGATAGTGAAGGTGTTTTCTGCATCTCGCTCCTTTTTCTTTTATGTTTTTCGTTTGTCGCCTTCCTCGCATTCAAACTGATTCAAGCCGTGACGTCCAAAATGGCAGCCTAACGATGCATCACATGACTTGGTCACGTGGGTGAAAATCCTCAATTCATCTAAATGCAGGTAAACAACGTGTTCTTGTTGTTTTTTATCCAAATGAAAATCGGAGCTTACCCGTCTGTGTTCTCGCTTCTTGAAGGCCGATCTTGTGGCCGATTGTTTTTGAAACAATCTGACTTTCAGTTGTTCGTTCAGTTCTCCGTTCATTCGCTTCTTCCACGTAAGGGTGAGATGGCAGCAAAATATCCAGTTTAGAAATCAGATGGCTGCTCCACTCATTCTCCATTTTCTCCATACTGAGTACTCCGCCATTACTGCTCAGCTCAGGCAATTACTAAAACCCGGGACGGGACGGGACATCACCGGTTTTTGCAACAACTGCGGGGAGGTCACTGCCCGAGCGATATGTCATGTCCCGTTCCGTCCCGGGTTTTACCAACAACCCTCGGCTCACACTCCAGGAGAACTGGTGCAACTGAACTTACTTTCCTTTTTTAATAAATAAATAAATAAATAAATAAATAAATAAATAAATGCTTTCCTTTTTCTTGTAGTTTTATTTAATTGTTGGTACTGCACCCTCTTTCAATACGGGCTTATAGCCAACGCTCCTCAACGGGTTTCGTACGAGTCTTCAGTAAAATGTGCAGAGCAGAGGAGAAACCACTTCATAGCTGCCCAATGTGCCCGTGAACTTCTCGCAAAACACGTCTAAATCTTTGCAGTTTGAACATTCTTGGGCCATGAATGCAGCGTAAATCCACCTTCTGTCGTGTTGCTGCACCGGCCAGGAACACATCTACGTGGCATGGCGATAAATTAGCTTAAAATGGAGGATCGGCGTTGCAGTCAGCTCTGTGTTTTAGTATAGCGGAAATAGCGACGAGACCGATAGACTTCCTGCTGTGACGTTACAGACTTCAAGGTCATTCACTAAGACCGCTACCTATATGAATCACTTTAATCGTAAAAATTACTATATTAGATTTATTGTTAACACTTAAAACTATTCCTGTGCCATTCTTGAGGTCTTAAGGCATTTATAAACGAAAGTGAGGCCATGGTTCTGCGTATCTGCTGTAAGTAGGATTAGTATTGTTATAACTAGTCATAAGGACTGTAACTGGCTGGTGTTGTCAAAACAAGTGAAAAAAGCATTATAATTGGTGAACAGAATTGACATGAGGATTAAATTGATTATTTGACATTTCTTTTTGGACATTTATTTTTGGACATCTGTCGACATTGCATGTAGTTATAACTAGTTATAATCTTATGTCTAGTCATGAGTGGTGAAAAAGTGTGATGAGCTCTGAGTGTTATTAATTCGACTCACATTATTAAAGCTTGGCTTTATTAAAGATGGTGAAAAGGTTCGGTACTCTGAGTACATGCGTTCATACGGCCTTTATTACATGTAGTAAAGGATTCAAAATAGAGAAATCAGTGTTTTTGGGTTAGTAATACTCTGATATTTGAGATTTGACCTTTGACTTGTGAACTGTGGCGTGCTTACTGCATTAAAGAGCCTGAGTAGAAACTTATTTTTAGTTCCTGACGATTAGGCAGTTATGAAGCTGGAAATGTAGTGTAATAACTGCCGTAAGTCTTACAAGTACAATATGCACAGCTGTGCGAGTACATCAAGTTCATGTAAGTTTATATGCTTTGAATGGATTTATCTCCGGAGATGGCAGCCATGCTCTGAGTGCAGGTGTTACATCGTGCACGGAGAGAGAGAGAGATGGGTTCTTTATTGATGCGATGATGGAAAGCATATTGTCATGATAAAATTTGACGTATGCACATGCGGAAGGTAAATGTCAATGTGTGAAACTCACAAAATAAAAAAAATTAAAATTAAAAACCACGACAAATATGACAGATGAGGAAAAATTAATCAGTTAACCTTTTCCTTTGTATTACATATTATTTATTTGTATTCTTGTATTATTTAAGTATTATTTGTCTTGTTTTTTCTTCCATGAGCATTACTGATCCAAAATATAGTCCATGTCTTCAAAACAGACGTGCTGTTATATTCAGTGACCAGTTATTGATTTAAAAAAAGGAATGAAATAGTTATGGATTATGCGGTCGGATGCAGGATGGTGGCTCCATTGGATGTTTAAAGAATGATACGTATATTTTAAAAATGTATAATAATGAGACAGAAAGTCGGAGGGTCTGGTATAATCTAAATAAGTGAAGAAAGCCAAAAATGTTTAAAAAAAAATTTGTCAACTCTAAGTGTGTTTGTGAGTTTTTTCTGCTTTGGTTTTTTTTTTTTGGGAAACAAAGTCTGAGTTGTGTTTATATTTAAAGAGCTAATATTGGCTGGCTTTTGTTCGTGGTATGTCAGATATATTCCATTTAGCTAGCATGGTATTGAACGAGTGAAAGAAGAGTTCAATACCATGCTGGCTGGATGGAATATAGCTGATATACCACGAATAAAAGCCAGCCAATATTATTATGATGATGATGATCTCATCTCATTATCTCTAGCCGCTTTATCCTGTTCTACAGGGTCGCAGGCAAGCTGGAGCCTATCCCAGCTGACTACGGGCGAAAGGCGGGGTACACCCTGGACAAGTCGCCAGGTCATCACAGGGCTGACACATAGACACAGACAACCATTCACACTCACATTCACACCTACGCTCAATTTAGAGTCACCAGTTAACCTAACCTGCATGTCTTTGGACTGTGGGGGAAACCGGAGCACCCGGAGGAAACCCACGCGGACACGGGGAGAACATGCAAACTCCGCACAGAAAGGCCCTCGCCGGCCACGGGGCTCGAACCCGGACCTTCTTGCTGTGAGGCGACAGCGCTAACCACTACACCACCGTGCCGCCCCGATGATGATGATTATTATTATTATTATTATACATACACATTCCTTTTGGGTGTGCAGTGCATATTTCTCTTTCAAAATTCTCTCAAAATCTTCCGTATTTAACAAAGCAACCCTGGCGGCCATGTTTGTTTACAAATTGTCACAGTCACTCGCTAGCACGGAAGTTTTACGTCTCCGATGTGTGACGTCATGTTGTCTTGACAACCATGCAATATCATAAATCATATTCAACGCTCATTCTCCATTGGGTAGAGCGACGTAATCCACGTAGGATAAGCGATACGCGAACAATATTGCATGCTGTCAAACCAAACGAATGAAACCCGCTAGAAGGGAATAGAACACGCTTTTATTCCATCGAAAAAGTGTCCTGTATGTATAATAATCTAGAATGTACAGCAGTCTTTATTTCTTTTCATGCAACTCCATTTTAAACCCCTCTACATGTTTAAGCGTGACTTCAATGGCAGAAAAGAACAAATCAGAGATTATCGTAATCATGTAAGTCGAATCCTTGTTGACTAAAGTGTCCCCCAGGGTTTCTAAAGCAACGTATGAATTCCTGAGGACACACCTTGCTTCAGATGCCCAGTTTGGGTGTGTGTGTGCACTTTCCTAACAGCTTATTAAACTTTAATCATAATTTATCATGCTGAGTAAGGGGTTACATCATCCAGCAGTCTGGTGGTCTCTCTCTCTCTCTCTCTCTCTCTCTCTCTGATTTCCTCTGGTCTCTAACAGGACAGAATTCAGAAAGCTATATGATGTTAAAATTGTCAGAAAAGATACACTTACCAGAGTGAAATTCTCTTGGCTAGGATGTTATAATGTTATCGTCAACTTATTATTGTGATATAAAACGTAATCCTGACACATGACTAGTTGTTATAAGTGTTATGAATATATTCTTATTATCTGTACGTCATAACACACTTAGTTTTTGCCCTACGTTCTTCTTGTATCAGCTCAGAACGCTTTTTATTGTCAGATGTCTCTCAGTCGCGAGAGCCGCCGATGACTAACAGGATGTTTAGAAAGACCTCTGATCTGCTCCAGAAAGAATTCAGATTCATCAGCCAGTGCCTGTGTTACGTCTTTGCATGAGGAATTTCTCCATACTTCACCAGGGGGAACTTGTGCAAGAGGAATTATGACAAAATTTGTATTAGACATGGAACAATTCATACAGTTCATGGTGTGAGGTTTGCTATTTGATTTTCCTACAATATTTCTGAAAAAATATTAAAAGAAGCCATGGCCAAATGGTTAGAGAAACAGCTTTGGGACCAAAAGGTCGTTGGGTCGATTCCCTGAACCAGCCGGACTGGTTCAAGTGCCCTTGAGCAAGGCACCTAATTCCCAACTGCTCTGGCAAATGTGGTGGCGTACCTTGTGTCTGAGTAGGCAAATCAAAACTGATGTGATTGCCAGTTCGGGCAAGAACCCGGCCAATAAATAGACAGATAGAAAGAAATTTTTATTACCAGAAAAATGCCACATTTATTTTCTGATTGTTTACCAACTTAAATATGAGAAGAAGAAGAAGCCTTTATTTATCACACGTACACTCAAGCACAGACTTAATCACACAGTGAAATTCCTCCTCTGCGTTTAACCCATCTGAAGCAGTGAACACACACGAGCAATGAGCACAGTTCCTTTTGTTAAATAAAAAAAAAATCATTTTCATAATAACCAAAAATAATTATTTACCCACATTTGTAAAGATTGGAGTAAAATATAATAGCCTATTAATGAAAATATTCCTTTTATTGAAAACAAAGTTAATAACAAATAGGCCTTTTCTTAAAGGTCATAGGCAAGGGTCGGAGGTGAAACGTAGCATATCAACTTTATTGTCTAGAAGAATGACCCAAAAAGCAAATTCAATTGTCCTAGTGTCTAATTTGCACCCTAAAATTAAATAAAGCGGTTAAAATATACTGTTTTGCCCAATTTCCGAAGGTTTATTTACATCTCACTTATGCGCGCTTTCACCGCCAGGGGATCGTCGTCGTGACGTCATTTGAGCCAAACAGACTGGGAGCAGCTCAGTGTTTACCTGCGAACCGAGCACACGTGTACAGACTTTGGTCGTGAGAGGTTGTGTAAAATGTCTGAAAGCGATAGCGATTATGAAGTAGGAACTCTCCAAATTGAATATCGAGAGGTGAAACCATATATGTATGAACCTATGGCCGTTGCGAAGCAATTGGTGAATGTGTCTCACTGGTTTGACTGTGCGGCCTTGGAATCGGACAGCGACTCGGCCGACTCTGATCACGGTGACCCCGGACCTCAACAAGACTCGCGCCCAAATGATTTATCCTGGTAGTTATGATAAATTCTTACTTTTGTCGTAATACTAAGAGCCCTTTTGAAGAATAATTAACCCGCCCTCCCTAGTGGATAGAGGGAATGATTACTGGACAGTGCGCCGGTAGGCCACATTAGCCTGCCATCATTATGCTATTTATAGCCTACTCTAAGCGAGGAAATATCCCTTTGTCTCATTTCCACTATGATTGTACAGGATCCCTCAGGACTCTTGACTTGTCAATTGCAAGCAAAGGTAAAAATGTTTACCTCCAGTCTTCTCCTTTTTGCTTGAGTGTTGCTGCTCCGTTTCTTCTTTGACTGCTTGATTTTGTTTCACGCGCACAATCCACTCTCTCCACTTCGTCTCCTCTTGCGGAAAAAAACAACCCTCTGGCTTCACGCGCACAATCCACTTGCTCCGCCTCTTCTCCTTTTTCGGAAAAAGACAATCCTCTCGCTCCGCCTCTTCTCCTTTTTCGGAAAACGCCAATCCTCTCGCTCCGCCTCTTCTGCTTTTTCGGAAAAAGCCAATCCTCTCGCTCCGCCTCTTCTGCTTTTTCGGAAAAAGCCAATCCTCTCGCTCCGCGTCTTCTGCTTTTTCGGAAAAAGCCAATCCTCTCGCTCCGCCTCTTCTGCTTTTTCGGAAAAAGCCAATCCTCTCGCTCCGCCTCTTCTGCTTTTTCGGAAAAAGCCAATCCTCTCGCTCCGCCTCTTCTGCTTTTTTGGAAAAAGCCAATCCTCTCGCTCCGCCTCTTCTGCTTTTTTGGAAAAAGCCAACCCTCTTGCTCCGCCTCTTCTGCTTTTTTGGAAAAAGCCAACCCTCTCGCTCCGCCTCTTCTGCTTTTTCGGAAAAAGCCAATCCTTTCGCTCCGCCTCTTCTGCTTTTTCGGAAAAAGCCAATCCTCTCTCTCCGCCTCTTCTGCTTTTTCGGAAAAAGCCAATCCTCTCGCTCCGCCTCTTCTACTCTTCTGGAAAAAAACAATCCTCTCTCTGCTTCTTCTCCTCTCTCGGAAAAAGGTAAAAACTTCTTCCTGAACTGGTCCCGTTGTTACAATTCACTGCACAACAATAAGGCATCTTTGGAAATTCCTGAACGCACGTCTGCACTCAAGCCGAATGGCAATGTAAGTAAACGGAAGTGGACTCAACTCAAGCGGTTTGTTTGGCTTAAATGACGTCACGCACCGAGTGGTCACGAAAATAGCCGAACAGAAATTCGCCACGATCCGCGCTAACTTATTTTAATTGTTACTTATTAACAATACTTCTTGGGACCAGAAGAAAATTACAGAGGGTTTTTTTAACAGATATATTTTCAAATGTGCATAAAATTAAAACCGTTACCTATGAGCTTTAAAGTGCCCGTCTTACAAAAATGACATCACCTCCTTATAAAACTAGACATGTTAAATAGTTTACTGTCTGAATTGTATTTTAATACGAGACCGGGAACACGTTCTGCTTAGTTGGTAAAGTTTGGCTCTTTGAGTCTGCCATTACACCAATGCGTTCCTGGTAAGTTACTGCTAATTCAAAGGAAGTGAAGTCATATGCGCAGCGCTTGAAAGTTCGCGGCATTTCCGGCTTCGTCCGCTTTGCAAAGTGTATGACGTTTTTAACGATTTTTTTTTATTCCACAGCAAAACTAAAACTAAAGCATGTCTCCGAAGAGGTGTGTCGTTCAAGGCTGTTCAAGTGTAGCCAATAAAAAAGTGGAATCTTGATCCATTATAGCCCGAAGTCAGCAGGACACTTATGGAATAAATGGGCTCGATTTGTACGGACAGAGAAAGGTAACTTCAAGCCGACAGGACGGCTTGGCGTCTGCTCCATACATTTGTGAACCGGATTCAAATCGAAGGATTTGAGGGGCGTCTGGTAACGCAACAGTTCCTACCATCTGGAAACAGAAGTCCGAAGCGCCATCCCAAAGAGCTCACCGTCGCACAGGAAGTGTCAAGCTTGTGTTTAGCCTGTTGCTTGAATTTATTAGTTGCCCTCAGTCTTTTATTCTTTTCACTGATAGCAGTTCTGAAGTGTCAGCGTGCAATTACCGTTATTTATTTTTACTACAATCACAGTATCTCTGCAACCATAGCATACTTTTTTCAAAATTCCAAAACCTATGATCATCTTCCTGTCACACCTGCGCACTGTGGCGCGTGCATCAGGCGGACTCTCGGGCACGCTCCGGACCGTGCGTGCGCGCCGAGCGGACTCTCGCACACCTGTACAAGATGAAGGCGCAATCAGTGCCCCTGTATAAAGACTCTGGAAACACACGCTCACTGTGAAGTATTGCTCTATGTCAGTGGTTCTCAAACTGGGGGGCGTGCCCCGGACACTCAGCGAGTGGGGCGTGTGGTCACAGACCGCTCAGTGGCAAATCCAAGGCGCTGGTTTACAGTTGCACCAACAAATAATGAACGTCTTTGTCTTCAAAGAAAACAGAGAGTTATTATTTGAAATCTCAGCAAGGAACTTTTATAGACACACCTCAAGTACATAAGAGATCACAGACATCGGAAACACACCACTGTGGAATCGAGTCGAGCTCGTACCGTTGCAGCTTTCATATCCATCGCGAGGCACTCGCGGCTAAAAAAAAAAAATGCTGACGCGCTTCCAGTCTGTGCTTCAACAGGCAGTTCAGATGATGAATTACATTAAGTCGCGTCTATTGAACTCGCGGTTATTCGGGGGTCCTCTGTCAGGAAATGGGTTCTGGGCATGAACAGCTGCTCTTCCCCACAGAGGTTCGCTGGCTTTCCAGAGGGAGAGTGTTCCAGCGCTTGTACGAGCTGTGAGAAGAGGTGAAGTTGTTTTTGACCGAAAGCAATTCGGAACTGGCCAGGCACCTCCATGATTCCTTGTGGCTGGCTTCCTTGTCATATTTGGTTGATGTATTTGACAGACCAAATAGTTTGAATCTGTCTTTGCAAGGCCGAGATTCCAGTGTGTTGGTCCTTGCTGACAGAGTGGATGCTTTCATCCAAAAACATGCCCTCTGGCATGACTGCATAATTGTCAGAAATTGCGACATGTTCCCCAGCCTCGCAGACTTCATCACTGAGGCACGCGGCAGTGATTTCTCCTCTATTTTTCAATCAGCTGCAGATCACCTGTCTGGGCTTAAGCAGCAGTTAGTTTCTTATTTCAAGGAGGACTACCGGTCATTTTCACGGGTTCGGGACTCATTTGTTTGCACCGCAAACGATTTGTCACTGCAAATGCAAAAGCAGCTTATTGAGCTGAAGAGTGACAGCAGGCTAAAGCACCTTCTAAGCACCTCTTCTCTTCCATCCTTCTGGGTAACACTGATGCAGGAGGACCTCCAGCTCTGTGACCCTGCCTTAAAAATTCTCCGACCTTTCGCGTCAACATACTTGTGTGAGGCAGGCTTTTCAAAACTGACCACGCTCAAAACTAAGTGCCGCGATCGGGCACAGATTGAGGATGACCTGAGGCTGTGTTTAAAGCAGATACGCAGAGCCATGGCCTCACTTTCGTTTATAAATGCCTTGAGACCTCAAGAATGGCACAGGAATAGTTTTAAGCGTTAACAATAAATCTAATATAGTAATTTTTACGATTAGTGTGATTTATATAGGTAGCGGTCTGAGTGAATGACCTTGAAGTCTGTAACGTCACAACAGGAAGGGTATCGGTCTCGTCGCCATTTCCGCTATACTAAAACACAGAGCTGACTGCAACGCTGATCCTCCGTTTTGAGCTAATTTATCGCCATGACACGTAGATGTGCTGCTGGAGGGTGCAGCAACACGACAGAAGGTGGATTTATGCTGCATTCATGGCCCAAGAATGTTCAAACTGCAAAGATTTAGACGTGTTTTGCGAGAAGTTCATGGGCACATGAATTGGTCTCTCCTCTGCTCTGCACATTTTACTGAAGACTCGTATGAGACCTCTGATCTGTTGAGGAGCGTTGACTATAAGCCCGTATTGAAAGAGGGTGCAGTACCAACAATTAAAGAAAAGAAAAAACAAGAAAAGGAAAGTATTTTATTTTATTTTTTTTAAGTGAGTTCAGTTGCACCAGTTCTCCCGGAGTGTGAGCCGAGGGTTGTTGGTAAAACCCGGGACGGAACGGGACATGACATATCACTCGGGCAGTGACCTCCCCGCGGTTGTTGCTAAAACCGGTGACATACGATTCCGTCCCGGGGTTTAGTAATTGCCTGAGCTGAGCAGTAATGGCGGAGTACTCAGTATGGAGAAAATGGAGAATGAGTGGAGCAGCCGTCTGATTTCTAAACTGGATATTGCTGCCATCTCGCCCTTACATGGAAGAAGCGAACGAACAGAGAACTGAACGAACAACTGAAAGTCAGATTGTTTCAAAAACAATCAGCCACAAAATCGGCCTTCAAGAAGCGAGAACACAGACGGGTAAGCGCCGACTCTCATTTGGATACAAAACAACAAAAACACGTTGTTTACCTGCATTTAGATGAATCCATGTAACTGTATTGTGTGTTTAAGTTACCGGCATAAGATTATTTAATTTGCTTCAGAATGTGATTGTCTCAGTTCATCTGATTATTTAATTACCCTTTTACGTTTTATCAGTGAAAATGTATGCATGTACATGTACGTTGCATAAGTTATAACACCCATCCTGTTTTAATGAGAGTCAACCCACAATCAGTGAAGTCAAATCAGTCTTAGTTGAGCAAGTCGGTAATGGGATTTCTTACTTTCACCATCAATTTTTATTGATATGACTTTGGTCTATAGCTGTAAAAGGCCTCGGCTTTAAAACCGGTTCCCGCTGTGACGTCACGCACTCAGGGCTGGCTGGCTCAGCGGGGCAGCTCGAATACCAACTTTGCGGTCGATTTTAACTCTCAAAAATATATATTTTTTGAA
The DNA here is from genome assembly GCF_027579695.1 of Neoarius graeffei. Taxonomy (NCBI): domain Eukaryota; kingdom Metazoa; phylum Chordata; class Actinopteri; order Siluriformes; family Ariidae; genus Neoarius; species Neoarius graeffei. The sequence goes on from NC_083571.1 coordinate 58,625,208, forward strand.
AATTCCCATTTATAGAGCATACAAGAGTCAAGGATGGAGATACTATCCACTCAGAAAGTTATTTAAAAATAAAGGTTCTGCGTATCTGCTTTAACTAAAATTGAGCCAAGAATTTGAGAACTCTGCCAAACAAAGGAGGCTCATGTGTCACACCGAGACATTCATTAACACTACCGCCGGTACTCCGGAAGAGTTTGTTTGTTCGTTCATGTGTTTGTTTGTTAGCAACTTTGCAGAAAAAAAAAATGTACAGATGGATTTTCATGAAAATTTTACTAGATACGTGTCTTGGCCCAGTGAAGAAATTTTGGAGGTGATCCGGAACCGCGTCTGGATCCAGAAATTTTTAAAAGGATATAGGGCAAAATTGAACATTTTCAGTTTCGGACTGTGTTGTCTAACATTGTAATAATACAATAATATACAACAATAAAAAGCAGCCCAATAATAATAATAATAATAATAAGTAATAGCTTATCTATCTTTTTTCGGGGGGGGGCACAGAGTACACTTGCTACAGTCAGGGGGGCCCAGATCGCAAATGTTTGAGAGCCCCTGCTCTATGTTACATACACATTACTGAGCCTGATCTCCTGTTTTCCTGATTCCTGTTTTTTTTTTTTCGTGCATCCTTCCGTCTTTGCCTGCAGTGTGTGAAATATCCTGAAAATCAGAAATGGCCAACAGGGCTCTTAACTTTTCAATGTTCCTGGCCAGCATTAAAAGTTGGTGGCCAGTGTGAATGTATGACCCTCGGATGCCTGATGCACATCTAGTGTGTGTTTTTTGAAGTTCTGTGAGCCCAACACAAGAGGAGCATTCGCATACTTGTGATATTTGTCAGTTTTCAGTCCGGGTTTTCTAACAACGTACGGGCCATAAATTGAACGGCAAGGTCGGCAAAACATCTGTTTTTGTGTATTTGAGTACAACAACCAATTGCATGTCTGCAGCCAACCTGGTTTAAATGTCCTCTCCTGCTTTTCTTCCTCATATCGCTTCTTAGTAGCTTTGATTTCTTCTTCTGTTTTCTTCTGCTTCACTTTTTTCTCAGGCAAACCCAGAAACTTCCACATGATTGTCACGAAAAGGCGAAAAAGCGCACTCCTGTAGAATCTCGCGCCACAATGTCGGCAAAACGTAATGTGATAAACTGCTCATTTAAGAGATGGCAGCTGATTCGCTTTCGTTTTACAGATTTGTGACGTATCTGACAAAATAACCAATGAAAACAATCCTTGCAAAAGGTGGACGTGTCATGTTAGGGACATGGTAATACAAGCATGAAATCGTCAAAATGTACGTTCACGGGCGGGCCAATGTTTGTGGCATGACGGACTCGCTACTTTTTATAGTTTATGGCCCGACGAAAAAGTTGATAGCGTCGGGCTACCGGGCACGCGGTAATTTCGCACACTGTTTGCCTGTGCCAGTCTGTTTATGCCATCTTTTGCTTGCCCACCGTTTTTGATCTCTGGTCCCCGATTTGGATTGCTTGCTTGTTGTCACCTTTCTAAATAAAACCATCTTCTGCACACACATCCGTCTCCAGCCCTTCCTTGACACTTACGGTGTCCCTTTACAGCAGGGGTGGGCAATTATTTTTTCCATGGGGCCACATGAGAAACAAAATTTTGTGGCGGGCCGGTCCAAAAGGCTGAACTAAATTCTGCATAATATTAATTGTATTTCTTTATATAAAGCAGTAAATAACATTGTTTTTACAAGCTGCTAAGACTGGTAAGAGTATGGAAAAAAAGAGGTTGCCTTACAAAAAATGTCATTTATTCAATCAAATTTCCCAAAACAATGGTTAACAAAATGTGAACGTTTGTACCATTTTTTTTCAGTCACATTCACCCCAAAACACAATAAAGACATCACAATGTTGTCTTTCTACTCCAAATATCAAGCAAGATACATCATATTATAATAATGATGCCCACATTTGTAGTCTAATCACCTCATTTGGTGCTTTTCGCCGGAGATCGGCTCGGGCTCCGGCGCCTGCTGGTGACGTCACACTACGTGATTGGCTGGACCGTTTGAAGGATGACGTACAAGTTTGTGGTTGGTCTGGACAAATTACAGAAGTAGTTATCGCAGGATTAGGTTTCGTGGAATTTCATGTCATGTTCATGTCGCGCGCATTGCGTTTTTGTTGAACACAACTTCAAAATAAAAGCAATGCACATTCAGTCCATGCATGAGGTAAAATTAGAAAATACGTTTATTTTGTAATTTCTAATTAACCTTACGCGGGCCGGTCAGAATGAACCAAAGGGCCGGATGCGGCCCGCGGGCCGTAAAATGCCCAGGTCTGCTCTACAGAGAGCTGATTTTGAGGTGAATTGAACCTGTTTGAAATTTTAAGGTAAAGTCTCTACAGTAATCACGGAACTGACGCGAAGGAAAAGGCCATTGCAAGATTAATTTATAATCACTCTGTGATAAACTTCCCTGTGTATTTCTGAATCTTGTCGTTGGCTTTTTGTCCACCGAAACACGTCATATTGCATCTAAAAACATGATTTCAGTGTCAAATGAATGGACACGCCATCCTGTTATCTCTCTCAATTAACTCATCTCATCTCATTATCTGTAGCCGCTTTATCCTGTTCTACAGGGTTGCAGGCGAGCTGGAGCCTATCCCAGCTGACTACGGGCGAAAGGCGGGGTACACCCTGGACAAGTCGCCAGGTCATCACAGGGCCGACACATAGACACAGACAATCATTCACACTCACATTCACACCTACGGTCAATTTAGAGTCACCAGTTAACCTAACCTGCATGTCTTTGGACTGTGGGGGAAACCGGAGCACCCGGAGGAAACCCACGCGGACACGGGGAGAACATGCAAACTCCACACAGAAAGGCCCTCGCCGGCCCCGGGGCTCGAACCCGGACCTTCTTGCTGTGAGGCGACAACGCTAACCACTACACCACCGTGCCGCCCCTCAATTAACTCATTGTTTTTTTTTTTCTGTATTTATAGGCTCTGAAATAGATTCTCTCACAACATGAGTGAAATGTAAAAGGACCATAGGTTTCGGAATTTTGAAAAAATCTTATGGTCGCAGAGATGCGGTGATTTTAGTAAAGATAAATAACGGTAATAAGCAATTTAGTTTTGGAGGTGAAGCTTAAAGGGGTACCAAATATAATATATACAGTTGCTGATGTGACAAAGTAACGTATTCTTAAGTATTCTATCAAATTTATGTACTAGAAAACAACGAAATATCTTGGTAATTGTAAATATAATACTTTATACGCTAAACCGCACAAGAGTCGCCATTTTTAAAAGACCGTGACGTCAGCGCTACCCACTGCACTAGTGGAACTCTCCGAAATAGAGGAGAGAAGCGTGTAATCATGGCGTCGGGCGCATCAAGTGAAAGCGACAGCTCTGTCGAATCATACGAAGAGATCCCGCAAGAGACACTGCAAGCAGGCTATGGCTTAGAAGGGTACCAGTTTGAACCTAGGAGAGGTACTCTCGACTCCGGTGATGAAATAAGAGAAGAAAACTCGGATGACGGCGAGGATGAGACTGATGCTGACCATGGGCATGGCGAGCGTGGGGCAGAGCGTCTGCGTGCAGGTGACACGGCGTGGTGCTCGTGCGAAAATGTAACGTGGAGTTGCTCACGAGTCCAGCAGAATTTATTTGCTGCAATGAGATAGGCGCCACCCGTGGACTTGCGAAATCGTCACAAGAGGCAGAAACAGGTATTTCACACGTGCTATTCCCAACCTCAATGAGCCAACACAACTGGGCACATACATACGTCATGAGTGTTACGCAGAGAAAATGAACGTGCGTTCTGATTGGATAAAATTAATATCATGGCGGGCTGTTCAAACTGCGGAAATAGTTTGCTCGAGCTACTTTCAAAACACTATAACTTTCCAACCTTAGAACAAAAAACTTTTGTAAGTCTTGAATGAGGTTCGTTGATGTGTGTTTTATTGTTATATTTACTCTATATATTGCCCTCTGTTCCCCTTTAAGAAATTCCTGGCTTCTGCGCGTTCGCTGCGCACACTGCGTATGACACAAAAGTGAAAGTGCCTAATTACTGCCATTATTTAGCTTTGTGCCGACCACGTGAGGTTACAAAGATTGACATAAAGAGACACTGCTTGATCATAACTTTGAAAGTTGAGCACCAAATCAGTTAAAAAAAATGAATAAGCAAACTATGATTTGTACCATGTATTAATTTCGTGGGTTCCAGAAAACCGCTGGAGCAGTTGTGGCTCTTCTTCTTCACGAGCAACTTGGCTTGCGTATTCATCCACCTTTCTCACCGTGGCTATAGGTTCGAACTCATCCTCACACAACCAACCAAAGATTGAGGACGAATTTAAAGAGCTTTCATGTCTTTTTCAAAAGAATCAGTATCAAGAACGCGCGCCACTGCAGAGAATAGTATAGAGTCTGTGTGGACACAAAAGAAGGCAGCGGTGTATATGACGTCACACATGCAGCGGCGTGGACCTGTAAATCGCTGTGATCTAATAATGGCGGACAAGCTTTTAGTGATTTTTGGAACAGAATTCAGATGCAAAAAATTATTTTTCGAACCAGTTTTTTTTTTTTAAATTGGTGAACTTTACAATCTATTTGAGCATATCACACACAGAAAACTCGGGATTTTATGATGTAATTTTCGTTCGACTAGCACTTTAACAAACTTATGAACATTTGTATTTCCTTCTCTTTTCTTTATCTTTCAGCCTTCTGTAAAAAAGACAGCTCCGATTTATTGTTAAATCTATTTGTGCAGTCAATCACACAACAGCTGTTTCCCATTTTAGATCTGTTTCTTTTGTGCGTTTTCACTGGGTTAGAGCTGTGTTACTTCTGCCTATGGCGAAGTCATGCGCATTCCGACGATTGTACATTACAGGGCTTGAAATTGGCGATGGTCTGGTCGCCCGAGGCGACTTAATTTGTCATTTGGCGGGTAATTCCTGTCACTAGCCAGCCCGGCTGGCTAGTTGAAAATAAAAAATATATATGAAGCGAAGATTCAGACTAGGACTGTGCGATATATCGAATATACTCGATATACACTACCGTTCAAAGGTTTGGGGTCACTTTGAAATGTCCTTATTTTTGAAAGAAAAGCACTGTTCTTTTCAATGAAGATCACTTGAAACTAATCAGAAATCCACTCTATACATTGCTAATGTGGTAAATGACTATTCTAGCTGCAAATGTCTGGTTTTTGGTGCAATATCTCCATAGGTGTATAGAGGCCCATTTCCAGCAACTCTCACTCCAGTGTTCTAATGGTACAATGTGTTTGCTCATTGCCTCAGAAGGCTAAAGGCCTCTGCATGCTCTTGCGACAAGGCTTTCGCAGATAGCTTTTCGCAGACAGTTGTAATTTATTGTTGAGCAGGGAGTAATAGGCGTGCGCGATGTTATTCACCGGCACAACGCAAGGGGGCGCGAAGTCGCTAGGAGTAGTTGGTGGGTGTGGTTAGTGGAGTGTTTATCCTCCGGTTACTTATAATGACTAGAACTTTTTTTTTTATAATGACTAGAACTGGAGTCGTATAGATGTACGTACTTCCTCAATCAACCGCTCTTCGTGCTGCTCCATCTTCGCTCGTGTTTTTAAAAATGCCGGTCGTGAAAACAAACCAAACCGGGAAAGTAGGGAAGCGGAAGTGCGTGTACAGCGGCTGTAGAGTGGACCAATCAGAGCCCTCTTGTCTGCGACGCTGTCTGCGAGGCTTCTGCGGTGGTCACAATTTTTGGGAGGTGCGCGCAGAGCGTCTGCGAAGGTGGCGGGGCTACGCAGACACTATCTGCGACACCGTCTGCGAGGACTGGGTTGTCAGTATAAATTGGCCTTAATGCCTCGGTCACAACCGGCCGTATAGTGCTCCTACGGCCGGTCTACGTGCAAAAAACGCAAGAAACGCACGGAGGGCGCGCGTGTGACGAGCTGTAGACTGGCCGCAGACCGGCCGCAGAGGTTCTTTGTCATGTCAAACAAACTCTACGGGTGCTTACGTTTTTTTTTCAGGTTGCAAGACAAACTTACAGCCAACATGCGTCTTTCTCCACGAACAAAAAAACGCAGTGATTTGGGAAACGCCAAAAATCGCACGGCCAAAAAATCGTACGTCCGGTTGTGACCTAGGCTTAATGGATGATTAGAAAACCCTTGTACAATCATGTTAGCACAGCTGAAAACAGTTGAGCTCTTTAGAGAAGCTATAAAACTGACCTTCCTTTGAGCAGATTGAGTTTCTGGAGCATCACATTTGTGGGGTCGATTAAATGCTCAAAATGGCCAGAAAAATGTCTTGACTATATTTTCTATTCATTTTACAACTTATGGTGGTAAATAAAAGTGTGACTTTTCATGGAAAACACAAAATTTTCTGGGTGACCCCAAACTTTTGAACGGTAGTGTATGTGGAAGAGGGCAGATAGAAGAACTAAGCGATTACGCAGTTAATAATCGTGATTTGTTTTTTATTTCATCTTTTCAAATCATCATGAATTTGTAATCATGATTTATCGTCATATGATATATTGTGATATGCCTAATTTCTATGATTAGAGTTATTTTACTTTCCTCCGAGATTGTTCATATAGTTTTGTTGTGCCAAAGGTTTGAACCATGGTTCCTGCTATTTTGTTAACGCTACATGATCACGTTTTATCAGTTCACAGCTGTGAAGTTTATCACATTTTTGACGACCTTGGTTCTAACGGGCATGGTTTATTTAATTTGAATCATAAAAGCAAGCCTATACTTTTCCCCCCTACAACAACTTGCTGTCGGATTATTTTTCATTTCGAAAATCTGAACACTCGGAATAAATTATGCTTGAAACTGTTATAGTTCTCACTGTACTGTAAGGCTTAACGCTATATTCTTAAATCTAAAGCAGCACTAGTCACTTCTATCGATGCTCATGCTTGTTTTGGGTTTGCGAACATTAATCTGATCCCAGCCGATGGTATTGAGCAGTAGCACGAGTGCCAAAGTGACCTTCAGCACTACACAGGGACCCTTGAGACAACAGGAGCGCGCACAATCACTTTCTTTCACTCAGAGCCTTATTTGGACACAGCCTAGGCGTCAACCCGACGCTGTAACGAAACAGGTCTTAAAATAGCGACTTCTGTGTGTGCTTTTCCTTGCGATGGAAAAGCGTTTATTATGACTGCCATCATTAAAGGACGTCACGTTGAAGATAACACCGAGTCATAAAAACAACAGTAAATGCTTTTGTAGGAGGTCATTTATTGTGGATCATTTATTTTTGTTCTAGTCGTTTTAAAGACAGCACGCAGAGTCGTGTTAAATTTGTTAAACGCAGCTCGCTCGGGTAATTATCCTTGTTGAAAGCGAGGAGTCTCGGCTTCTGTTCGGGCATACACACAGAGTGGATAAGCAGTGATGAAGGTCCTTGGTTCACAAAGCATCTGATATCTATTGTACACTTTTCTGGCCACAAGCTTCAGAATCTCATGGGTTGCAAGCTCCAGCAGCATTCAGCCTGCATGTTTGTGAATACTGTGGCTCACTGAGCTTTCCACAGGAAGATGTGGTCACTGAATTGAAGAACAATGATTATGACGTGTATCACATTTAAAAATTTTTTTTTAGTTATTTAAAATTTTTTGTTGGAACAGGGATACCCTCGCAAATTTGCCGAAAAAGGCTGTGGGAAAAATGTGTGGCTGGTCGGGTGCAATATCAGTCAAATGACCTTGTTTTGTTCACCATATACTGAACAGGGGCGCGTTTCCCAAAAGCCTCTTGACTCTAATGCCGCTTTTCCACTACAAACGCGGCTGAGTCGGGCTGAGCCGTGCCGTGCTGAGTTGGGCTGAGTCGAGCTGAGTGGGGCTGTTGGAGTTGCATTTCGACTACAACCGCGCTGAACCGTGCTGGCTGGCTGGAAGTGGGTGGACACATTGGGTGGAGTTAGCGAAAGTGGGTGGACGTCACGTGGTGTCGTTAAGCAGCGCAAACAGTGACATCAGTGACCTTTTAAGCGGTAGTCTCACGACCCGAATAGTAAACAATAAACATGGAGGACATGGAGTCGTTAGTGTTGCCGGTCTTGGTGCTGTGGCTTGTTGTCACCGACAACGCCAACAGATACTGGCAAGAGTGTATAGATGAGGCGAGGCGCATAAGGCTTCAGAAATTCTCGTAATTCGTAATTCTCCTTCTTCCGGGTTTACGGTGTTTACAGATCCCAGCACGCTCGCGGGGCGTGTGTGGGCATGTGAGGACACTCCTCCTCACCAATCAGTGCACAGGGGAGTGTCTGCTCACGCCCCTAGCCCCACTCGGCTCGGTTTGGCTCGCTTCAGCCCCACTCCAAAACGGTGCGAGTTTTAGGGGCTAAGCAGGGCTGAAGTGAGCTGAGTCGTGCTGTTTTTTGGTAGTTGAAACGCGAGCCGTGTCGGGCTGAAGTGAGCTGAAAAAGGGTAGTGGAAAAGGGCCATAAGGGTGTATTCACACCTACGTTGTTTGGTCCGGACCAAACGACCAAACGAACCAAATTTCCCTTGGTCCGGACCTTTTGGGTTGGTCTGAATACAAACCACCGAACTCTGGTCCGGACCAAACAAGCGGACCGAGACCGAGCTGCAAGGTCGGACTCGGTCCGGACCAAAGGAACCCTGGTGCGGATCTTTTGGAGGTGTGAAAGCAGACCGGACCTAATCCGACAGTTTTGCTTTTTTGTACCTCGGGAGCTTCCGTCATTTGTCGAGCATTATGGGAAACAGAGTCTTGACACTCCACCGCAAAGTGCAAACACTGTTTCGGTTGTCAAGGGAACCTTACAACAGTCGTTCAGTCATTCAGACCAGTGGTAGGCTAGACTACAGAGTACAAAAAATGAGTAGGGGGCAAACGTGGGCCGAGGAAGAAACGTGCACCCTTGTGGATATATGGGCAGATGTCCACATATCTGAGCTTTTGGAGAGAACACACAAAAATGCCGACGTGTTTGCTGTATTCAGTGAGAAAATGAAGGAGAAGGGGTTCACGCGCTCCCCAGAACAATGTCGGCTAAAAGTGAAGAAACTCCGTCAGACCTACATTAAAATCAGGGACATTCTTTCAAAAAGTGGCGGTACTAGCGACGCAAAAAAGAAATTCATCTATTGCGTGAAGAGCCAGAACTGTCACAACATGATGTGCGCTCATCAGCGCTATCCTCCGTGACTACTTTTGAACTTAACGCTTTGTGCGCGTGTCGTCTCTGACCAATAGCTGAACGACCTCAGGGCGCGTGGCTTTGTTGACAGATTTTGGTCCGCTTACTAAAATGTACAGTGTGAAAGCGAACCGCACCAAAATGAAAAAATAAAAAAAAACATTTGGTTCGGACCAAAGCAAGTGAACTGTCGAACTATCCTGGTCTGAATACACCCTAAGAGCATCTTCGTAGGAGAGAGAGTGTTCATTGCGATGCTCGCTCTACCATTTAAGGATGATCTTTGTGCTACGACGCTTTTGGGAAACCCACCTCAGATCCTGAGATGCTGATGTTCTAAAAACATTTTTCATATTAAAGCATAGTTATGGTATTTGCACTAAAAGAGGAATCCAAGAAAGCACCCGAGTACACCGGAGAACACCACCGTTCCAGGATTTCAAATGTCACACCGCTGCTGTGCCGGTCCACCCACATCAGAGAGTACGCGCTCTCTCTCTCTCTCTGTCTGCCTCTGTCTGTCGGTCTCTCTCTTTGTCTCTCTCTGTCTGTCTCTCTCTCTCTCTCTCTCTCTCTTTGTCTGTCTCTCTGTCTGTCTCTCTGTCTGTCTCTCTCTCTTTCCCTCTCTGTCTCTGTCTGTCTCTCTCTCTGTGCTGCTGTGCCGGTCCACCCACATCAGAGAGTACGCTCTCTCGCTCTCTCTCTCTCTCTCTGTCTGCCTCTGTCTGTCGGTCTCTCTCTTTGTCTCTCTCTCTCTCTCTGTCTCTGTTTGTCTCTCTCTCTCTTTGTCTGTCTCTCTGTCTGTCTGTCCCCCTCTGTCTGTCTCTCTCTCTTTCCCTCTCTGTCTCTGTCTGTCTCTCTCATGCTCTCTCTCTGTGCTGCTGTGCCGGTCCACCCACATCAGAGAGTACGCTCTCTCGCTCTCGCTTTCTCTGTCTGCCTCTGTCTGTCGGTCTCTCTCTTTGTCTCTCTCTCCCTCTCTCTCTGTCTCTGTCTCTCTCTCTGTTTGTCTGTCCCCCTCTGTCTGTCTCTCTCTCTTTCCCTCTCTGTCTCTGTCTGTCTCTCTCGTGCTCTCTCTCTCTCTCTTTCTATCTCTCTGTCTCTTGCTCTCCCTCTCTGTCTGTTTCTGTCTGTCTTTCTCTCCCTCTCTCTCTCTCTCTCCCTCTCTGTCTCTCTCTCTGTCTGTTTGTCTCTCTCTCTTTTTCTGTCTGTCTGTCTCTCTCTCTCTCTGTCTGTCTGTCCCCCTCTGTCTCTCTCTCTTTCCCTCTCTGTCTCTCTCTCCCTCTCCCTCTTTGTCTCTGTTTGTCTCTCTTTTTTTCTGTCTGTCTCTCTCTCTGTGTCCCCCTCTGTCTCTCTCTCTCTTTCCCTCTCTGTCTCTCTCTCGTGCTCTCTCTGTCTCGCTTTCTTTCTCTCTCTATCTCTATCTATCTGTCTCTCTCTTTCTCGTTAGCCCGAGCCATTTTCCTTTCTGCTCTGTAAGTGGCTGCAGTAGTAGTTAAGCCTCAGCCCTCCTCTCCCTCTGTTCATTGTAATGAACACAGAAGTGTGTCTCATAGTTTTTCTGGGACTTTAACAAGACTCAGCGCCTCTCGGGGATAATAAGTGTCCAGCAACGGCTCTATCTGACACCACTGTTTACACTCTCAGCGCTCTCGACTGCTGAATAAATAAACAAGCCATTTTACAGGCCCTTGAGCAGACGCGTCACAGCACAGCACAGTGACGCTTCTCTGCGTTTGTAGAAACGACAGTATTACAGTGCCATCAGAAAGGTATCTAGGTATATAATATAAAGCAGGATGCGTTTACCTTAATTCTTTAACAAACATCAAATATCATCGTTAAATATCATGTAGGTAGTGTTTGTATTACAGAGATGTACTGATCTGAACGTGGACTGTAACAGCGGGACTGTAATTTTCTCAAAGGAGGACGAGAAACACCGACATCAAGAGGGGAATAAAATAACCAGTGTTGCCAGATTGGGCGGTTTCCCGCCCAATTGGGCGGTTTTGAATTCTACTTTGCGGGCAAAAAATGGCTTGGGCTGGTTGACAAAAATTGGGCGGGTTTGACGTTAGTTCGGCGGGTTTTTATCAGATGTTTATATAGTTTCACTACCACTAGAAAGCAGAGATGGGAGAGAATGTAAACCCCTAAGCTGAATGATGTTCTTGAATATGCGAAGGAAATCAGGAAAAACAGCTCTCTTTGGTCAGCTGAGGCAAGTCATAGACCTAGTTTACCCAGCACCCCTTAGGTATTTTACACAACCAAAATCAAGCATTGGCCTAAATTAATCATTAACAATAAACATTAATCTCATTAAGTATTATTTAAACAAAAATGTCGATGTAACTGTAAGACTAATATGAATGTGTGTAATGTAGTGCAGAAACTGAACTCATAAACTGGTAAATAAGAATGATGCAATCCATTCTCCATTTTCTCTTCTCATGTTACATTCAGCCATGCATCGCAGCCTAACTTTTTTTTTTAAGTGAAGTATATAAAACAGGTACAATCTAATCTAAAAAATCCACAAAAATCAGGATAACAGATGAAGAAAATACATGGATGTAGACAAAAATAAATTAAGCAGAATAACTAGGCCTATAAAATTAATAAAACAAACAGGATAAATAAAAAGATAAATAAATAAAAGACAAATAAAAAATAAATAGCCTCAGCAATGCAGATGTTGGGCGGCACGGTGGTGTAGTGGTTAGCGCTGTCGCCTCACAGCAAGAAGGTCCTGGGTTCGAACCCCGGGTCCGGCGAGGGCCTTTCTGTGTGGAGTTTGCATGTTCTCCCCGTGTCCGCGTGGGTTTCCTCCGGGTGCTCCGGTTTCCCCCACAGTCCAAAGACATGCAGGTTAGGTTAACTGGTGACTCTAAATTGACCGTAGGTGTGAATGAGAGTGTGAATGGTTGTCTGTGTCTATGTGTCAGCCCTGTGATGACCTGGCGACTTGTCCAGGGTGTACCCCGCCTTTCGCCCATAGTCAGCTGGGATAGGCTCCAGCTTGCCTGCGACCCTGTAGAAGGATAAAGCGGCTAGAGATAATGAGATGAGATGAATGCAGATGTTAGATATGCATCGTAGCCTAACATAGCCTACATAATATTATGCGTGTGCGCCACCTACTGGTGCATGTAGGATTCAGAACACAGCAGATGATTGCAGAGTTATAATCTGATTCAGCCATACATAGCCGAGTACCAGACAGCAGATTTTTCACCTCCAGCACTGACGGGCTCATGCTGCCATTTAGAAGTTGTTTGCATTGTTGTTCGATTTACAAATAGTATACTGGTCTTTAGCTGCATATTTTTACCTTACACGATAGGCATCAAGTACATTTTACATTTTGGGCGGTTTTAAGTGCATTTTGGCGGGTTTTGAACATATTTTGGGCTGGAAAACGTCAGCAGTATCTGGCAACACTGAAAATAACTGTAAAATAAGAATTTACCTCAGGACTCAATGTAAATTCAATCCTGTGTGGGTACAGCTTAAAGGCCAATTTATGCTGACAACCCAGTCCTCGCAGATGGCGTCGCAGATGGCGTCTGCGTAGCCCCCCCACCTTCGCAGACGCTCTGCGCGCACCTCCCAAAAATTGTGACCACCGCAGAAGCCTCGCAGACAGCGTCGCAGACAAGAGGGCTCTGATTGGTCCACTCTACATCCGCTGTACACGCACTTCCGCTTCCCTACTTTCCCGGTTTGGTTTGTTTTCACGACCGCCATTTTTAAAAACATGAGCGAAGATGGAGCAGCACGAAGAGCGGTTGATCAAGGAAGTGAGGAAGTACGTACATCTATACGACTCCAGTTCTAGTCATTATAAGTAACCGGAGGATAAACACTCCACTAACCACACCCACCAACTACTCCTAGCGACTTCGTGACTTCGTGCCCTCTTGCGTTGTGGCGGTGAATAACATCACGCACGCCTATTACTCCCCGCTCAACGATAAATTACAACTGTCTGCGAAAAGCTATCTGCGAAAGCCTTGTCGCAAGAGCATGCAGAGGCCCTAAAGGCAGGGCTCGAAATTAACCTTTTTTCTTTGTGTCTCCCAGTGGTCCCGAATTCTGTGTTGTATTGTCCCGAATGGAAGCAATAGTGTCCCCATTTTTTTCCTCTCTGAAATAACCAGTGGTTAATATTATCATATGAAGTTACTATTATATTTGTAACTATGTGATTTTGAACCCTTTATATCATTTAAGACACAAGCGACACATGTCCTATACATCATCTACTTCAAAATTACAGTTATTGCATTTTCAGTTTATTAAACTTTGGCGATCTCACTGTATGAATAGATACCCGTTTATTTAAAGGGGCCAACTAGCTCATTCAGAAAATGTTTCAACTCCCTACATCTGCAGCACACTTTAGTTGAAAATAAGACCCCTTTTATGTTCATTTCATCTACTTATACCTTGAATATCTGTTGGCACTTATAAGGCCAACTTATAATTTTCACCATTACCGTTATCCATAGCCCTGTGATGACCTGGCGACTTGTCCAGGGTGTACCCCACCTTTCGCCCGTAGTCAGCTGGGATAGGCTCCAGCTTGCCTGCGACCCTGTAGAACAGGATAAAGCGGCTACAGATAATGAGATGAGATGAGACCGTTATCCATTTTTATGAACTTTCCGTTATCCATTACCGTTATCCATTTTTATGAACTTTCCGTTATCCATTTTATGAACTTTCGCTGCCGAAACGTGGGTGCAAATGTTAGCAACATCAGCATAGTGGCAGGTCCGAGCCTAGTTGTGCTGCTGACTGACTAAACTTTCTGAACTAGAAAGACACCAAGAAAACTCACTTATTCTGTTGAACGGTATCTTCCGTCAATATCATCCACATCATTCCTGTTGTATTTTATAACGTGTCTAACAGTGTTCATTCAGTTCATTCAGTTGCTCGCGTTGCCTGCAGACCAGGCGATGACGCTTTGGATCCTGAAGGTCCCAGAGACGTTATGTCTGGGCTTTCAGTTTCTTCCCCGCGGTCGGTCCGCTTCAACCACTTAAGCATTTTTGTTCTGGCAAGAGTCGGCACAGCGTGTGCGGTAGCAATTCCATTCCAAGTCCATATAATGCGGACTCCGGCCGAAGATTCTAGAACAGAATGCGCTGCTCTGTAGCCTACGGATGCAGGTGCATCGAAAGTGTAGCTACTATGTATTTTTCGCTGTTAACGTTTTAAAATTAAAATTGACAAATTAGGTGAATGTCTACGTATGTGTTACGGCTTTGTAAATAATATTAATGTAGAACTTTTTTTCTAGATCTATTTTTTTCCATTGTCCCGGGATTGTCCCAGATATGATAATTTTGTGTCCCGATGACATTTTTTATGGTCTCCGGGACGTCGGGACACCGTTAGTTTCGAGCGCTGCCTAAAGGTGACATATTGTACCCCGTTTCCACAAGTTGACATACTTCCCTGAGGTCTTAATGAAATGTCTGCGACACGCTTTTGTCAAAATGCCACAAGGATAAAGCCCCGCCGCTCCCTTCTCACCCTGCCTAAACAGCCCTGTCCAAAACGGCTGATTTGAGGAACGGCCTGTTCCTTTGAATGATGATGAGCCACTCATGAGCTCACCCCTCCCCCTTCTTCCACCAGCCAATCAGGTAGCACTTTCCTCATGAATATTCATTCAGAAAGGTGGTTTTCAAGCCATGAGTGGAGATATTCAGATGAGGGGGCGGGATCAGTTGAATGATCTCCCCTTGTGACGTGGAAAGTGGAGCCAAATCTGAACGGCTTGTTGAGGCAGATGTTTGCTGAAATAGGCAGAAGAAAAGAAAGTGACTGGGAGTCGTATTTCGGAGTTTGTAGATGCGTAAACACTCCAGATGCACAAATGTATGTGCTTATTGAATCAATTCAATACGAAAGTTTTTTCACACTTCACAAAAGAGCGCAGTTTGCACTCAGACAGATGTAATGTCGAGTATTTGCGGCTCCTGTCAAGTTTTTATCATTGTGTTACTTTGAAATCCTAAGATTTATTCTTCAAATTCTTCAGTATTCACTGTTACCCCTTTTCCACCAACAGGGAACGGGTTCCGTTCTGGTTCGCGCAATCAGTTTTGAACCGTTCAGAGCATTTCGACCCAAAATAAATTGGCTCGGAGTCTGAAAAGTTGGTTCCCAGCTGGAACCAAAATATAGTTGCGTCTTCCAGCGTGAACCATGAATGACATCAGTGGGCGTGTCATTAGTTTGGAGAGGAACCGGGCGCAGTAATGGAGAACGCAACGGAAAAGGATCCATTTTCAGAAAAAAATGGACCGAAAACAAATATCTGCAATAACAGAACAAAAGCTCGGAGGTAATCAGTGCGCACCGCCATCTTGCTACTACTGTTTACTCATCTCCCATCTCATTATCTGTAGCCGCTTTATCCTTCTACAGGGTCGCAGGCAAGCTGGAGCCTATCCCAGCTGACTACGGGCGAGAGGCGGGGTACACCCTGGACAAGTCGCCAGGTCATCACAGGGCTGACACATAGACACAGACAGCCATTCACACTCACATTCACACCTACGCTCAATTTAGAGTCACCAGTTAACCTAACCTGCATGTCTTTGGACTGTGGGGGAAACCGGAGCACCCGGAGGAAACCCACGCGAACACGGGGAGAACATGCAAACTCCACACAGAAAGGCCCTCGCCGGCCACGGGGCTCGAACCCAGGACCTTCTTGCTGTGAGGCGACAGCGCTAACCACTACACCACCGTGCCGCCCCTCTACTGTTTACTCCCGTTGTGAATTGTGCAACGCCTTCTGTTCATGACGCAGCCTTGATTACAACGGTTCTGCTAAAAACTGGTGAAAATGCGAGCTGGTATGGTGTCTGGTGCAAAGGTTCAAAGAATCCTGAAAGGAACCGGGTCAAGAACCCATTTCCTGTTGGTCGAAAAGGGGTATGTATTGCCGCTTTTCCACTACAAACGCGTCTGAGTTGGGCTGAGCCGTGCCGTGCTGAGTCGGGCTGAGCGGGGCTGTTGGAGTTGCATTTCGACTACAACCGCGCTGAACCGTGCTGGCTGGAAGTGGGTGGACACATTGGGTGGAGTTAGCGAAAGTGGGTGGACGTCACGTGATGTCGTTAAGCGGCGCAAACAGTGACATCAGTGAGCTTTTAAGCGGTAGTCTCACGACCCGGAGAGTAAACAATAAACATGGAGGACATGGAGTCGTTAGTGTTGCTGGTCTTGGTGCTGTGGCTTGTTGTCACCGACAACGCCAGCAGATACTGGCAAGAGCGTATAGATGAGGCGAGGCGCATAAGGCTCCAGAAATTCTCGTAATTCGTAATTCTTCTTCTTCCGGGTTTACGGTGTTTACAGATCCCAGCGTGCTCGCGGGGCGTGTGTGGGCATGTGAGGACACTCCTCCTCACCAATCAGTGCACAGGGGAGTGTCTGCTCACGCCCCCAGCGTCACTCAGCTAGGTTTGGCTCGCTTCAGCCCCACTCCAAAACCGTGCGAGTTTTGGGTGCTAAGCAGGGCTGAAGCGAGCCGAGTCGTGCTGTTTTGAGATAGTCGAAACGCGAGCCGTGTCGGGCTGAAGCGAGCTGTAAAAGGGTAGTGGAAAAGGGCCATATGTGTTCACTACATAGGCTAGATAACACAAATCTATTGTAGGACCAACTTAATATCCAGTAGAATTTAATTTAAGATTCAGCTACTGGAAAAAAACCCAAACAAACTGGAAATTGTTCGTCACGACTCGCAAATCCATGGTCATTTTGCGAAGCGGTTTATTTTTTGTGTGTGTAAATACACAAATATTATTCGATAGCTAGAAGCGACTTTTCCCCCTCCTTGGCGACTCTCTTTCTCTCTGTGTGTGTGTGTGTGTGTGTGTGTGTGTGTGTGTGTGTGTGTGTGTGTGTGTGTAAATGTCAGCAGGCACAGCTGTCTCTGTTAGTAATAACTGCTGTACTGTTTAGTGACAGCGACAGCTCACTAAACCTGAGGGCCGAGCAAGCAAGAGTCACGATGTGCTTTTTGTACAGTATACACGCACAACTTTCTCTTTTTTTTTAACTTAGTTTTTATTTCAGTTTCATTCAGAATCATCTGTACAGAATCACATTCATCATAACTGCTGTTTTTCAAGTATTTCAATACACATGGTAACAACTATGATACAACAAGGGAGACGGAGACTATAATGACAGAAAGAAAAATATAAAACAAAATAAGGTAAAAGAAATAGAATTAGAAAAAAATCAGATTAATAATATAGATCGGATTCATACTGTAGGGGTTCCACACTAATGCCTCGGTCACAACCGGCCGTACGTGCTCCTACGGCCGGTCTACGTGCAAAAAATGCATGGAGGGCGCGCGTGAAACGCATGGAGGGCGCGCGTGATGTGCTGATTTTCGAGCCGTAGACTGGCCGCAGAGGTTCTTTGTCATGTCAAACAAACTCTACGGGCGCTTACGTTTTTTTCAGGTTGCAAGACAAACTTACGGCCAACGTGCGTCTTTCTCCACGAACAAAAAAACCGCAGCGATTTGGGAAGCGGCAAAAATCGCACGGCCAAAAAATCATACGTCTGGTTGTGACCTAGGCTTATAACAGTATACCCATGGCAGGGCTCCATACCTTCTAGTGGATATATCTTTTTGAAGTCTCAGGGAATATGTTATTTGTTCCATTTGATATATTTCCTTTATTTTTTCCGTCCAGATATTGCGTGTTGAAGGGTCAGGCTTCAACCACCTTACTGTAATGCTTTTAACTGCTGTTGCTAGCAGTAAAGGATATTATTTTGGCTCTTCCTTCGATGCCTCTTGGTAATAGACCTAGTAGAGCCACCACTGGGTCCATTGCAATATTTCCGCCAAATACTTTATTAAGTGTTTCAAACACTTCCTCCCAGAACGTTTCCGGTTTCGGGTATAACCAAAGTATGTGGGTCTGATTGCCAATGTGTGGGCCACAGTTTCTCCAGCATTTATTTGAGTGCGTAGTGCTAAATTTAGCCATAGTTTCAGGTGTCCGAAAGAACCTCATGATTACCTTCCATTTAAATTCCCTCCATACATTCGAATTAGTTACCAAATGTACTTCAGTACATATTTACAACTTTCTCATTTTGAAGGCATTAAGATCTCACACTGAGACTTGTAGTGTTGGGATTTTTCGGCTGTAGACCGCGCGATTCGTTTGCCTTCCTTGTTTCGTGAAGTCAGCCATGTTTTCACATTCACGCAAACGCAGGATGCGGGTTAACCTTTTCACGCAGCCACATTTTTATCGTAAAATTCTGCCGCCGTTTTAACCAGTAGTGTCACTATTGATGTTGTTCCAGAACTATAGATGAAAGTCTTCCGGATTTACCCGGAAATCCGGATATTTGACAAAACTCTTGAAAATCTCCGGTTTCCCGAATGGAGAAATTTATTTTTCGGATTTTTCGCGTTCCTAGACGCGGCGTAATACTTCACATCGTCCTTGCATGGGCGCAGTCCTTAAATAGCCCAAACATAGTTCATTGATTAAAGACAGGTGCTCTTTGTTAACGGCGCGCGTGCCGGAGCTCGTTAGGCGCACCTTCAGGTGCACGAGCTAAGGCGCGCAGGACTGACACTGTTCTGCGCAAGCGCAACACGATCGCACTAGAAAGCATGTTCAAGCTGCCAGTGTAGCTGCAGTCTTTTTAGTTGCGAATCACAAGTATTTCCTCTTGTGTTAATAATTCGCCATGTCAAAACAAGCAAAACTTTCCTCCTTCTTTTGACGTGAAGAGAAGTAAGCAATTTATTATATATTTTTTTCCATCAAAGTTGCATTTTGTGGCTTCGAAGCGAAGTTTTAGTGCCGTTTCTAGAACACAACATCAAGAAAACGTGGAAGAAACAGCAATAATGAAAGAGCCGGTTTCTAAGCTGCCTAAAACTAGCAATGGTAATTTATTTTTTGTTGCATAATGCACTCAGGCTGCCAGTCAGTGTGTGACACACACACACACACACACACACACACACACACACACACACACACACACACACACACACCCTGAAAAACCTAGCTACGCCCCTGATTTACATGAGAAATTTGTTATTCATTGGTGTGTTTAAATTTACAGACAATACGAACTAATGTAAACAATTGGCTTCAACTCGGATAAATATGAATTGGAAATGTTTAGTTCACTTTAGCTTCTGCAAACGCACAACTCTACTAAAAGATTGATAAACGAGGCTCAACGTCCCCAACATTGAAACCTGAAAGCTTTAGAAACTCTAACAGACCTTTACTTTTTAACAGGACTGGTTTGGGATTTTGCTGAGTTTACCTTCAACTGTCTGATTTTTTCCAAAGTAATGAACTGTGTAGCAGGAAAATCACCGCGTTTTCTAAATGCACTCCTGAAAATTACTCCTTAACTAGGGGAATTAAATGTGATATTTTTGACATGTTAATCATTCATGTACATGAAAGAAAAAGGCTTAAAATTTATAACTTGTTTTAGTGAAAATAAGTACTAAAATGCACTAGAATGCAGGGTTTTGCGTAGGGATCGACCGATATGTTTTTTTCAGGGCCGATACCGATTATTATGGAATTGGGATGCCGATAACCGATATGTGCAACCGATAAATGTAAACATTATAATTCACATGAAATTAAACATGGCGCACACCGACACAGACCTTCATATCCATGAAATGTATGTTTAATTGTAAAATTGAACATGAAATTTTGTGCAGGGAGATGCCAGCAGCATTTGTACAATAAAGTCAAACATTAGTTAGAATAAAATGAGAAATAAAATAATAATAAAACAAATATTCACCAATAAAAAAAAAAAATCACTCCCTACTATATTACAGCTCACCATTTTCAGTGGAAAATAAATGAAAATACACTCTGGATTCTTTTACACTAAGAACTAAGTAAGACTTACCAACTTCAAGTAGTTTTTAAATAACAAATCAAGTGTAGGGAGCTGCCTGCAGCATTTTTTAAAAAGTAAAATCAAACATAAAGTAGGCTATCACTCCCTATTATGTAACAACTTAACAAGTAACCATCTACATTCTAATGCTTTTAATGCCCAAGCCTAATATTCCCAATTTAGGATTATACTGTAGTGAAGGAAGCACAGTTGCTCTGCATGTTAAAAGCTCTGGTTAAAAGGAGCGGCTGCTCCTTTAAGAGTATATCGCTTTCCGAATCAGAAGTGCTAGCGAGGAGAATCACTTGTGCAAGAATTATAAATACCAGTGGAGTACATTACAGCGCAATGTGAAGTAGCATAAGAACATTTAAGTCAAGAGTTTAATTGATGTATTTCGTTCATTACCGTTTATCCAAGCAAGTGTGCATCCACGACGCAATTCATTACTGAGCCCACAACAAGTGTCCTGACAAACTCCCTACAGTATTACAGCCTACTAGCACCAGATCACACCTGGCGTGTTTAAATGTTCAAATCGCGCTTTATAAAGTTACCTAACATATACAAGTGCAATGCGCTTTCTGAGCACGAGTCACGTCATGAAGTTTACTCATCACCGTAACAAATAGCCAGTAGGCTTGCGCTAGCCTACAGAACACAAACACTACGTTTTATTTCGTCTTCCCTTGACCACCTCTCTGTATGGCTGTCATTCTACTGTTCGAGTAGAACTACTGACACATTCACAACGTTTCCAGACGGGGATTTAAAAATGACTGCAGCCTACGTTATGCTGGGGACTGCTTACTATGGACAACATTACATGTAGTTTCAGCGAGACTAGTTGGTTGTAGGCTAATTCAAGTGCTTCCTTCCGTAAGCTAAGTTTGCCTGGCTACACAGATGCAAATGGACAATTTTAACGAGTAGTAGATGAAGAATGTAAACATATAATGATGTTGTGCTTTTGCAACTTGTGTGTTTGTGACTTATTGCGGCAAAAGCAGCGTGTCCTTACCTTGAAGTGGGATCTGCTTCTGCCCGAGTGCCCATACGGCCGCCTTGAAACAGTTCACAGCGGTTAGCTACGCGTGTTGATTGATTGGCTGTATCCCTTGTGCCGCTTCTGCCCGAGTGCCCATACGGCTGCCTTGAAACAGTTCACAACAAATCAGATGTTGTGGTGGGCGGGACCGTGTTCTTGAACTCAGAGAGGCGAGTGCAGGAAAGGATGTGTGGTGACAGTCGCGTTAGGAACGAAATGGCTGCAAAAAGGCATGTTATCGGCATATCGGTGGAAATTATGGCCGATACCAATAACCCTAAAAATGCAGAATATCGGCCCGATATATTGGCCAGGCCTATTATCGGTCGACCCCTAGTTTTGCGTGTTATGTTATTCAAATATTTTCGGGGGACGTTGCTTCCCGACCCCCCCCATCTTAGTTTGATTTTCAAAAGTTCAGGATTTTTTTCTTTGCTCCACTTTCATCTCTACAGAACAAAAAAGTCCACAGGATGGAGTTGGACCTGATTTAGAGTAGCTCCTCCTACCTGGGCGGAGTCAACTCAGAGTGTGTTTCAGCCTGGATAAGTGCCGTGTCTGAGTTAGGGGTTGTTTTACAATCAGGGTACGCAAGCTAAAAATCACATTTAACACTTATTATCTTCAATATCAAAAGGCTTGACTAAATAAACTTGGTTGTTTATTGTAGCCCTGTGATCGCTCTATTTACCATGTAAAAAAAATTGGTGATAACGTTATTTTTGGTGAATGTATGGCAATATATGTCATATTTAGCAAAATTACTCGTGTCATTTAGAAAAAGTGCTTTTTTGACCACAGGTAGCTCCAAAAGGGATGCACTTACATCATTCTTTATAGATAGTTTTCACATGACGTCACAGAGTCGGGGATTCCCTGGTGGCGGCCATCTTGGAGGGCTAGCTTACCGTACGTGTCACTGAGCACACATTGTAGCGCGCGAGTTACATTCATTTATATATTATTTACATTTATAGTTACATTACTACTATTTAAAGCTAGCAATGGTGCACACCTGTTGTATTCACGGCTGTCGTAATAGGTCAGATGATGACGTCAAGCGGGGCTTTTATGGAATTCCCACTACGGGAGTACGAGGGCAAGCAAACAAACTCAGCATACAAAGGAGAAATCTATGGCTTGCGAGAATCAACCGCAAGGATTATCAGCCTTCCAAACACAGCAAAGTCTGCTCCGATCATTTTATAAGTGGTAAGTTGTTTAAATAAACAGTCAATTGTGTTTAAGTTTGTTTTTGGAAACCAAAACATCATGTGAACAATCTCTGGAGAATGCCTAACTGGAACCGCTGAGTGTACGTTTACATTGTAATGGACACTTAATATCGCTCGTTTGTCACGTTTCTATTTGAAACTTGTCACTTCACTCACGCAAGGGTCATTTTTGAAAAACATTTTAGGTTTATTCTGTATGATACTAAATAAGCAAATCCGTTACAGTCCATGAAACAGGAAGTATAAGGATGAGAAAAAAACAGTTTAAATCGGGAAGCTGCGCACATTTGTGCAGCCCGAGCGGTGTGCAGGACTGCGCAAATGTGCGCAGCTTCCCGATTTAAACTGTTTTTTTCTCATCCTTATACTTCCTGTTTCATGGACTGTAACGGATTTGCTTATTTAGTAATTTTAATACAGAATTTACTTTGAAATTATAATCAGACACTCCAACGCCCCCCCTAAAAAAAAAAAAATCGGATCTGCGCGATTCAGGCGGCATCCGCCAAAAGGCGCGCTGTGAATATATAAAGTTGCATATATCAGACAGCCTTTAAAGTTTGATGAAGTCAGTTTCAGGCTTTGGCAGTTTCAGGCTTTGGCAGCCCTGCATAGTCAATTGAAAATGCATCTTTGTCCACTTCGTAGGGGTCAATTCCCCCAATCAAGGCCAGTTTGGCTGCATACCGTGAGATGTGTATCGATATACTTCTGTTTGCTTGATTTTGCCGACATTGAGCTTTATTTTAGAAAACTGACTATATAACTTAATAAATTCGTCCGAGATAACGTAGCCAGTAGTGGCGATGGTCCGTTTTGTTTGCCCTCCAAGATGGCGGCTGGGGGGCGTTCCCCGGAATGCCGTGACGTCAGTAAAAACTATCTATACCATAAAACACATATTTGGTTCCATATCATTGGAAACATATTTAAGTTTTAATGTTGAATGCCAGTAAGTTTTCAGACTATCTCATCTCATCTCATTATCTCTAGCCGCTTTATCCTTCTACAGGGTCGCAGGCGAGCTGGAGCCTATCCCAGCTGACCATGGGCGAAAGGCGGGGTACACCCTGGACAAGTCGCCAGGTCATCACAGGGCTGACACATAGATACAGACAACCATTCACACTCACATTCACACCTACGCTCAATTTAGAGTCACCAGTTAACCTAACCTGCATGTCTTTGGACTGTGGGGGAAACCGGAGCACCCGGAGGAAACCCACGCGGACACGGGGAGAACATGCAAACTCCGCACAGAAAGGCCCTCGCCGGCCATGGGGCTCGAACCCAGGACCTTCTTGCTGTGAGGCGACAGCGCTAACCACTACACCACCGTGCCGCCGTTTTCAGACTATTTTGATCAAATTAGTAATTGTGTAAAAAAAAAATGTCCTCTCCGAGACAGCTAATTTTTCAAAATAAAATAACATATCTAAAATGATTATTTTCATCCTAAAATGTGGTCAAGATATTGGGACATAAATATTAGAGACAACTAACACAAAGCTTACAGCCTTATATTTAAAAGCACTATGGAAGTAGTGGATTCGGAATTGTCAAAAAAAAAAGTCCTCTCTCTCCGAGAATCACTTCATTCGTTTCTCCCAGCCCTGCTTAAAGCTACACTTAATCTTGTTATAATACAAACTATTCCACATGCCTATCTGTTCTTTAACTCGTCCTTCACTTAAAAACTGGTACGAGAACCCGTTTGAATCAATTTGAATTTTGGACCCCTGTGACACAAACTTTGTACCCTGATTGTAAAACAACCCTTAGGGGTTAAGGGTTAGACTTATAGGAGGAGTTGGATCAGGTCCGGCTCCACCCCCTGAACTTTTGGTTCTACAGTGAGGATTATAGTATCTTGATCCAGGACACGTACCGCTCCTCGTTCTGATCCGAATCCTTATACTCAACTGCTTTCATGTTTTTTTTTTTTCGAATCACTCTCACACACACACACACACACACACACACACACACACACACACACACACTTTCATTTGATAAAATTTTCCGGTATTTCTCTGTCCGATTAATCCTTTGACTTTCTGTATGGTGTGTCAAGTGGACTGAAAGGAAATTGCATCATATGTCCATCAGCTATTTGCAGCTCACACAGGAAACACCACGCTTCATCAAACCGCTGTGCTCTCGTTCTTTTATTCATGAAGTATCAGCAATGTCAGATTTCACATCCTGGACTTCAGAAAAACGATATATCATCATGATATGAAAACGGAGAACCATCTACTTCTATAAAACGTCAATAAAGTCATTGTAATGAAACAGCGTTGCACATTACAGTGGTGGTTGAAAGTTTGTGAACCCTTTAGAATTTTATATATTTCTGCATAAATATGACCTAAAACATCATCAGATTTTCACACAAGTCCGAAAAGTAGATGAAGAAAACCCAGTTAAACAAATGAGACAAAAATATTATAGTTTTTTCATTTATTTATTGAGGAAAATGATCCAATATTACATATCTGTGAGTGGCAAAAGTATGTGAACCTCTAGGATTAGCAGTTAATTTGAAGGTGAAATTAGAGTCAGGTGTTTTCAATCAATGGGATGACAATCAGGTGTGAGTGGGCACCCTGTTTTATTTAAAGAACAGGGATCTATCAAAGTCTGATCTTCACAACACATGTTTGTGGAAGTGTATCATGGCACAAACAAAGGAGATTTCTGAGGACCTCAGAAAAAGCGTTGTTGATGCTCATCAGGCTGGAAAAGGTTACAAAACCATCTCTAAAGAGTTTGGACTCCACCAATCCACAGTCAGACAGATTGTGTACAAATGGAGGAAATTCAAGACCATTGTTGCCCTCCCAAGGAGTGGTCGACCAACAAAGATCACTCCAAGAGCAAGGCGTGTAATAGTCGGTGAGGTCACAAAGGATCCCAGGGTAACTTCTAAGCAACTGAAGGCCTCTCTCACATTGGCTAATGTTAATGTTCATGAGTCCACCATCAGGAGAACACTGAACAACAATGGTGTGCATGGCAGGGTTGCAAGGAGAAAGCCACTGCTCTCCAAAAAGAACATTCCTGTTCATCTGCAGTTTGCTAAAGATCATGTGGACAAGCCAGAAGGCTATTGGAAAAATGTTTTGTTAACGGATGAGACCAAAATAGAACTTTTTGGTTTAAATGAGAAGCGTTATGTTTGGAGAAAGGAAAACACTGCATTCCAGCATAAGAACCTTATCCCATCTGTGAAACATGGTGGTGGTAGTATCATGGTTTGGGCCTGTTTTGCTGCATCTGGGCCAGGACGGCTTGCCATCATTGACGGAACAATGAATTCTGAATTATACCAGTGAATTCTAAAGGAAAATGTCAGGACATCTGTCCATGAACTGAATCTCAAGAGAAGGCGGGTCATGCAGCAACACAACAACCCGAAGCACACAAGTCGTTCTACCAAAGAATGTTTATAGAAGAATAAAGTTAATGTTTTGGAATGGCCAAGTCAAAGTCCTGACCTTAATCCAATGGAAATGTTGTGGAAGGACCTGAAGCGAGCAGTTCATGTGAGAAAACCCACCAACATCCCAGAGTTGAAGCTGTTCTGTACAGAGGAACGGGCTAAAATTCCTCCAAGCTGGTGTGCAGGACTGATCAACAGTTACCGGAAACGTTTAGTTGCAGTTATTGCTGCACAAGGGGGTCACACCAGATACTGAAAGCAAAGCTTCACATACTTTTGCCACTCTCAGATATGTAATATTGGATCATTTTCCTCAATAAATAAATGACCAAGTATAATATTTTTGTCTCATTTGTTTAACTGGGTTCTCTTTATCTACTTTTAGGACTTGTGTGAAAATCTGATGATGTTTTAGGTCATATTTATGCAGAAATATAGAAAATTCTAAAGGGTTCACAAACTTTCAAGCACCACTGTAGATGATGGACGGATGCGCAGAATAAACAAGCTCTTTTTAAAACCTTGTTGTGAAAGAGCTAGATTTTTTTTTTTTTGGAGCACACCTTAAGTTGTTTCTTCTTTTCACCGTCCTCGCCTCTGTATTTCATTACGTTTAATGGAGCTGTGTGTGTGTTGCTGGAGTGTTCAAATTGTAGCTCATTAGCCTTCACCATATTATAAAACAACGGCAACTCTGTCCTCTCTCCATCCTGAGAGAGAGAGAGAGAGTAACTGCGCCCACGCTGCATCCTGCCAATTAGCTATGGCTGTAAAGCCATATGATCATAAAACACAAATTGTAAATTACGCAGTATTTGTGTGTGGGTGTTTAGGATAATGAGCTTCTTAATTGTTTACCAAAATGAGTCATAATGAAAACAGTTAGGAAACTTAAGCGCACTGAATGAACCCTTAATCCATCTTGTTGGAGGATTGACTGGTTTTTTTTTTTTTTAGTAATTTTGCCACATCTAGAAGAGGCTTTCGAGGTAGACGGGATTTCTTTACAGACGTTATCTTTCCAGCAAACACTGCATCAGAAACACATCCAGTGTAAATCAGTGACTCCAGTGGAGGGGCAATATGACACACGCTATCTGCCTTCTTCCACATACCTGAGCTCACAGACGTCCACGATTGGCTAGTGTTTCTACCGATTGCAGAATATGCTCCTCCCACCCTGACAGAAACCCAACATGTCAACTTATCTTGACTCCCAGCCGCAGGATTCAGGATTCGAACTCATGATCTCCTAACTACAGCGAGCCAATCAAAAGCCTCGTTTTTATCCAGGCGACGAACACACACATGCGAATCATGGGTGATGAGGCCATCTGAAGTCGGTACTGTAATTACGACACAGCTCGATAAAAACGTGAGACATTGTGGATTATTTCATATAAAGTCCACTTCCATGTAGAAAGTGGAAGTTTGCACATAAGGTGTGATTTTAATCTCAAAATTTGAGAAGTCCTTCATTATAAAACGTGTATAATTTTTGGAAAACATGGCACACAGAACTAACCATGAAGACATCCTGAACTGAACATAATTCATTGTCAGGGATTGTCTGGTTTGAGAATAAAAAATAAAGAGTCCTGTCCTTGTCCTGCCTCCTGAACAGGACACACTTTAACCTCAGGAGCAGATACACGAGGTACAAATGCCGCATACTGAAAATAACAAAACTGGTGGTGACCATATTAAAATATATATATTTATTTTTTTCGCGGTCCGGTTTCCATCAAATCCTGCGCTCTGATTGGCTGGCGAGCGGGTCCGTATCCTACGATACAGACCCCAGTTACGGACCCCGGTTACGGACCTCTGGCGACTCGCTCGTTCACAACAACAAACGTAGTAGCATTTTTTTGTCAACATTTATCTTTTTTTTAAGAAGATTTATTTATAAGATGATCAAAAACCTTATAAATTTTTGCCAGCATTTCTCAGGAGAATAGCATTAATTTTACAGCAGGGATAGCAATAACGACAGTCTTCACAGCGAAAGCGAGTTTTACTACCCCGAGGAAGAAGAAATAAAAGAAAACATTTCAGGAGAAAGCTACAAACCTGTAACTGTTGCTAACGCCAAGCAAAAACATGGCTGAATCCTGAATGACTCCTATTTGTATAAATAGGGGACTACATAGGCGGCAAAATGTAGTTGTTTTCCTGCCATGGAAGTGCACTTGTATACTGAGGAGGAAGCAATTTGCATTACAGCCATGAATGAGGATTCAAAATGGCGGCTCGGCTTGGTTTTCCCTTTCGGGCGCTCTCGCTTAAAGTCGGTCCGTATGGTGAAATACCGTGACCTCGGCCCTGAATACTGACCTTGGCCCAGAGGGCCTCGCTCAGTACTTTCAAGACCTCAGTCACGGTATTTCACGATACGGACCTCCCAGCTGGTAAATCACATGTATATTTTATATATATATATAACATCATCAGATTTTCACACAAGTCCTAAAAGTAGATAAAGAGAACCCAGTTAAACAAATGAGACAAAAATATTATACTTGGTCATTTATTTATTGAGGAAAATGATCCAACATTGCATATCTGTGAGTGGCAAAAGTATGTGAACTTCTAGGATTAACAATTAATTTGAAGGTGAAATTCGAGTCAGGTGTTTTCAATCAGTGGGATGACAATCAGGTGTGAGTGGGCACCCTGTTTTATTTAAAGAACAGGGATCTATCAAAGTCTGATCTTCACAACACATGTTTGTGGAAGTGTATCATGGCACGAACAAAGGAGATTTCTGAGGACCTCAGAAAAAGCGTTGTTGATGCTCATCAGGCTGGAAAAGGTTACAAAACCATCTCTAAAGAGTTTGGACTCCACCAATCCACAGTCAGACAGATTGTGTACAAAATTCAATACCATTGTTACCCTCCCCAGGAGTGGTCGACCAACAAAGATCACTCCAAGAGCAAGGCGTGTAATAGTCGGCGAGGTCACAAAGGACCCCGGGGTAACTTCTAAGCAACTGAAGGCCTCTCTCACATTGGCTAATGTTAATGTTCATGAGTCCACCATCAGGAGAACACTGAACAACAATGGTGTGCATGGCAGGGTTTCAAGGAGAAAGCCACTGCTCTCCAAAAAGAACATTGCTGCTCGTCTGCAGTTTGCTAAAGATCATGTGGACAAGCCAGAAGGCTATTGGAAAAATGTTTTGTGGACGGATGAAACCAAAATAGAACTTTTTGGTTTAAATTAGAAGCGTTATGTTTGGAGAAAGGAAAACACTGCATTCCAGCATAAGAACCTTATCCTATCAGTGAAACATGGTGGTGGTAGTATCATGGTTTGGGCCTGTTTTGCTGCATCTGGGCCAGGACGGCTTGCCATCATTGATGGAACAATGAATTCTGAATTATACCAGCAAATTCTAAAGGAAAATGTCAGGACATCTGTCCATGAACTGAATTTCAAGAGAAGGTGGGTCATGCAGCAAGACAACGACCCTAATCACACAAGTTGTTCTACCAAAGAATGGTTAAAGAAGAATAAAGTTAATGTTTTGGAATGGCCAAGTCAAAGTCCTGACCTTAATCCAATGGAAATGTTGTGGAAGGACCTGAAGCGAGCAGTTCATGTGAGGAAACCCACCAACATCCCAGAGTTGAAGCTGTTCTGTATGGAGGAATGGGCTAAAATTCCTCCAAGCCGGTGTGCAGGACTGATCAACAGTTACCGCAAACGTTTAGTTGCAGTTATTCCTGCACAAGGGGGTCACACCAGATACTGAAAGCAAAGGTTCACATACTTTTGCCACTCTCAGATATGTAATATTGGATCATTTTCCTCAATAAATAAATGACCAAGTATAATATTTTTGTCTCATTTGTTTAACTGGGTTCTCTTTATCTACTTTTAGGACTTGTGTGAAAATCTGATGATGTTTTAGGTCATATTTATGCAGAAATATAGAAAATTCTAAAGGGTTCACAAACTTTCAAGCACCACTGTATCAGTGCAGCATTGATTCAGTTGATTCGACTCTGAATTGTGAATATGAATCAGTTGAAGCCTTCAGTGTGTATGAACATGTTTAGTAGTTTAGTCTGTTTAAATTCTTACTAAAGGTGTGTGTGTGTGTGTGTGTGTGTGTGTGTTTTGCTTGCTGTTTTCCTTTCCTGGCACCAGACCTGGCACCCTAATGTAATGTAATGCCTTTTGCCTGAGAAACTCCTATTAAACACACACACACACACACACACACACACACACACACACACACACACACACACACACACACACACACGTACAATGAGATGTATTCAGTGTGTCCTCCATAAACACTGAAAAGGCCTTCTGCATTTGCTTCCATTTTCAGACACCACAAGCTAGTCGACGGGTCACAGTTTTCCACTGAGTGTGTGTGTGTGTGTGTGTGTGTGTGTGTTTCTGCATGTGTGCTTATGTGTGTAAGCATACTTGTACTTATTGAATATAAATATTTACGAGGTCATCAGTAAAGGTTTTAGAGAAGCACGCACACACACACACACACACACACACACACACACACACACACACACACACACACTTAATGGTATAAGATGACTGAATGGAAACCGGTTTTAGTTTACATGTCCACAATGCTAAACTAGCACTCTGTGAGTAAAGATGAACTCTTACAGTGTTAAAATTAAAGAAGAAAACATAACTGGGATTGCTATTATGGGAAAATAATCAACGATGGATTGGGGTGATGTGGCCTGGCATGAAGCAGAGTTACTGTTTCCACCCTGAGGTTACTTATTTTCCAATAACACATGAATGAAAGTGTTTTATTCCTCTTTTACTTCAGCAGTTTGACACTGATGACTTACAATCAGGGTTCCCGCTGGCGTTCATCACTGACGAACATAATCCATCACTGACGAAGAGAAAATTACTAGCAGTCGTCTCAGTGACGAATGTCTTTGTCATTGTTACGATAAGTCATCTTTTCTAGAAATCCCTCCACAAACCCCTCCGTTTGCCGAAATCCAGCCGCAGTGAAGAGACTGTGGGAAGCCAGAGTGTAAACAATGAGCACGTGCTCGTGACCAATAAAAATCGACTACACATAATGACCAAACGGGTGCCAAGATTTTAACCAATCGCAGTGTGTGTGTTAATCGGCCTGGTGCGGTGGTGTAATTATGTCTGCATGAACCAAACAATGGCGCAGTCTAAACTGAAGAAGTTTTTGGGGCGGGCTTCTTCCAGCACTGAAGATGATTTAAGGGCTGAAACAGCCACAGGGGAGACGCACTCAGAGCCCCGACTGTCCCCGAGCACATCGGACAGGGTCAGTAATGCAGGGGTCCGTAAAAAATGCCAAAGTGAAACAAAGTGCCGTCAGTTGGCAAGCAACTGAAGGGAGCCAAGTTTGGGGTGGCGTGGCGTGTCGCGTTCCTCTGGGCTGATGCATTATGAAAAACATGATGTCATTCTGTGTTCGGTTCGTAAGTTGACGGGAAATTCAGATTCCTTGACTGTTGTTTGATCTTCTCGACTCTGTTCAGTTGTAAATCAAGTTTTGTGTTGACGTAAACGGTAAAGGGAGTCTGACTACTTCTTTTGAATAATTCCCTGCTAAAATAACCTTCAGTAAGTTCAAACTAAAGAGGTTTATTTTAGCCTGATGGTGCACAGGGGGCCCGAAATCAACCCTATGTCTGAAATCACTCACTCGTTCACTACTCCCTACTCCCTATCTAGGGAATTACTATATAGAGGACTATATAGCGAGCTCATTGGTAAAATGAAAAAACGCTTTCGGACACTAGTCCATTGCGCTGGTATTTACATCATTACTGTCGCACAATTAAAACGTGCCAGATCAGTCGGCTGGTGGGTTTTCAAAGTAATAAATACATGCATTTATTTTTTTCGCAGTCCGGTTTCCATCAAATCATGCGCTCTGATTGGCTTGCGAGCGGTCCGGAATTCTACGATCCAGACCCTGGTTACGGACCTCTGGCGACTCGCTTGTTCACAGCAACAGCAAACATAGTAGCATTTTTTGTCAACATTTATCTTTTTTAATGAGATTTATTTATAAGATTATCAAAAATCTTATAAATGTTTGCCAGCATTTCTCAGGAGAATAGCATTAATTTTACAGCATGGATAGCGATAACGACAGTGTTCACAGTGAAAGTGAGTTTTACTACCCTGAGGAAGACAAAATAAAAGAAAACATTTCAGGAGAAAGCTACAAACCTCTAACTGTTGCTAACAGTTTGATCTCATGAGTTAATGAGGCCCATTTTG
Source organism: Neoarius graeffei (assembly GCF_027579695.1). Taxonomy (NCBI): domain Eukaryota; kingdom Metazoa; phylum Chordata; class Actinopteri; order Siluriformes; family Ariidae; genus Neoarius; species Neoarius graeffei. The sequence goes on from NC_083571.1 coordinate 58,657,393, forward strand.
GACCATGTTATCCTAATACATAATATTACATTTGATAAAAACTTTAAACCAGTACGATCTCTTCTTCAAAGTTTCACCAAATGACTATTTATGCAATATAAAGGTCATAATACTGTATAATTTTGGTCGAGCAAAAACATGGCTGAATCCTGAATGACTCCTGTTTGTATAAATAGGGGACTACATAGGCGGCAAAATGTAGTTTTTTTTCCTGCCATGGAAGTGCACTTGTATACCGAGGAGGAAGCCATTTGCATTACAGCCGTGAATGAGGATTCAAAATGGCGGCTCGGCTCGGTTTTCCCTTTCGGGTGCTCTCGTTTTCTGTTAGAATTTGGTAAAGAAAAAAATAAATATATTATTTACCAGCTTAGGGCGGCACGGTGGTGTAGTGGTTAGCGCTGTCGCCTCACAGCAAGAAGGTCCGGGTTCGAGCCCCGGGGCCGGCGAGGGCCTTTCTGTGTGGAGTTTGCATGTTCTCCCCATGTCCGCGTGGGTTTCCTCCGGGTGCTCCGGTTTCCCCCACAGTCCAAAGACATGCAGGTTAGGTTAACTGGTGACTCTAAATTGACCGTAGGTGTGAATGTGAGTGTGAATGGTTGTCTGTGTCTGTGTGTCAGCCCTGTGATGACCTGGCGACTTGTCCAGGGTGTACCCCGCCTTTCGCCCGTAGTCAGCTGGGATAGGCTCCAGCTTGCCTGCGACCCTGTAGAAGGATAAAGCGGCTAGAGATAATGAGATGAGATGAGATTTACCAGCTTAAGGTCGGTCCGTATGGTGAAATACCATGACCTCGGCCTTGAATACTGACCTCGGCTCAGAGGGCCTCGCTCAGTACTTTCAAGACCTTGGTCACGGTATTTCACCATACGGACCTCCCAGCTGGTAAATGTATTTTTGTGATAAATCCATATTATACGGAGCGTATTTCCCACATTAATCAATACAAAGGACCTGCATCTTTCAGTTCTTTTAAATCAAGGCTGAATACTTTCTCCTTTTATTAAATCAAATTTGAGACTTTTAATTTGATTTCTTTCAGCGCGACCGCAATGCATGATGGGATATATTGCTTTGGTTCGTGATCATCAGTTGTACACTGCTTTTCATGATGGATTGTGGGATACTTTGAGTGCACTATAGAGGGTGTAAATAATCCTCACTAAGGTTTCGGACAGCACAACAAAATATATAGCTAGTGCCCTATATAGTGAGCAGGGAGCGATTTCAGACACAGGGCAAGTGTTTCTTATTCGAGGCTGAAGTGGAGCCCAAATTTTATCTGTAATGGAACGGCCTGTCTCTGATTTGAATTGTGCCAGTTTGGTTGGTATAAACCTGCATTAAGTCCACTTTGGTAAGCCTGTCACTAAGAAAAAATACGCACGAAGAAATAGTGAATTAATTTTTCAAGGAAAAAAGTGGAGAATATTTTTCAAAATTCGGGGGAACGCTGGTCACTTACATGTCTAAACACATTAACTATGTGTGTGTGTGTGTGTTTCGTCTTTCTTCCTCTCCCTCTCTCAGCATGTCCATATATGGCAGTCAGTTTTTGGAAGGAGTCATTTGTATACATATATGCCCCTGTTTCTTCCTTCTCTCTCTCTCTTTCTTACTCTTCCTCCCCCACACACATATAACTTAAAATCTGCCGTGAATGTGTTTCCTGTGGAATGTCGGTGCACTCATTTAGCTTAACGCTGAGAGGTTTCAGTGCCTGAGTTACAGGCATCGTGCTCAAGTGCTCAGACTGTCCTCTTGTTGGTTTCGTTGGCTCTGCGAGACAGGGCTTGGTATTTTTTTCCCCTTTTGTGAATGACGAGTACATGATCTCACCTGCAGTGCCGGAAAAACACGCCACGCAGCCCATCTGTACCTGATTCCACACATGATGACAGTAGTGCTGCATTACTCAGGTTACTCAGGCAGCTCAGGTTTTTCTTCATTAATGCATAGATCTTTCACCTTTTGCTAAAGATTTCTGTGGAGAGAAATGCTAACGAGCTTAATGTATTTTTGCAGGCTTTGTTCTGGCAGGGCTGTACATTTGGGCGGCACGGTGGTGTAGTGGTTAGCACCGTTGCCTCACAGCAAGAAGGTTCTGGGTTCGAGCCCAGCGGCCGGCGAGGGCCTTTCTGTGTGGAGTTTGCATGTTCTCCCCGTGTCCGCGTGGGTTTCCTCCGGGTGCTCCGGTTTCCCCCACAGTCCAAAGACACGTGGTTAGGTTAATATGGGACGGCCTTGGGCTGAGGTGCCCTTGAGCGCGGCACCTAACTCCCAACTGCTCCCCGGGTGCTGTTAGCATGGCTGCCTACTGCTCTGGGTATGTGTGTGTGCTCATTGCTCACGTGTGTGTGTGTTCACTGCTTCAGATGGGTTAAATGCAGAGAGGAAATTTCACAAGTGTGTGATGAATAAAGTTGTGCTTTCTTTCTTTACTCATGTTTACAGTACACAGTCAGTAATTATCTCAGTCGGGTCACGTGGAGACTTTGCCCATGTTTACATTAGACCGTATCAGCGGATCATCACATTAACGTTTTTAAAACGATTAGTGTGCACACAGCAACACCAATACATGATTTGCGTGCACACAGCAACACCAATACACGGATACGCTCGGCTCCGCAGGCATCCTGCGCTCCAAATCACTCCGCCCTGAACAGCGAGTGCCCTCTGGAGGGTGCGCACTCCGGCCCTGCGCAGCTCACAGAGTGCGCGAGTGAAGTTCACAAGCTGTGATTCGGGACTGAGCCGCTGTGTGTGTGATCCCAGCGCATATCACTTACCACTTGCAAGTGGAAGGATGGCAAGCCTAAAGACAATCATAACTACACAATGGGCAGTATTTGCATCAGTATTTGCAGTATTTTCATACTTTTATACTCTTTAATGAAAGGTGATACAAGGCGGAAGTCTGCGCCGTTTTTCAGCAGTCGCGTCACATGACCAACGCCAGCGAATCAGGAAGGTGGATGTCACAGTGACGTTGTCCAATGAGACGCCAGCTAGAGCTCAGCACAGCGTATCCGCGTATTCTCAATGTTTACACAGCACCGGACCAGACATGATCTAGATTGAATACGTGGACCCTGGCGGATTCCCGTTTCCCGGCGTTTCCAGGCGGTTTAATGTAAACGGACAGTGCATCCGCGAAGAAAACGAGACGATACGGTCTAATGTAAACTTGGCCTTTGTCACCTTGGTTTCTCTCTCCTGTTACCTCTCCTGCCACTCCTACTTTATCCGACACAACAGCTGTCGAAGCTCAGAGGTGGACAGTAACGAAGTACGTTGACTTGAGTACTGTACTTAAGTACACTTTTTGAGTATCTGTACTTTACTTAAGTATTATTTTTTTTGGAAACTTATGACTTTAACTTCACTACATTTGAAAGGCAAATATCGTACTTTTCACTCCACTGCATTTCTATCAAGGTCCTCGTTACTATGAAGCAGCTTTGAAAGTGGGTGTTTTTTCTTTTCTTTTCTAAAAGAAAAAGTTTTTTTTTCATAGGTGACACTGAGAGCCGATCAGTAACCACTAGGGTCATTTCACGTCCATAGACTGGATAAAATCAAGTTCAATGATTTCTCCGCAGCGTTATTTGAACACGATCAGTTGATGGCAGAATGGAAGGAGGCGGTTCTTCTGGAGAACGCACGCACTCATGGCCCATGAACCCATGTTTCAGTTTTCTGAAAGGATTAAAGATTCATTTCATTTTAAATGTTTGCTTTGTTTGCCGAAAACGAACCACATCACGGCCTACAAAAACTCGCCGTCCGACCTGCGGAGGCATATTGAGGCATGTAAATGTTTTATTCCAAGAGGAAGCTTGCAGTGAAGCTGTTTGTGCTTTTAGAGCTAGTGATAATGTTGCAATAGCGATGCAGTCTGGTTAGTCACATGACTTTCTATGGATTTGCCCGCCAAGTTGCCGTAGCCTTGTCCACGGCTAACATTTACACATAGCTAGTTAACTTGGACACTGTTAGTTAGCATGTAAAAACGGAGTTATGCTAACATGACTAATGTTAACTTATTTGAAGTCCTTACAGAAATATGTTTCAGCGTAATCTTGCCAAATAAACAGAATGTAGAAATCTTTCTTTTCTAGTAGTGTTAGCTACCCAATATGATTTCCAGTTTGAAAAGAGTTTGCTAGCATGTCAGGTGGAGTTTCACTGACTAGCTAGCTAAGGCCTCCGTCACACTTATTCGGAATTAGCAGGAATCAAACAGAACTAACCAGAATGAAAAATGTTTCAAAATTCGTGCCACATTCGGGCAGGAATTTCAAACTTTCCAACATTCTTACAGCTTTGTAAGAATGCCGTTCGAATACTTAGAATGCGCTTCGAACCCGCCTCGAATGATTCTTGCACATTCCGGGTGTATTAGCTTTCGAATGCAGTTCAAATGTAGTTGGAACACAGTAGGAATACCTAGAATGCAGTAAGAATATTAAGAATGCACTTCGAATGCCGTACAAGTGCAGTTCGATTGCTACCCGAATACCACCCGAAGTCTGGTCGGAAGGTGCCTCGAATGCTGTATGAATTCACCTCAGATGCAGTAAGAACGCTAGCACAAGTGAAATATGGTCTGGAATCCGCCTATTGAATTTCTCGTAGGGGAGGTGTGGTTTACGATTGTCAACGGCCGTTTATTGGACGTTGCGAATGTCTATCATTTGGCGTATACGTAGCCCATGGCCAATCATGGCAGTTGTACCCGGTGACGTAGTTAGAGCGACGAAGAGGCGAAGAAAGACTGTAACGCCAAACGCTGTTCTTTTTTTAAAACAAACTTTCGCTCTAAACTATTCAGAACAGTGTCTAAAGCTTGATCGAAAGTTTGGTCCGTATCGCTCGCCGCCATGTTAAATGTGATCCGTAAACAGTCCCAAATAAACTACAAGCTTCCGTTTGTCGAGTAGTACGTGTCACCGTCTTTCCACCCCTCCCCACTCTCTGATTGGCTCCCTAACTCAGGCGAGCCTTTAGACCATAGTTTCCATGCTGTCTTTTCAGATCGGAACGATTGTGCAAAGCAGCATGGGATTTCCCAGGCTATCAGAACGCTCCCGGAATAGCCGCCGAATATGTTTCGAACGTCTAAGAATTCAAAGAGGATGCAGCTCGAATACTTAGAATGTACTTCGAATATCCCGGAATATACGAAGAATTTTCATTCCGACGGCATTCCGGCTCATTCGAGGCACATTCAGGACATTCTGGCAGTGAAGTGGCTTGCCATTTCGATTTTTCCCTCGAACGCGATCAGAATGTTTCGAATGCTTTTGGAATGCCGTAAGAATATTTAGAATGCAGTCAGAATGCAGTTAGAATACACTTCGAATACCGTTCGATATTTCTCCTCTTCGAATGCACCTCGAATGTTTTAAGCATAAGCAAAACATTCGGGCCGGCCACAAGAACGGGCCCGAATGTTTGGAATGCACTCAGAATGCAGTCAGAATTTTTAGAATGCACTTCAAATATCCCAGAATATACGAAGAATTTTCATTCCGACGACATTCCGGCTCATTCCGCCTCTAGTCTGACTGCCCTATTAACGTTAAACCACCATGATGGCACAGCATGCGTTCATTTTGTGAATTCATATTTCTGTCTTTGGTAACGGCGTTAGGTTTTGTAAGTGTTGTGGCAATAATACAACAATGCGTTGACAGAAAATGTACTTTTAATTAGGGCTGGGAATCAATCCAGATTTCCTGGGTCGATTCCGATTCATAAGGTCACGATCCGATTCGGTCTGCGATTCGATCCGATATCGATCTACTTAGATATTGCTGGGTCCAGCAGTCGCAGGTCAACGCCACCCTCTCGGCAGACTTCAGCGAATGTGCAAGTGTGTCTTTTGTTTTCGCATACATTTTTGGGATAACAGTTTCGCTCAAATGTTTGCGACTGGGCAGGACATAGCGTGGTTCCAGTCTCTTCACCAGTAGTTTGAATCCAGCATTTTCTACGACACTGACAGGGGCTTCAAAGTTTGGGAGAATAGCAGGGTACAAATAATTTACAGCAGGGTGCAAAATGGTAAAATGTCTGCCAGCGGCAGACATAATGCACGCAAAGCATGCAGGGATAGATAGATAGATAGATAGATAGATAGATAGATAGATAGATAGATAGATAGATAGATAGAGATGCAAGTACGAATTTTTCATGGGGCGGGATGGTTTGGAACAGGCCATCTAAAATTGGGATAACATTTACCTGGGACGGGTATTTGAGGCGGGTCGTCTAGCTTAAGCTTGATTAGCATTGTTACGCATGCCAGTGTTTCCCACAGAAATTTTGGAGACTATGGGGGAGGTGCGGGGGTTGTTTAAAATTGAGTGATATGTTAAATATTAAGTTATTACTGAAAAACTATTGATTAAAAAAACAGACACTGAGAAATGGTCCTATAAACAACTTTACCAATATAAAAGATTACCAGGACTACAAAAATGCAGAAAAATAGGCTTTACTTATCCAAATGCACCTGTTGGTTCAAAAGTTAAAGTGCAGAGAACCTCACAGCACAACATGAAGTTACCTTAAAATATAATATAAATGCCTCAGCTTTCATGTAAGAAAAAAACCTATTAATACTAGTGCTGTGTGCAGGCAGTCTCTCCTGAAGACTAAATTAAACAATAATTATAAACTAATAAAATAAATGGCTCAGGCTTCATAGAAGAAAAAAAACAATTGGAACAGAATCTCACAGTATGATGCTGAAGCTGCCTAAACAATGGAAAATAAAATACCATTTTGGCAAAAACATTGGCATCCATTAATTTCTTGTATTAAGTAAAAAAATATGTTGCCAGATACTGCTGACGTTTTATAGCCCAAAATATGTTCAAAACCCGCCAAAATGCACTTAAAACCGCCCAAATTGGGTGGGAAAATGCACAATCTGGCAACACAGGCGGCAGTAATGGCTGCACTCGTGTCAAGGATGTAAACACAGTTGACGCGGCAACGGACATACATGACATAGTGGATGTAATTTACGTTCACAACTTTTTTTGCTTTTTTTGTCAGAAATATTTAATATTAAATTTTGTGACTCGACTGACAATAGCCGGCGGCATAACAAGCCATAGCCGGCGATTTGCCGCCGGTGACCGGCTACTTTTGAGACCGCTGCACTGTAGGGACGTAGGTCTTTACTGATAAATATTCCGACACCCTCGGTTATGCTCAAGGCACGCTGAGAATTTGAAGGAAATTTAACACCAAATGCCTTCTCCAGTGCAGTTTGATTCGCCGTAGGTTTAGCTGAAACCGTGTCGGCGTGGTGCCTGGATAAGTGGTTGCGGAGATCGGTTGTATTGCCACTATATTTTACCTCTATGTGGCACAGTTTGCACACCGCTTTTGTTCTGTCGAGTTCGTCTCTGTCCTCGTAACGTTTGAATCCAAAGTAATGCCATACATCAGCTTTCAGGCCAGGCGGTGATTTTAGCTGTGCAGCTTCAGCCATCTCGCGTTCTTAAGTTTCGGTTTCGTTTGCCGGCACCCGCTTTTTATAGCGGTCCTTGCGCGGTCGAGAAAATAGTGCCTATAGCCACCTGGAAGAGATCGAGCCACACATTTTTGAATCGATCTCGTATTTTTTGAACATGAATCGATATCGGATCGTGGATCGATCTTTTGAACCCAGCCCTACTTTTAATACTTAAGTATTTTTAAAAGCAAGTACTTCAGTGCTTTAACTTAAGTAAAAAATTGACGGGACAACTTTCACTTGTATCGGAGTAATATTTGACCAGCGGGATCTGTACTTTGACTTAAGTAATGAAGTTGGGTACTTTGTCCACCTCTGGCAAAGCTACAGAAAATCTTTTCGTTGCTGATCAGAACTACACTCAATTATTTTGCACACTCCAGCACCGGTTCTTCGGGGTCCAAGCACTCAAGGAACTGTATTGATTTTGTGAAGATTTTTCTTATTTATTGTCATTATTATTGATTCCCTGCTAAAACCGTTTATTGCCTGATGTAATTTGACCAGAACTGGCCACTCGGGGTGGGGTGGGGTGGGGTGGGGTGGGGTGGGGTGGGGAACATGCTCGGACCCCAGTAATCGCCACTTGCGGCTGTATTTTGTATCGTTGTTGCTCAGTGCTACACTGCTCCTTATGAGCACTTTATCTTTCAGCATATAACAATATAGTAAATACTGACAGTCCAAAAGATTTTCAGATTTTCAGTTCTGATCAGCAACGAAACGATTTTCTGTAGCTTTGCCAGAGGTGGACAAAGTACCCAACTTCATTACTTAAGTCAAAGTACAGATCCCGCTGGTCAAATATTACTCCGATACAAGTGAAAGTTGTCCCGTCAATTTTTTACTTAAGTTAAAGCACTGAAGTACTTGCTTTTAAAAATACTTAAGTATTAAAAGTAGGGCTGGGTTCAAAAGATCGATCCACGATCTGATATCGATTCACGTTCAAAAAATATGAGATCGATTCAAAAATGTGTGGATCGATCTCTTCCAGGTGGCTATAGGCACTATATCTTTTCGAATAAATTTTGAGAAACTGTAAAATTTTTAGACGAGGCTACTGTGAGTATTTCAGATCCTTATTTATAACAAGTAACTTGTACCCTGTCCACACTAGGGATTTTGTACTAGAGGTCTGCGCGGGACAGAATTTTCAGTCCCGCTCCCGCCCGTGCCCGCATTGTGCAGTCCCGCTCCCGCCCGCTCCCGCAAAGAATTATGATTTTCAGTCCCGCTCCCGCCCGCGCCTGCCATATTTTGTCCCGCTCCCGTCCGCAAATCCCGCATGATGCAGACATTCGCGTTATTTCTCACGAAAGTTCTTGTCATTGGCTTGGGGAATTAAACATGCTGATCTTAGCTGAGCTCTCCACTGACTGATCCTTCATTTATTGTAAGTTTATTGTTTAGACTCTGACATTCTGCTGACACATTCCAAATTGAGCACTTCATGCGCTCATGATTGACAGCTCTCGCTTTGCGCACTCCCACTCCCACTTCCGAGTCTGTGGCGTTATGATTCCAACCGCGATTTCATTCTCCTCTCATATGAAGTGATGCGCAACCACAACCAGCTCCTCAGATTATACACTATTTCAGTCCTTTTTAATACTAGTTGATACTTTTTAATACTTTTTTTTTAATACTTTTTAATACTTAGGACTAATACTCTTGACTTAACGGTAAATGTACCTCTTTTTAAAGCAGCACTTACTTCTGAAGCACTGTGAGCTTCACTAGAGGAGCTCTGCTCTTCTGCCATGATCGGAGATCTCAAACACGGAAGAGCGGAAAGGACTCAGAAACGTACGCGAGATTAGACCACATCCGCAAATTTAGGCATCTTAAAATGTTTTTATTAATGCCAAATAAAATATCCAGCACAAATTATATACGATAGACATAAATTAATAATTTATAAATTTTATTTTAAACACGTTTTTAGTCAGCGGGACTGCAGCTTATCACCTCTCCCGCCCGCGCCCGCATTGTGCACTCCCCCTCCCGCCCGCGCCCGCAATGAGCTTTCAAAATTTGTCCCGTGCCGCACTGCTTTGCGGCGGGTCCCACGGGACTCCCGCGGGAGTGCAGGGCTCTATTTTGTACCGATACGATACTACTTTCGTACCGCAACACCTGTCCACACTAGCAACTATACCGGTACTGTAGCGGTATAACTGTATCAGTACGAAACCCATAAATGTATGGGTTTCGTACCGGTACAGTATCGGTACTGTAGCGCTTCGCTGTAGTGTGGACAGATGAAGCGGCTCTGTATCGATACAAATATAATGCGCAAGCGCAATGAACCATTCCTACTTCTTCTGGTTATTCATACAATACAATACGCACGTGCTTTCCAGCTGTAAATAAAACGTCAAAATGGCTCAAAACGACCGTGGAGCTACATGGAGCAAAGAAAGGGAGGGAGGGAGGGAGGGAGGGAGGGAGGGAGGGGGGAAAAGGGAGAGAAAGGGAGGGGAAGAGAAAGGAAGAGGGTGAAAGTGAGGGGGGAGAAAGGGAGATTTGTTTTCTTTGTTTCTTTCTCAACTGCCTCGCGTGTTTTATACAATTCGACTGAATAAATGACCACCAGAAATACAGACTGTACATTGACAACAAAAAGCACACACACGTTGTTTCATATTCTCGGAAGCAAGTTACTCGGTAACCATGGAAACATTTCGCGCACGCGCATTTCAACTACCGTGAAAGAAAACCGCAAACATTTCTCGCTAGTGTGGACAGATGCACTAAACTGTACCGGTATACTTTGTATCGATACAGTTATACCACTTTCGTACCGGTATAAGTGTGAACACAGCTATAGTTTTGTTGAGAGAAACAGTGTTCTCTGATCATGAACACAGAGAGAGAGAGAGAGACAGAGACAGAGAGGCTATCCAGATTAATGCATTTACACTTGGCATTCGTACTACTGCAGAGTTTTTCAGCCCCTACAACAGAGATGTTTGGAACAATGACGCAGACGCCCAAGTTCGCTTCCTAGTTCATCGAGTCTGATCAGTCGTAGTGTATACTTCCCTGATTTGTCCTGCTCCTATCACATGACCATTTTTGACAGTCTGCTTCCTGTTTATCCCGTCACGCACACGGCCAGCGTACGTGGATGGTCACATGATACGCGTTTTCTAGCATGTTCGTCCGGACAGAGATTATTTCCAATATAGAGCTAAAACGGGGCGGCACGGTGGTGTGGTGGTGTAGTGGTTAGCGCTGTCGCCTCACAGCAAGAAGGTCCTGGGTTCGATCCCCGTGGCCGGCGAGGGCCTTTCTGTGCGGAGTTTGCATGTTCTCCCCGTGTCCGCGTGGGTTTCCTCCGGGTGCTCCGGTTTCCCCCACAGTCCAAAGACATGCAGGTTAGGTTAACTGGTGACTCTAAATTGACTGTAGGTGTGAATGTGAGTGTGAATGGTTGTCTGTGTCTATGTGTCAGCCCTGCGATGACCTGGCGACTTGTCCAGGGTGTACCCCGCCTCTCACCCATAGTCAGCTGGGATAGGCTCCAGCTTGCCTGTGACCCTGTAAAGGATAAAGCGGCTACAGATAATGAGATGAGCTAAAACGCTCATCTGGATGGAGACTGTTTTTGTATTAAAATGCCGTTTTAAAACTAAAACGCGTTAATGTGGACGTAGTCAGAGAGATTAGCCAGCAGACTTACTGACGTGTGGCACGTCTTATTTTTAAGGCATTGTTCTTAGTCCTTATCATAAACCTCCAAGGTTTCCTGAGATTCCTGTTGAAAGCAGCTAAGAGAACCTCGAACAAATCAAAATACCTGCGCAGAATAAAACCTGACGTACTTTGAAGTGGTGCAATGGCCCAGAGAGAGAGAGAGAGAGAGAGAGAGATGGAAAAAAGATGGAAAGAGGAAGAGGGCAAGCAGAGGCCAAGGATCTGCACTGCAGTGTTTTAGTTTGGCAAAAAAGAAAACCAGAGAGGACACCATGTCCCTCCCTCCCTCCCTCTCTCTCTCTCTTTCTCTCTCTCTCTCCCCCTAATCCAGCCCAAATTTGGATAGATGTACTCTGCTGCCCTGTGGATAAGTATGTAGTGTCCCACACACACACACACACACACACACACACACACACACACACACACTTCACTCTTGACCTCAAACTGCATGATACATGATATGTTTCTCATCCTGTCCTTCTCCTAAAGACAATACGGAGATATCGGCTGTGTCTCAAATCTGTAAATCCTGTACTACGCCCTACATTATAGACCACACACACATACTCTTGCCTCTCTACCTCAGTATTTGTTCTGTCGCTTGTCTGAGGATCGAGAAACAGACTGATCCCGGATTTACTATATAGGGTCTGCGATGATATTAAGGTCTCTCCTATGGAGTGAACGAGTGCACATATATACTGAACTGGCCCAGATGTGTACTGGAGGAACAGATTTTAATCATAAAGGCTTAAGATTCAAGAACCTATTACTGTGTGATTAGCGCTGAGTATTTAATATGACCATTAAATATCAATATCGTGATCTTTTTTTTAAAGATATTTTCAGGATTTTTTTTTTTAATCACAAATGAATGTATTAAGTATTAATTCAAAATTTAGAATAAATTAATATTTATCCCAGACATATTCACTGTTAAAGTATTAATGTTATTATTTACAAAAAAATAATAATTTTATTTAAATATTAAAAAGTATTGTATTTAACTGAATACTAGTTTTTAGGTTTTTTTTTTTATGCAGCACGACTGTTTTGCAGGAAGTTTTTTTTAATTATTAGCAAAATGATGTATGCATATTTTTAAATTTATAATTAATTATTACATTTTCAATAATATTTAATATATATATATTTTTAAAATGTAATAAACATCAGGTATACTATTAATACTACTACTAATAATAATACTAATAATAATGATATGAAGAATTAAGAAATATATATGATAAAACAGTGTCGTGTGTTCATGGATCAGTCAGCTCGTCACATTTTGTACACAAAGAAAGCTGTCGATCGTCATGCCCCGCCCCCCACTCTCACCTCAACCGATTCTGTTGCCATGGAGATTTTCCTTTGTGGAAACACAGAGCAGAGTCCTGCGGAGGAACAGACGGAGAAACGCTCTGAAAGCACCAACCCCACCCCCCACCCCATTACTGTGGTACAGTCCAGAGCTGGGGGTCATCAGGGAACCGTGTTTCTGTGTGTGGACAGGGGTGTGTGTGTGTGTGTGTGTGTGTGTGTGTGTGTGTGTGTGTGTGTGTGTGTGTGTGTGTGGCTCTTTAGGTAAGAGTGAATTCACTTGCATTCGTGTGTGTTTGTGCTCTGCTTGCATTTTTGCTTGTTCATCATAAAATACATCTGTGCTTTAAATAGACTGGTGTCTTTCTGTGCTGTTGGATTTGTGTGTGTGTGTGTGTGTGTGTGTGTGTGTGAGTGTGAGTGATGTCAGCCTGCTCCAGCAGTGTGTACAGTCAGTGTAACCTTATCCAGGCGGTGTATAGTGCTGTAGGCTCTCTGTGCTATATCAGGCCCAGTTTACTGCTAACTGATCCTTAGACGTCCAGTAAATTCTCTTGCTTCAGTGTGTGTGTGTATGTGTGTGTGTGTGTGTGTGTGTGTGTGTAGACAGGTGCTGTAAATGTCAGACACACATAAATCCAGTACATGTTCATTTCAGGTTCATTCACTCTGAGAGCTCTGCTGGAGACGGGAAAATCAGAACCTGCTATATGATTATATAATATCCATATCATGATAAATTACTTTGCCACAACACATTTTTTTCTGAGATACTGTGATATCATTTTATGAGACTTAAAACTCATTAAAAAACACTTGCAACCTGGAAGAAGTGATGTTGAAATGTATTTCATGTTTCAAGCTTTAAAATAAAATAGGCTGTCTTTAAATTTTTTATATTACACACACGCACACACACACACACACACGACATATTCTAACTGTGTTTCATGTATTGTATAAATGCTTTGAGAGTTGTGATGTACTATTTTTGTCATGTTACCCACCTGTAGTTTTTTAAATCTATCGTTTTGAATAATATAATGTTTAAAGGCAAATCTTACTCCGAGAGAGTTGACAGACATTAGCAAAATGTAAATTTATTGCGTATATAAATACTTTTGCCTGTTTTCATGCTCCATATGATAAAGGCTGATGGCTGAAGCGTTCACGAGGCTCAAAACTCCATGAGTTAAAATCATCCTGAACCTTGCAAGGCCGCTACTGATGTAGAGTCGACTGCTTGGTACTTCTCTATGTCAGTAAATATTTATTAAAAAAAAAAAAAGAATGTTTATGCCCTCCAGTCAGAGAAGGGAGTTTCACAGGAGTTTACCCCACCCACCTCCCGCCCAACCCCGCCCCTGCTCTCAGCCCCTCCCTTCTCCTCCTCTCAGCCCCTCCCTTCTCCTCCTCTCAGCCGCTTGGCCGCCTTATCTGTGAGTGGAGTTAGGCTCAGAGCTGGGGGTGACATTACTTTAATTTTAATGATTTAAAAAAAAAAAATATATATATATATATATATATATATATATATATATATATATATTTGAACCGATGTTCTCCCCGTGTCCGCGTGGGTTTCCTCCGGGTGCTCCGGTTTCCCCCACAGTCCAAAGACATGCAGGTTAGGTTAACTGGTGACTCTAAATTGACCGTAGGTGTGAATGTGAGTGTGAATGGTTGTCTGTGTCTATGTGTCAGCCCTGTGATGACCTGGCGACTTGTCCAGGGTGTACCCCGCCTTTCGCCCGTAGTCAGCTGGGATAGGCTCCAGCTTGCCTGCGACCCTGTAGAACAGGATAAAGCGGCTACAGATAATGAGATGAGATGAGATATATGAACCGAATGAAAACAAGGCCAGTACCTCATCAACCACCTGAAGATCGAAACACACGGTTAATTTCATCAAGCTTCAAACAGCAACCTCTTACACTGCTTTATGTTTTTACGTGCAGTTTTTTTTTTCGTTTTGCGTGCTTTTTACGAGTAGAAATGGCGGCGAGCAGGAAAGTTTCACTGCTTTTTGTCCTTAGGAATACTTTTTTCACTCACAGAATGCCAAACCTGGAATTTATTTTCCCCTAAATACGAGTAACTAGGCGTAATTATATTGTGTTTTTAAGCTGCAGCATTCAATAACAAGGTAATAACATGGTGTATTGTTATTGTGGCTGCTTTAATAATATTGTCTCTCTGCTTACGTTCCATTTGGAGTAATTTGAAGAAGCAAGGAAAGTTTCCAGATGAAATAAAACACCATGATATTTGTTGTATTTATATATATATATATATATATATATATATATATATATATATATATATATAGAGAGAGAGAGAGAGAGAGAGAGAGAGAGAGTCTCAAAACCATTCAACAACGACATCTTAGATAAAATCTCAAGATTAAATGGGATGACTACAGTGGTGCTTGAAAGTTTGTGAACCCTTTAGAATTTTCTATATTTCTGCATAAATATGACCTGAAACAACATCAGATTTTCACACAAGTCCTAAAAGTAGATAAAGAGAACCCAGTTAAACAAATGAGACAAAAATATTATACTTGGTCATTTATTTATTGAGGAAAATGATCCACTATTACATATCTGTGAGTGGCAAAAGTATGTGAACCTCGAGGATTAGCAGTTAATTTGAAGGTGAAATTAGAGTCAGGTGTTTTCAGTCAGTGGGATGACAATCAGGTGTGAGTGGGCACACTGTTTTATTTAAAGAACAGGGATCTATCAAAGTCAGATCTTCGCAACACATGTTTGTGGAAGTGTATCATGGCACGAACAAAGGAGATTTCTGAGGACCTCAGAAAAAGCGCTGCTGATGCTCATCGGGCTGGAAAAGGTGACAAAACCATCTCTAAAGAGTTTGGACTCCACCAATCCACAGTCAGACAGATTGTGTACAAATGGAGGAAATTCAAGACCATTGTTACCCTCCCCAGGAGTGGTCAACCAACAAAGATCACTCCAAGAGCAAGGCATGTAATAGTCGGCGAGGTCACAAAGGACCCCAGGGCAACTTCTAAGCAACTGAAGGCCTCTCTCACATTGGCTAATGTTAATGTTCACGAGTCCACCATCAGGAGAACACTGAACAACAATGGTGTGCATGGCAGGGTTGCAAGGAGAAAGCCACTGCTCTCCAAAAAGAACATTGCTGCTCATCTGCAGTTTGCTAAAGATCACGTGGACAAGCCAGAAGGCTATTGGAAAAATGTTTTGTGGACGGATGAGACCAAAATAGAACTTTTTGGTTTAAATGAGAAGCATTATGTTTGGAGAAAGGAAAACACTGCATTCCAGCATAAGAACCTTATCCCATCTGTGAAACATGGTGGTGGTGGTAGTATTATGGTTTGGGCCTGTTTTGCTGCATCTGGGCCAGGACAGCTTGCCATCATTGATGGAACAATGAATTCTGAATTATACCAGCGAATTCTAAAGTAAAATGTCAGGACATCTGTCCATGAACTGAATCTCAAGAGAAGGTGGGTCATGCAGCAACACAACGACCCTAAGCACACAAGTCGTTCTACCAAAGAATGGTTAAAGAAGAATAAAGTTAATGTTTTGGAATGGCCAAGTCAAAGTCCTGACCTTAATCCAATCGAAATGTTGTGGAAGGACCTGAAGCGAGCAGTTCATGTGAGGAAACCCACCAACATCCCAGAGTTGAAGCTGTTCTGTATGGAGGAATGGGCTAAAATTCCTCCAAGCCGGTGTGCAGGACTGATCAACAGTTACCGCAAACGTTTATTTGCAGTTATTGCTGCACAAGGGGGTCACACCAGATACTGAAAGCACAGCTTCACATACTTTTGCCGCTCACAGATATGTAATATTGGATCATTTTCCTCAATAAATAAATGACCAAGTATAATATTTTTGTCTCATTTGTTTAACTGGGTTCTCTTTATCTACTTTTAGGACTTGTGTGAAAATCTGATGATGTTTTAGGTCATATTTCCTGTATGTAGAAATATAGAAAATTCTAAAGGGTTCACAGACTTTCAGGCACCACCGTACATCACAAGTGATGAAATTCTAGAGCGTGCAAAGACTGAAGATATTGAAAATACACTAATTAAAAACAAACTACGTTGGGTGGGGCATGTTGTTTGCTTGCCAGGTGACTGACCAGTCAAAGCATTATTCTGTGGTGAGCCAGCTGAAGGCTCTAGAAAGATCGGTTGCCCTCTTCTTAGACACAAAGACACTATCAAGGACATCCTGAAACACGGCGATGCATTGCACATATGGAAGGATATGGTGACCAGTAGATCAGAATAGCGGATGTGCACGCATAACATATGCCAAAAGATAGATAAGGAGAGAAAAGCTAACAGTGAAACAAGAAGGGCTAAGTGACGTCAGAAGAGAGCTCTGAACGCTAAGCGAACTGTCTAATGAACATTGATGTTTCGTCTTTTTTCCCGCATCAGGTCGAAGGCGTGTATAGATAGAGAGAGAGAGAGACACCCTTATGACTGACTGTGTTATGAAAATATCATTCAGCATCACAGTGTCACCCGACTGCATTTTGGCTTGTAAATCAGATATGAGCGCTTACACACTATCAAACTTCCTGCTCAGGAAGTTCACACACCACCTTGCATCATTCGCCGAGATACAGAGAACTTGACTCATGCTTTTACCTCATTTTGCTTACAGCACTGCAGTCTGCTCAAAACATACCAGCTGGAGGATCAGCCCTCGACTTTTTAACAGCCTGCAGTGCCTTTTATTATTATTATTATTTATTTATTTTTTTTTTTAGAAGAACATTCTTTGTGATTTATTAGCTGATATTTTACGAATGGTAATCAGATTTATCTCTGGACCTTGACTGATTGCTGACTGCAGTTCTGCAGATCTTTAGCCACTGTAGAACTTCACCTTCAGCCATTCGCGCATTGCTTCGGCCTGGTGTGAACATTGCCAGGCTCTACCTCTATTTTGCTTTGTCCTTTCGTCCTTCACTTTTGACAAGAAGCCCAGGTTCTGAGGATGAAAAGCATCCCCAGAGCAAGATGCTACCACCACCATATTTCACTGTACAGATGGTGTTCATTGATTAGAGAGGTTTCTATGGCTACGTTTACATTACGTCGAATCAGCAGATCATCAGATTAACGTTCTTAAAACGATTCGCGTTTACACTAAAACCGTTAGCCGTGCACACAGCAACACCAATACACGGATACGCTCGGCTCCGCAGGCATCCTGCGCTCCAAATCACTCCGCCCTGAACAGCGAGTGCCCTCTGGAGGGTGCGCACTCCGGCCCTGCGCAGCTCACAGAGCACGCGAGTGAAGTGCACGAGCAGTGATTCGGGACTGAGCCGCTGTGTGTGTGATCCCAGCACATATCACTTACCACTTGCAAGTGGAAGGATGGCAAGCCTAAAGACAATCATAACTACACAATGGGCAGTATTTGCATCAGTATTTGCAGTATTTTCATACTTTTATACTCTTTAATGAAAGGTGATACAAGGCGGAAGTCCGCGCCGTTTTTCAGCAGTCACGTCACATGACCAACGCCAGCGAATCAGGAAGGTGGATGTCACAGTGACGTTGTCCAATGACGACGCCAGCTAGAGCTCAGCACAGCGTATCCGCGTATTCTCAATGTTTACACAGCACCGGATCAGACACGATCTGGATTGAATACGTGGACGCTGGCGGATTCCCGTTTCCCGGCGTTTCCAGGCGGTTTAATGTAAACGGACAGTGCATCCGCGAAGAAAACGAGACAGATACGGTCTAATGTAAACGTAGCCTAAATTATTTGGAGCCATTTTGCCAAACAATCAACAACTTTTAATGGTATCTATTTCATTAACTGCAAACCTCACGGTCTAGAAAAGTCTCGAAGGAAAAGACTTCAGTTTGTCTGTAGTTTCTATAGGAAGTATGAATATCTCATTCGATGGCTTGGTCAGAGTTGCTGACTGTTACCACCCCAAAGTTCCAGTCACAGTGTGTTTTATTCCTCTTATGTCACAGCAATTTGCCAGTATTTACAGTATTTAATTTATGAATGAACACATTATAGGTTTTTTTTATCCTTTTATAGTTACATTTAACTGAGTTGCTGTTCTAACCTGCATTATAAACAGTCATTCCCTCACCAACCTCTATTAATAAGGCGACTCATTTTAGATTTTTCGGATCACGGATCCGCCGACGGCAGTTTAATACTACCGCTAGAAAAGTAAAAAGTCTGTGCCTATTTTTATTTTCACCGCTGAAACGTACAAAAAGAAATGTAAAAAAAAATAGCCACATATTTTTCTTGTAACAGCACTGTATCCCTGCTACTAGGTCATATTTCTTTAAGTAAAAAGTATTAGAATCGCAAATACAAACGACAGTGTGTGTAGTATATATCCACTTCAGCCGAGTCCGAAAACGAAACTATTTACGACATTGAGTATTCACTTAAATGTGTTTATGGTATTTACGATCGCTTTACGACAGTGTCAACCTCGTGCTGACCATGGCTGACGCTGACAGCATGGGTTCCGAGCTATCGCCTCAACTGTACGTAAGCATAAAGTGTAGTAAAGAAAAGTCTTTTCATTGTCTCACTAACCAAAACGTGGGCGATTTCGTCTCTCAAGCGTTGAAAGTAAACAATGAAAAGATGAAAACGATCTTTGGTTCTCAGAAAGAAGGCGGTGATGTAACGAGCGCGATGCCGAATATGCCTGCCATAACGTTAGTTCGCGATTTTGGCTGCAAGTATCTGACTGTGGAATTAGAAGAGGATGGTGCCGCAGAGAGTCCTATCGAATCAAGTAGCACGAACGTATCAGCCTTCGATGTGCTCATGAGAGCTCAACGGTCAGATGACCACATACCTTCAGAGAAGTAAATACTGGAATGCTAGTCCGTGTTATAAACTTATACACAAGAACACACACACCACACTATATATGTATGTGTATGTATGTGTGTAAAGTGTGTCTCTTGAATAGGGCTGCATGATATCAGAAAAATATGTGATATTCGATAACATGACTGAATATCTCGATATCGATATGTATCATGATAATTAAATATGTTTTTCTTACCTCTACTCACCGTTCTGCCCTGTATCTAGCATTTAAAAAAAAAAAACACCCAATGCATCGCTTCCATTCCAACATTACTTTTCCAACTTTTAATAACCACAATATATGTTTTAATAACTTTTTAAAATAACTCTTAATTTTGAATAACTCTTTCAATCCCCTATATGTTATTCTTTTAATCACGATGCACCCTTTATTGTTGTTGCATTGTGTCAAACCATGCACAGCTCATGTAATTTTCGTTGATTGGTCACTAGGTGGCAGTCAAAGCTCACTCACACGCCTCTGACTCCGAGCAGAGCAGTATGCGAGGCACCAGAGGCAAACTGTTGGCACTATCGCGAGTATAAAGCATTGTAGCTTTCTGGCGAACTTAGTTCAGTATTTTTTACACAACCTCGAAAGGCAAGGCATTTGCATAGTATTTACAAATACCAACTCATTCTTTGCTTGCAGAAAATGCAGGCACGCAATTCGAGTCACACGAGGTTGAGTGTTTACCTTTTGTGAGACTGTTCAAACAGTGCCTGTATGCCGCGAGTGCAGAACTAGCAAAGCTTGTAGCTTGGTAGTTCGCTCATTGTAGTGTCATTTATTTCCAAAGTACTTCCAAATAGCAGACGTGCATTTTTTTTTTTTGGAAACCAGTTCCTCCTCACACAAGTTTGTTTCACCACACTTGCTACCGGTTCCGCCATCACCACGAGCTTTTACTTGTTTTGCAATAGGGGGCGGAGTTATCCCACAGCGCTTGTTGACATTCAAATGTGATTGGACGGCACAGAAAAATGTGCCTTTTATCGAAATTTAAGTAATTTTTGCGGTGTGTGTATCGCAAACTATGATATCGCGATATCGATACTTTTTCGATATATTGTGCAGCCCTACTCTTGAATTTCAATTATTTTATCATATTAATCCGACATTGAAATTTTGCCATGCAAAAAAAAAAAAATTAGACAAGGACATTTTTATTTTTATTTTTATTTCGACCGACATCATCAAAAATATGTTGAAAAAATCCGTGAACCTAAAGATAAAAAATGGGTGGCCTAATGTACGAAAAAAGCGCAGCTTGTCCTGTTAGAGAGAAGTGCGAAAGCACAAAGTGCTGACACTGGAGACTCCTTCCACAAACGAATGACTTGTTAAATACATCAAAACAATAACGCTCGAGCGAGTTTTATCAGTTTTAGAATTTAATCAGTTTGAATTACAGCTGGAATTAGTCAGAGCTGCAGCTGTAGAAAATGGCTCGAAACCTTCCAGCCAATCAAAATGGAGAATTTGCTGCACACTTTCAGTTGAACCTTCTGTTAAAAATATCTCTTTCTATTACCTCTCATGGCCTGTAGTGTACAGACTATTATTATAAATTATTTTCATGTCTTTTGAAATTAACTTCTGTCTCTCTCTCTCTCTGTCTCTCTCTCTCAGTGCGAGGATGTCGCCCAGGAAAGATTGTGCAGATGACGGAGGCGGAGGTGCGAGGGCTGTGTATTAAATCTCGAGAGATCTTCCTGAGTCAGCCCATTCTGCTGGAGCTGGAGGCCCCGCTCAAAATCTGCGGTTGGTATCGCACGTCACGTTTGCAGCTTCGTATCATCACCCGAGGGGTTTCAGGAGTAGCGCTGGACAGCATGATGATATATGATATCGACAGCATCATTATGATTGTCATGTGTCAGCACTTTTATTACTCAAGTCCAGAAACTAGGGCTGTCAAAGTTAACGCGATAATAATGTGTTAACGCAAATCCCTTTTAACACCACTCATTTTTTTTGATGCCCCATTAACGCATGCACGTTCTGTGCCCCTCCCCTGTAATTTGGGAAATTAGGAAACGACGTAGCACGAGTGAGCGATGTAGCGAGTAGCTGGTCAGCGTAAGTCGTGATAAAGTGTATTCATGTACAGAATCAACTTATATTGTTGCATTCTGACTGTTTAGGTAAAATGTGTGTGTTTTTATATGCTTTTGATGGTCCACAGGAGAGAAAAGAAGACGTGTTAAGGTCCGTGTGTGTGTGTGTGTGTGTGTGTGAGCGCGCAGGCTGCACACTGGAGAGAGAGAGTTTGTTTTATTCTGAGAAATTTATTGTGGGTTATGTAAAAGTGTTTATAAATGCAGTTTTTGCTCCTGAATGTCCTGAATATTTACCAGGGATTTATTGCATTTTACTGGAAAACATCTTTATGAGCTGTTTGCCTTAACAAATGTATTTATTTGGGTTTCATATTTTTATTTTCTTTATTTAAAGATAGTCACCACTGTTGTCCAGAGTCCACGTCACCGAGTTTGTTTAATTTATTTTATTGCATAGTTTGAGGCGGGAAGTTCAGTCCAGCACTCGAGGAAAACAATACATAGTTTTGTTCCCATTGATTTGTGCTCAACCCTCAAAATTATAAAGTTAATGCTGCTTTATTTTTATTTTTAAAATGCACTGGGGGAATAAAATACCCACAATTTTTTTTTTTTTTGCTTTGTCCACCCTTATCAAAAAAAAGTATACTTAAGTAAAGTTAAAGTATATTTTAGTGCTGTCAAAAATGTCGCGTTATTAGCGCGTTAACTTGACTCAATTTTAACGGCGATAATTTTTTTATCGCGAGATTAACGCTCTGTGACATGATGCCACGCCCCGCACAGCCAGAGCCCTCTGCCCTCCCCCGACGAGCCACGGTGCTCGGCTTAGGTTTCGTTTTCCCATCGGCGGCTCCAGCCCCACTTTGCAGTGGCTGTGACAAGACGTGTTATGCTCTGCAATAAAACAAACAAAAAAAAACATTGGTACAACCAGTGTTCGAACTATGCCGATATTTTCGGGGGGTCCCTTTTTTTCCCTTGGGGGGGGTTGGGTGCTTGCGCTTGTCTCAGAGCGCGGCTCTCCATCGCACGCTCACTTCGGATATGCAAATGCTTCCCGTTACACACGATTGCTATGTCAATAAACATCATTTTGCCAATATTTTAGAGACCCCCCAACATTTCCCAAATCATGTTTTCAAGGGATCTCATGTCTGTTTGAGGGGGTCTCAGATCCCCCGAGTATCCCCGTAGTTCGAACGGTGAGCAAGCCCATTCACTTTTTTATGCTGATAAGAGAATTACAATGGTTTTTCATGTGACAAAAATGTGCGATTAAATTGCGATTAATCGCGAGTTAACTATGACAGTCGCGACATTAATTGCGATTAAATATTTTAATCGCTTGACAGCACTAATATATTTCCTTAAGTATACTTTTGTGTACCAAGTATACTGATATCAATGTACTTACGGTAATACTGTAAGTAAACTAATCTAATACTTCTTGGGACTAAATTGGCCCACTTTTAGTTTATAAAAAAGTATACTTTAAGTCTAAGAGAAGTCAACTCTGACAGGCAGATTCTACCGTAACTGGATCCATTAACCACTTGCCCACAAAATAAGAAATTTTTCTTGTCCTTTTTTCAGTGAGGTAATATTTCCAAGATTGAAAATATGGTATTTGGTCTTCTAAAACAGCACATGTCATTTAAAAATACACTGAGTCTATCAATAAAAGATTTTAAAGAATAAAGTTCTATTTCTTTGACATATCTGACAGACATATCTCCCATTTCAAAAATCCCTTTCATTATCCCTGTTGCTATCGTCAGTGAATTTCTGTCAGATGACCTGACGATAGACTCGGCCATTATGGATCTTTGGTAGTTATTGTGTGGAAGCAGGCTTTATCATTTTTGGGTGTCAACAGATAGAGTTGAAATAGATTAACAGCGAAAAAACTATTTTGTTCACGACGAGAAGCCCACAGTTATTTTTAAAAAATGCTATCGTCAGTCTGTCAGTCTAACGCACCTGACGATAGCAAAATTCAAGCCCTCACCACGCACATGTTGACTGACGCAAAGAGGAAATTCTACTGCGCATGATTTTTGTGACAGCAGACATTTACTTCCGGGCAAGACTTGGGCCGAATCCCATTTCACCCCTTGGACCAACCCCTTGGCCCTTCCCCTCCATTTTGCGCGTTCACGTGAAGGGGTAGGGGTATCCCAATCCCAGTTAACGCGGAGGGGTAGGGGAAGGGGTAGGGCTTCTGTACCCCTCCAAACGGAGATTTTCCTGGAGCTGACTCCGAACGAAGGGGTTTGAGTGATTTCCCACAATGCCATGCGGATTTCAGCGAGATTTCATGCGGATTTCAGAAAGATGGCGGTTCCCGCGGCGAAAGATTGTCATAAATGTATTTTCTCCATTATTTACGTGTTTTAAGTTGTTATCCAGAGGAAACACGCCGCTTGATTCGCTTTCGAGCTGAGAATGAGCAGCGATTTCTGAAATCCAAGCTGCTGCTAAAAAGCTTTGGGAGTGAGTATTGTTTTCGGTTGCTTTACTGCGTACGTTTTGTTCTGTTATTCTCGCTTTTATTGTTTACATGAGTGTTCTGACACCTCATTCTGTCGGATGTGGTGCACGAAGCGCCAAAGATATCCCATTCAGTGGTGTTAGTTAACAAATCACACCCTGCCAGCAGAGATCTCTGGCTCTGACTGTAGCGGCTGGTCGCAGCCAATGACGCATTTGGTCGCGTTTTGCTAACGTAAACGCTGACGGAGGTACGCGATGACGTATGCGATCGTTGAAGGGCTATCCCAATACGTAAGGGTTGAATTTCAAGCCTATCCCTTGTAGCTCAGTTTCAAGGAGAAGGGCCAAGGGGAAGGGGGAGGGGGAGGGGAAGGGGGAGGGGTAGGGGTAGAAATTAGAATTGGGATTGGGCCTTGGAGTTCTGACAGCTAGATTTCATCAAATAAATCAAGGTAAGATTTTCAGTCAGCTATCCTGACGATAGAAATTTTTGACGATAGAAACATTGAGAATATATTTGTGCATTCATATTTAAATTTTTCTGGAGGAAAACTATCGTAAGTTGAGATAAATCAGAGCCACTTGCGACCCTCTCAGCCGACAGGCCATTTCAATGTGTTATTTCCCCGCGAAAGTGACACAGTCGTGTCTATCGTCACTGTTCTGACAATTGTTGTTGATATTTCAATTTTGAAAATAAATTTTATCTTTTTTATTTCAATATTTTATTTTATTATTTGGGTCTAGTGATGAGATATTTAATATTATTACTAAATTTGTCAGATTAATAATGTAAGAAACCGTTTTGTTGCTATTGTCCTCTAGAGTGTCTGTCAGAATATGATGGTAGACGTTAGTTTGTCTGTCAGATTTTGATGATAGAAACCGATGTGTTTCTGTTGTCATTTAGCATGTCTGTCATGTCAGGCTTTTATTAATTAGTTACCAGGACTACTGTCCTAAAATTTACTGTGAATGTCCAAGACCCCAAATGCTACTAGAAAAACTTAATAGAATGATCAAAATAATCAATTCAGCAATTTAAGGAGATGGGACTTAACTGGCCTCTGTTATGGTAGAATCTGCCTACAACTAGTATTTTTTATTTTGTACTGCAAGTATACCACAAGTAAACTTATATACTAATAGTTTACTAGTTCTATACTTGTAGTCCACTCTTTAGTTTACAAAAGCGTACTTCATAGTGATACTGGAAATATACTATGAGTTTACTTGTTTTATACTTCTAGTCCACTTTTGAGTTGACTGAAGTAAACTTTATAGCATATTGGAAATATACTATTAGTTACTGGTTATATACATCTAGTCCACTTTTTAGTTTTGAAGTATACTGCAATTACCCCTCTAGGTATACGATTAGTTTTCTACCCGAACCCTTACCTCATGCACACTACCAGTAGACAACTTAAAGTGCATATCCTGGACCAAATTCTTTTTTCTTTTTTTTTTTTATATGAAAGTACGTCCCTTTACACACTCATCCAGAAGGGTAATTTTGCACAAGGCCATCTGTCTACAGCAGAAAAAAATGAAATAAAATAAAACGCGTCTGGAAAAATCCCAAGGGAGTCTGGAGCCAGATTCGTGACGTCACCTGCGGAAGCGCCAGCAGGCTGCGAGCTTTGCACGGTTTCAGTGCACAGGCTGTGTAGACCAAGTTTAGCAGCGAGCGATTTTGCATTGAAATATGGAATTGTCACCTGAGCGCAGTGTGGGAAATGATGAGTACTAATCCCATCAAGATTGGTGTTGCTACACCCTCCTACGATACATCTGTTAACCATTTTAATAATTACGCGATAACGTTGAAGAAATTTGCAGAAAACCACCAGGTCGTTTTCTCATAAACAAACCAGCGCTGACGTAGGATTCAGAGGGAGGCGTCCCGCACGCGACGTCACGAAAATCAGTGTTTGCCGGGAAATCCAAATGGCAAGTTTTTTCAGAGGTGGACCAATTCGCCTCAAATGGCTTGATTTCAACTGAATTTTTCTGGTATTACGCAAGGTAAAAAAAATGCAGAGGATGCAGAATGTTACAGATATTTGACCAAAGTTTAATATAAAATAGGAGAATTACATTGATCTTGCTCCTGAATTTACCCGTAATATGCACTTTAAGTGTTTTGTACCTTAAGTTACAGTGAAGTTATAAAGGTAAGAATTCACAAACTAACAGCAGATACTCAGGATTAAGAACATATTCATTTTCTTTAAAAATCAAAATTTAAAGCAACATTGTATTAAATGCCAAAGTATAAAAACATAGCAATGACAACTGAAACTGACATCCAAGCTCTAAAGATAAATAAATAAATAAATAAATAAATTTAATTATGGGGCGGCACGGTGGTGTAGTGGTTAGCACTGTCGCCTCACAGCAAGAAGGTCTGGGTTTGAGCCCTGTGGCCAGCGAGGGCCTTTCTGTGTGGAGTTTGCATGTTCTCCCCGTGTCCGCGTGGGTTTCCTCCGGGTGCTCCGGTTTCCCCCACAGTCCAAAGACATGCAGGTTAGGTTAACTGGTGACTCTAAATTGACCGTAGGTGTGAATGTGAGTGTGAATGGTTGTCTGTGTCTATGTATCAGCCCTGTGATGACCTGGCGACTTGTCCAGGGTGTACCCCGCCTTTCGCCCGTAGTCAGCTGGGATAGGCTCCAGCTTGCCTGCGACCCTGTAGAACAGGATAAAGCGGCTAGAGATAATGAGATGAGATGAGAAATTTAATTATCCAACTCAGGAGAAATTTAAAAACAAAACAAAAACCTTATATGGAACCACAGACGTACCTAAGAGTCAACAGTGCTGAAGCACAACTACAGGGCAAGCATAGACCGCAGAACGCATTTGAACAAGGGGGGGCCACAATCGCAAGAAGAGGGTGTCACCGAAATGTTAGGTTGGACATGATGCATATAGGCTACATTATACACGGACACGTACGTAATACTATCAGTCATGACAGCCAGCACAGAACCGCGCAGATTAAAATGCACAAGAAAAGCACCTCGGTGGTCCGTGGTAACTCAACTTAAACTGCTTGCTTGTACCAGTATTAAAGCACTATAGAGAGAAACACTGAACACAGAAGTGCACTCGGCGGTGCTCGGTCAGAGGAAAGTATGGGAATATGCCTGCAGTTTTGTCAGAGCTGCGGGTGTGTCCGCGCGCGCGAGTGCGCGTCTGTGTGTGTGTGCGTGTGTGTGCGTTTCCACAATCTGCCAGCACATAACTGCGCAGAAACTGTGCTGTGTACATTTTGCAACATTTCATGCACGACGTATACACGTTGCTCAACGTCAAAAAATATTGGTTTAGGAAATGTTTAAGCAAATGTTTGATTAAATTACAGCATGGGTTGGGTTTAACCCTTTGGTGACTGACCCCTTGAAAATCATTCCTCCAGGAACGGTGACGTTTCAGTTGTCAAGACAACGGAAAAACTAAAATACAAGAGCATTTTGTTTTGTGCACAAGAGCATTGTGATGTATCTTTCTGTTTTGTATTTTAGTTTTTCCGTTGTCTTGACAACTGAAACGTCATCGTTCCTGGAGGAACGATTTTCAAGGGGTCAGTCACCAAAGGGTTAAGTTCGATTTTGTCGACATGTTTTGAGTTGAAAAACACTCGCAGGCCAACATTTTATTTATTTTTTTAATAATTTTCAAAAAGTTAACCGGGCCACGGCCCCCCTGGCCCGGGCGGTTCCGTGGTCTATGAGGGCAAGTACACTTAAACATAAGGCACAAATATTTTAATACTTTATTACACTTTGGTTAAGTATATCTTGATCAAAAGTTTAAGTATAAGCTTAATATGCATAGACTTTTCGATACAGTTTTCAGCGTAAGCCGAGTATACTTATGTATAACTTTATTAAGTATATCTCATCTCATCTCATCTCATTATCTGTAGCCGCTTTATCCTGTTCTACAGGGTCGCAGGCGAGCTGGAGCCTATCCCAGCTGACTACAGGCAAAAGGTGGGGTACACCCTGGACAAGTCGCCAGGTCATCACAGGGCTGACACATAGACACAGACAACCATTCACACTCACATTCACACCTACGGTCAATTTAGAGTCACCAGTTAACCTAACCTGCATGTCTTTGGACTGTGGGGGAAACCGGAGCACCCGGAGGAAACCCACGCGGACACGGGGAGAACATGCAAACTCCGCACAGAAAGGCCCTCGCCGGCCACGGGGCTCAAACCCAGAACCTTCTTGCTGTGAGGCGACAGCGCTAACCACTACACCACCGTGCCGTCCCTAAGTACATCTCTGATCAGTAAATAAAAAGTAAACTGAAAGCATCCTCTCTTATTTTTAGTTTAAAAGAAGTATACTAGAAGCACACTTGAATAAACTTCTTTTTTGTCAGGCCAGCCTTATCCTTCCTGACCTGGCCACATATATTTGTATAAAGCAAGCATATTTGTCCACTCCCACGCCCCAAAAACTTGAAAAGTACCCATACATTTAGAACAGATTTTTCTTAAAAATGTGTGATTAATTTGCAATTAATTGTGAGTTAACTATGGACAATAATGTGATTAATTATGATTAAATATTTTAATCGATTGACAGCCCTACTTGAAACGCTTTCATTTTTCGAAGCATTGGACACAAATCTCTTAGCAAAACAACAGCAAAGTTATACATTTTATGGCTATCTCAGTCATTTATTGTGAAGAAGTAAGAAGTATAAGTCTGCCATCAGTCACTCAGGGTCATTCCGAAGCCTTTGCTTTGTTCGAGTTGGTGTGTTTTAATGAGGAAACACACTCTGGATGCTCAGAATGATCCAATTGCAGTTTTTTTTTTTTTGTTATGCAAGATACAAAATGGATGTCTGAAAACATCCCAGATATCAGAGCCAAAGATCCCTGAAGAAAAAAAAAACTGGAAACAATGATGATGATATCTTTAAATGATTATTTCTTTGACGTATTATTCAGCGGCAGCTCGGTTGCTTTGTGTGATTTCTCTCCAAGCTATAATTTTGTGGTAGAGACAGACTTTTGTGACTGTGAGGAGTTTTCTACAGTCCAGACAAACAGGCTCCTCGCTGACAAACCCTCCTCAGAACTCAGTGGCTCACTGAGATGTTGGCGCACACAGAGGCTATTGACTCGAATGGCTGACACCTTTATTCACATTCAGCTCACTTCATCAGACTTTCTGTCTCGTTCTCTCTCTCTTTTTTTTTAATCATGTCTGTTCTGTTGTGTGTGTGTGTGTGTGTGTGTGTACAGGTGACATCCACGGTCAGTACACAGATCTGCTGAGGTTGTTCGAGTACGGCGGATTCCCCCCGGAGGCGAACTACCTCTTCCTGGGTGATTACGTGGACAGAGGAAAGCAGTCTCTGGAGACCATCTGCCTTCTGCTAGCCTACAAGATCAAATACCCTGAAAACTTCTTCCTGCTGCGGGGAAATCACGAGTGCGCCTCCATCAACCGCATCTACGGCTTCTACGATGAGTGTACGCACACAAACACACGAGCATGCCTCTTCTAATATGACCGTCATGCTATTTTTACCTCTTCACAGTTCTGAGATATAGAAAGACTTGTGAGTGTAAAGGTTTGGGTTGGGTTTTTTTTTCCCTTAAAGTGCAATAGTGCCACCTGGTGGACACTACATGCTTAAAACTAAATGGCTTTCAGAAAGTGTACTTCTGTATTTATGTCTGTACGTGATTATAATTCTCTTCACAAATAATTGTGTGGTTTTAGGCAAGCGCAGGTTCAACATCAAACTTTGGAAGACCTTCACCGACTGTTTCAACTGTCTGCCCATCGCTGCCATCGTCGATGAGAAAATATTCTGCTGCCATGGAGGTGGGTTTCAGAAGAAACGATCAGCGAGGCAGTTTTCACTCCGTCTCAAATCTGAAAACTTGAAAGAAAATTAAATTTTCAAAATATAAATTTATCCATCCATCCCTTATCTGTAGCCGCTTTATCCTGTTCTACAGGGTCGCAGGCAAGCTGGATCCTATCCCAGCTGACTACGGGCGAAAGGCGGGGTACACCCTGGACAAGTCGCCAGGTCATCACAGGGCTGACACATAGACACAGACAACCATTCACACTCATAGTCAATTTAGAGTCACCAGTTAACCTAACCTGCATGTCTTTGGACTGTGGGGGAAACCGGAGCACCCGGAGGAAACCCACGCGGACACGGGGAGAACATGCAAACTCCGCACAGAAAGGCCCTCGCCGGCCCCGGGGCTCGAACCCAGGACCTTCTTGCTGTGAGGCGACAGTGCTAACCACTACACCACCGTGCTGCCCACAAATACAAATTATTATTATTATTACTATGGGGCGGCACGGTGGTGTAGTGGTTAGCGCTGTCGTCTCACAGCAAGAAGGTCCGGGTTCGAGCCCTGCGGCCGGCGAGGGCCTTTCTGTGCGGGGTTTGCATGTTCTCCCCGTGTCCGCGTGGGTTTCCTCCGGGTGCTCCGGTTTCCCCCACAGTCCAAAGACATGCAGGTTAGGTTAACTGGTGGCTCTAAATTGACCGTAGGTGTGAATGTGAGTGTGAATGGTTGTCTGTGTCTATGTGTCAGCCCTGTGATGACCTGGCGACTTGTCCAGGGTGTACCCCGCCTTTCGTCTGTAGTCAGCTGGGATAGGCTCCAGCTTGCCTGCAACCCTGTAGAACAAGATAAAGCGGCTACAAATAAGGGATGGATGGATGTATAAATTGTATTGGGTTGTTGTTCTGAACTGGTGCGCTGTTTGTGTGTTTTAATTTTGATTTTCATAGAATGTTATTGAGAGTTTAGGATCTTTATGAAAACACTAATTCAGAAGCGATTCTAACTAAGCACAGTGAGCTAATAAAAGTCATGGTGAGCCGAGCTCAAGAAGCCAAATCACCGATATAACATCGTGAGCTGAATTTTGCAGCTCGGATTGTGTTTCTTAGCGTTTTGGATGTTAGCTGTTGCTGATCACTTCAACGGTATTCTCTTGATTTAAAACACTGATAAAAAGACAGCAGATTTCTGATGGTGTAAGAGCTCTAAATTTGGCCTTTTCCACTACTGGGTGTGTCTAAAATATCTCAGTTCCTTTGTGGAATCCCAGTCAGGACTCATGTGATCAGTGTCGTTCCTTTTTAATTGACTTAATAGTTGTAACTGACTAACAGAGCTAACTGATTGACTGATTCACCGTGCCCACCTCTGCCCCAGGCCTGTCTCCTGACCTGCAGTCCATGGAGCAGATCAGACGGATCATGAGGCCCACAGATGTCCCTGACACAGGTACACGCACTCTCTGAAAGGAGGAATTGCAATGATTTGGAGCTTCAGCATTTAGAATTTTTGACTCATGAAAAAAATGACAAAAATGCCAGAGTTTGAGCTCTGACCACAGGCTTGTATTACAAGTGAGTGATTTACTGACAATTACAATTTTTTATTTATGTCGGTAATACGCATATTGCAATTTTGTTCAGTTCAGTCGCATTTTACCAGAGTTATGGCGTAGTTGCCAGTGGGGGATATTGTGCTCTCAGAGCACTCTTGTAATCTGTTACTAAACGATTCATAGTACTTAAGAGTTACATTAACGGTTTTTGAACATCTGCAAAACCAGTTAGTTCCTGTTAGTACCTAGTACCTGATGAAACAAAAACATACTCCAACAAGCACCTTAATAGAACCCTGTGATTTGTCAAAGCTGCCGATATAAAAATGAATCAACACCTTCACTGAGAATTTAACGACGCTGTGGTGTAACGATGTTTATTTTGTCCACATTCACTGGATATGAGCAATCGCATGCTCTGATTGGCTACTCTACGACTAGGCTATCAGCTCATATACTGTGAGTAGAGAAAAACAAAATGGCGGAGCATTTTGCTGAACCAACCGAGGATGAAATAAAAACTCGACTCGAAAACAAAACTCCAAAAAATACAAAAAACCCCCAAAACAACAAAATATGGAATAAATGTATTTGATGGTAAGAACGTATCTTTTTTTTAATTTTTCAAGAATTATTATTATTATTATTATTATTATTATAGCATTTTTCACAAATTGCTACTGTCATTTCATTGGTTTGTTTACATTCGAAGCGGAAGTGATTTTGTCAGTTTTGTATAAAGTTTTTATTTATCAAATTTGCCACAAATAAAAATGCTCCATTTCTCAAAATCCAGTGAATGTGGATAGAATAAAACAGATATTCCGCTCAATCTTGTCGTACATGGCTTATAGCCAGTTTGGCGCTATGTGTCTCGTCAGCTATCAGCTCATGTATGACTTGATTTCGTGGAATAACTTAATTATTTTTTTCGCGGTCCGGTTTCCATCAAATCCTGCACTCTGATTGGCTGGCAAGTGGGTCCGTATCCTACGGTATGGACCTCTGGCGACTCGCTCGTTCACAACAGCAACAAACATAGTAACAATTTGTCAACATTTATCTTTTTTATAAGATTTATTTATAAGATTTTTATCAAAAATCATAAATTTTTGCCAGCATTTCTCAGGAGAATAGCATTAATTTTACAGCATGGATAGCGATAACGACAGTCTTCACAGCGAAAGCGAGTTTTACTACCCTGAGGAAGAAGAAATAAAAGAAAACATTTCAGGAGAAAGCTAAAAACCTCTAACTGTTGCTAACGCCGAGCAAAAACATGGCTGAATCCTGAATGACTCCTATTTGTATAAATAGGGGACTACATAGGCAGCAAAATGTAGTTGTTTTCCTGCCATGGAAGTGCACTTGTATACCGAGGAGGAAGCCATTTGCATTACAGCCGTGAATGAGGATTCAAAATGGCGGCTCGGCTCGGTTTTCCCTTTCGGGCGCTCTCGCTTTCTGTTAGAATTTGTTAAAGAAAAAAATGAATATATTATTTACCAGCTTAAGGTCGGTCCGTATGGTGAAATACCATGACCTCGGCCCTGAATACTGACCTCGGCCCAGAGGGTCTCGGTCAGTACTTTCAAGACCTCAGTCACGGTATTTCACCGTACGGACCTCCCAGCTGGTAAATAACATATATATATTTTCCACTGCTTTGACCTGCAGGGCTGCTGTGTGACCTACTGTGGTCCGACCCGGATAAAGACGTTCAGGGCTGGGGAGAGAACGACCGTGGTGTGTCCTTCACCTTTGGAGCCGACGTAGTCAGCAAGTTCCTCAACCGCCACGACTTGGATCTCATCTGCAGAGCGCATCAGGTGACCAGCCTTCACTCAGACTCCATGTCCTTCTGTTCTAGATACGAAGCCAGGATTCCTCCACCATGTTGTCAGAGTCTGTATTAGAGATGAGAGTGAAAGTCAAGTACACCTACTTACAGTGGATATAAAGAGTGTGCACACCCCGTAAAATGACAGGTTTTTCTGATGTAAAAAAATGAGACCACTATAAATAATTTCAAAACTTTTCCCACCTTTAATGTGACCTATAACCTGTACAATTCAACTGAAAAACAAACAAATCTGTTCGGGAGAAAAACATAAAAAATAATAAATGTACAATAAGCTGGTTGCATAAATGTGCACGCCCTTAAACTAATACTTTGTTGAAGCACCTTTTGATTTAATTACAGCATTCAGTCTTTTTGGGTTCATGCCAGCCGTCAATTAAAATGACTCCTCTTCTTCTTTTGGCTGCTCCCGATTAGGGTTCGCCACAGTGGACCTTTTGTCTCCATTGCTCCCTGTCTTCTGCATCCTTCTCTACCACACCTGCCACTTTCATGTCCTCTCTCATCACATCCATGTACAGTGGTGTTTGAAAGTTTGTGAACCCTTGAGAATTTTCTCTTTTTCTGCATAAATATGACCTAAAACGTCATCAGATTTTCACACAAGTCCTAAAAGTAGATAAAGAGAACCCAGTTAAACAAATGAAACAAAAATATTATACTTGGTCATTTATTTATTGAGGAAAATGATCCAATATTGCATATCTGAGTGGCAAAAGTATGTGAAGATCAGACTTTGATAGATCCGTTCTTTAAATAAAACAGGGTGCCCACTCACACCTGATTGTCATCCCATTGATTGAAAACACTTGACTCTAATTTCACCTTCAAATTAACTGCTAATTTGAAGGATTAGCAGTTAATTTGAAGGTGAAATTAGAGTCAAGTGTTTTCAATCAATGGGATGACAATCAGGTGTGAGTGGGCACCCTGTTTTATTTAAAGAACAGGGATCTATCAAAGTCTGATCTTCACAACACACGTTTGTAGAAGTGTATCATGGCACGAACAAAGGAGATTTCTGAGGACCTCAGAAAAAGCGTTGTTGATGCTCATCAGGCTGGAAAAGGTTACAAAACCATCTCTAAAGAGTTTGGACTCCGCCAATCCACAGTCAGACAGATTGTGTACAAAATTCAAGACCATTGTTACCCTCCCTAGGAGTGGTCGACCAACAAAGATCACTCCAAGAGCAAGACGTGTAATAGTCGGCGAGGTCACAAAGGACCCCAGGGTAACTTCTAAGCAACTGAAGGCCTCTCTCACATTGGCTAATGTTCATGAGTCCACCATCAGGAGAACACTGAACAACAATGGTGTGCATGGCAGGGTTGCAAGGAGAAAGCCACTGCTCTCCAAAAAAAACATTGCTGCTTGTCTGCAGTTTGCTAAAGATCACGTGGACAAGCCAGAAGGCTATTGGAAAAATATTTTGTGGAAGGATGAGACCAAAATAGAACTTTTGGTTTAAATGAGAAGCATTACCGGTATGCTTGAAGAAAAGAAAACACTGCATTCCAGCATAAGAACCTTATCTCATCTGTGAAAGATGGTGGTGGTAGTATTATGGTTTGGGCCTGTTTTGCTGCATCTGGGCCAGGACGGCTTGCCATCATTGATGGAGCAATGAATTCTGAATTATACCAGCGAATTCTAAAGGAAAATGTCAGGACATCTGTCCATGAACTGAATCTCAAGAGAAGGTGGGTCATGCAGCAAGACAACGACCCTAAGCACACAAGTCGTTCTACCAAAGAATGGTTAAAGAAGAATAAAGTTAATGTTTTGGAATGGCCAAGTCAAAGTCCTGACCTTAATCCAATCGAAATGTTGTGGAAGGACCTGAAGCGAGCAGTTCATGTGAGGAAACCCACCAACATCCCAGAGTTGAAGCTGTTCTGTATGGAGGAATGGGCTAAAATTCCTCCAAGTCGGTGTGCAGGACTGATCAACAGTTACAAGAAACGTTTAGTTGCAGTTATTGCTGCACAAGGGGGTCACACCAGATACTGAAAGCAAAGCTTCACATACTTTTGCCACTCACAGATATGTAATATTGGATCATTTTCCTCAATAAATAAATGACCAAGCATAATATTTTTGTCTCATTTATTTAACTGGGTTCTCTTTATCTACTTTTAGGACTTGTGTGAAAATCTGATGATGTTTTAGGTTATATTTATGCAGAAATATAGAAAATTCTAAAGGGTTCACAAACTTTCAAGCACCACTGTATCTCCTCTTTGGCCTTCCTCGTTTTCGTGTGCCTGGCAGCTCCATCCTCAACATTCTCCTTCCCACATGCTCTGCATCTCTTCTCAGGATGTGCCCATATCATCTCAGTCTCATCTCTCTTAGCTTAATTCC
The DNA here is from genome assembly GCF_027579695.1 of Neoarius graeffei. Taxonomy (NCBI): domain Eukaryota; kingdom Metazoa; phylum Chordata; class Actinopteri; order Siluriformes; family Ariidae; genus Neoarius; species Neoarius graeffei. The sequence continues at coordinate 58,693,051 of NC_083571.1, forward strand.
CAAGCTCTCCACATGTGCTGTCCCTCTGATGTGCTCGTTCCTTATCCTGTCCAACCTCGTCACTCCCATCGCAAACCTTAACATCCTCAAATCCGCCACCTCCAACTTTGCCTCCTGTCTCTTCGTTAAGGGTACGGTCTCCAATCTATACATCATAGCTGGTCTCACTACTGTCTTATACATCTTACCTTTCACTTTTGCTGGGACTTTCCTATCACAAATGACTCCCGAAATCCTTCTTCAACTGCTCCACCCTGCCTGCACTCTCTTTCTCACCTCACTATTGCAGCCCCCATTTTCCTGCACAGTTGACCCCAGGTACTTGAATTCACCAACTTTCTTTACATCTACTCCTTGCATCTTCACTACACTCTCATCCCCATTCTCACTGATGGACATGTATTCTGTTTTGCTACTGCTCACCTTCATTCCTCTTCGTTCCAATGCATACCTCCATCTCTCCAAACCCAACTCAACCTCCTTTCTACTTTCACCACATATCACAATATCATCTGCAAACATCATGTTCCATGGTGACTCTTGCCTCACTTTGTCCATCAAGCTATCCATCACTGTGGCAAACAAGAAAGGACTCAAAGCAGATCCTTGATGGAGTCCCACCTTCACCTTGAACCATTCAGTCGTTCCAACTGCACACCTCAATTAAAATGACTCTGATTAACCCCAAATAAAGTTCAGACATTTACTCAGTTGCATCCTCCAGCAAAAGCCAGGGTTCACAGAGAGCTTACAAAGCATCAAATGGAGCTCACTGTTGAAAGGGATCAGTCAGGAGAAGGGTACAGAAAAAATTTCCACGGCATTAGATATACCATGGAGCACAGTGAAGACAGTCATCAAGAAGTGGAGAAAATATGGGACAACAGTGACATTACCGAGAACTGGACGTAACCCCAAAAATTGATGAAAAGACAAGATGAAAACTGGTCAGGGAGGCTGCCAAGAGGCCTACAGCAACACTGAAGGAGCTGCAGGAATTTCTGGCAAGTACTGGTTGTGTACTACATGTGACATCAATCTCCCGTATTCCCCATATGTCTGGACTATGAGGTAGGGTTGCAAGACAGAAGCCTTTTCTTACAAAGAAAAACATCCAGCCCCGGCTAAATTTTGCAAAAAAGATACATCAACTCTCCCAAAAGCATGTGGGAAAATGTGTTCTGGTCTGATGAAACCAAGGTTGAACTTTTTGGCCGCAATTCCAAAAGGTATGTTTGGCACAAAAACAACACTGCACATCACCAAAAGAACACCAAACCCACGGTGAAGCATGGTGGTGGCAGCATTGTGCCTTGGGGTTGTTTTTCTTCAGCTGGAACAGGGGCTTTAGTAAAGGTGGAGGGAATTATGAACAGTTCTAAATGCCAGTCAGTTTTGGCCCAAAACCTTCAGGTGTCTGCTAGAAAGCTGAAGATGAAGAGGAATTTCATCTTTCAGCATGACAATGGCCCCAAGCATACATCGAAATCAACAAAAGAACGGCTTCACCAGAAGAAAATTAAAGTTTTGGAACGGCCCAGACCTAAATCCAATTGAAAGTCTGTGTGGTGACCTGAAGAGGGCTGTGCACAAGAGATGCCTCGCAATCTGACAGATTTGGAGCACTTTTGCAAGGAAGAGTGGGCAAATATTGCCAAGTCAAGATGTGGCAGGCTGATAGACTCCGACCCAAAAAGACTGAATGCTGTAATTAAATCAAAAGGTGCTTCAACAAAGTATTAGTTTAAGGGCGTGCACACTTATGCAACCAGCCTATTGTACTTTTTTAAAAAAATTTTATGTTCTTCCCCCGGTCGGCACGGTGGTGCAGTGGTTAGCGCTGTCGCCTCACAGCAAGAAGGTCCGGGTTCGAGCCCCGTGGCCAGCGAGGGCCTTTCTGTGCGGAGTTTGCATGTTCTCCACGTGGGTTTCCTCCGGGTGCTCCGGTTTCCCCCACAGTCCAAAGACATGCAGGTTAGGTTAACTGGTGACTCTAAATTGACCGTAGGTGTGAATGTGAGTGTGAATGGTTGTCTGTGTCTATGTGTCAGCCCTGTGATGACCTGGCGACTTGTCCAGGGTGTACCCCGCCTTTCGCCCGTAGTCAGCTGGGATAGGCTCCAGCTTGCCTGCGACCCTGTAGAACAGGATAAAGCGGCTACAGATAATGAGATGAGATGTTTTTCCCCCGAACAGATTTGTTTGTTTCTCAGTTGAATTATAGAGGTTATAGGTCACATTAAAGGTGGGAAAAGTTTTGAAATTATTTATCGTGGTCTCATTTTTTTACATCAGAAAAACCTATCATTTTAACGGGGCGTGTACACTTTTTATATCCACTGTATTTGCTGTGCCACGCCCCCATCACCAAAGCTGCCACTCACTTCATTCCCAAGTGTAGCCACTTCATATCATAGAATAACCTTTTAAAAACTAATTTCTGGGGGGATAAAAATGTGCAAATATCAGCTTAAGGAAAAATAACTATGAGAATTAGACACTGTAGATGGAAAGATGGTTTAAATGAGAAACATGACATGGATAATACGCTGTTTTGTCACTGAAACACATGGGGATGGGTGGAGCTACATATTATACTGCAGCCGGCTAGTAGGGGTGCTAGACCTGCGGTTGCTTCAAATTATACTTCAAACTTCACTACCTTACTTGTTTGGGAAAGAAAAGTGCAGGAAAGTGTGTTGATATTTGATACTTAAATCTCCTGGCTCTTCCAGATGTGGTGTCGTGTACGCGATCTATTCACACAGCACAAAACGAGGAGCTTTTTCATAATTTCACATAGTGTGTGTATGAACGTATAATATAACGTGCATGTGTGTGTTGATGTGACTGCAGGTGGTGGAGGATGGATATGAGTTCTTTGCCAAGAGACAGCTGGTCACTCTGTTCTCTGCTCCGAACTACTGCGGCGAATTCGACAATGCCGGTGGCATGATGAGCGTGGACGAAACGCTCATGTGTTCCTTCCAGGTATAACACACACACTTACAGAGTTCATTTGGAGCCAAAAGTATTCATGTGAGAACCCCAGGGCTGGGGAATGTGATGATACAGTGGTGCTTGAAAGTTTGTGAACCCCTTAGAATTTTCTATATTTCTGCATAAATATGACCTAAAGCATCATCAGATTTTCACACAAGTCCTAAAAGTAGATAAAGAGAACCCAGTTAAACAAATGAGACAAAAATATTATACTTGGTCATTTATTTATTGAGGAAAATGATCCAATATTACATATCTGTGAGTGGCAAAAGTATGTGAACCTTTGCTTTCAGTATCTGGTGTGACCCCCTTGTGCAGCAATAACTGCAACTAAACGTTTGCGGTAACTGTTGATCAGTCCTGCACACCGGCTTGGAGGAATTTTAGCCCATTCCTCTGTACAGAACAGCTTCAACTCTGGGATGTTGGTGGGTTTCCTCACATGAACTGCTCGCTTCAGGTCCTTCCACAACATTTAGATTGGATTAAGGTCAGGACTTTGACTTGGCCATTCCAAAACATTAACTTTATTCTTCTTTAACCATTCTTTGGTAGAACGACTTGTGTGCTTAGGGTCGTTGTCTTGCTGCATGACCCACCTTCTCTTGAGATTCAGTTCATGGACAGATGTCCTGACATTTTCCTTTAGAATTCGCTGGTATAATTCAGAATTCATTGTTCCATCAATGATGGCAAGTTGTCTTGGCCCAGATGCAGCAAAACAGGCCCAAACCATGATACTACCACCACCATGTTTCACAGATGGGATAAGGTTCTTATGCTGGAATGCAGTGTTTTCCTTTCTCCAAACATAACACTTCTCATTTAAACCAAAAAGTTCTATTTTGGTCTCATCCGTCTACAAAACATTTTTCCAATAGCCTTCTGGCTTGTCCACGTGATCTTTAGCAAACTGCAGACGAGCAGCAATGTTCTTTTTGGAGAGCAGTGGCTTTCTCCTTGAAACCCTGCCATGCACACCATTGTTGTTCAGTGTTCTCCTGATGGTGGACTCATGAACATTAACATTAGCCAATGTGAGAGAGGCCTTCAGTTGCTTAGAAGTTGCCCTGGAGTCCTTTGTGACCTTGCCGACTATTACATGCCTTGCTCTTGGAGTGATCTTTGCTGGTCGACCACTCCTGGGGAGGGTAACAATGGTCTTGATTTTCCTCCATTTGTACACAATCTGTCTGACTGTGGATTGGTGGAGTCCAAACTCTTTAGAGATGGTTTCATAACCTTTTCCAGCCTGATGAGCATCAACAACGCTTTTTCTGAGGTCCTCGGAAATCTCCTTTGTTCGTGCCATGACACACTTCCACAAACATGTTGTGAAGATCAGACTTTGATAGATCCCTGTTCTTTAAATAAAACAGGGTGCCCACTCACACCTGATTGTCATCCCATTGACTGAAAACACCTGACTCTAATTTCACCTTCAAATTAACTGCTAATCCTAGAGGTTCACATACTTTTGCCACTCACAGATATGTAATATTGGATCATTTTCACAAACTTTCAAGCACCACTGTATATTGTAATAAACAATATCACGATGCACTTTCCTGAGATATCGCGCTACGTTTTGAATAACAATTGCAAACTCTGATGTTGCTCAAAATGCGCAAGTCCACTTGTTACGTAAATCATTTTTTTATATTTACTCACAGGGTTGGTGCGCTCATGTAGACACGTTCAGATGTAGATATTTTCAAAAGCGCCGTTGAATGACGTAGAAAGTTGTAAGCACGTAAATAAACAGCTTTTTATCATTTCCGATTTGTCCTCATTAGATCCTGAAGCCTTCAGAGAAGAAGGCTAAGTACCAGTACGGTGGGATGAACTCGGGGCGTCCCGTGACTCCGCCCCGCACAGCCACCCCACCCAAAAAGCGGTGAACGCTCGAACGAGCGAGAAAGAGAAGAGTGAACGAATCAGAGGATGAAGTACAAGGCAAGATCGAGTGTCAAAAATCCCTCTGCAGTTTCTACCATGACGGAAAAACAATGTAGTCATACACACAGCGAGAATCGACCCGTTCTGATTTTAAACACTTATTAAACTTTCCCCTTATCTCCTAAACTTTCTTCTGTACTCCTTTATTCTGTTCTTTTTTTCCATCTTTCAGTCCCAGTGTTTGTCTGTGTAACCATGTTTTTCACTGAAATGTTTTGGGGGGAAAAAATGTATACTTACACACACACATACATACACACTCGTACACACACACATACACACACACATACATACATACATACATACATACATACGCACGTACACATTAGTCTGTCTGCATATTGGAGTGTTACACTTTCTTTTTGTTTGGTTTTTGTTTTGGTTTACCTCCGACAGAATGATGTACATTGACTAGTTCTTTCTGTTTTTTAGTTTCATTCTTCCCGACCTGTTTGAAAGAAACAGGAATGCGTAAATAAACCAATAACTTTGTCTGGGTTTTCAGTAAATAAACCAGAATAAACTGAGTGCTGTGTGTGCATTTTTTATTTTTATTTTGTTTCATTAAAAAAGGTTGCAGTTACCAAAAAAGGCCAATAGATGTCGCAGTTTTCAGGAGAGCACACCATTCACAGGTAACTACTACAGATTCAAAATATTTAATAATAGCATGGTTTCGAAAAGGCTGTTATAGCGAAGAGAAGGCTGTTGTAGTGACTGCAGTGTTATAAAATCTAATAAATTATCTGCTGTAGTAATAGTTGGCTTAACAATATTAGAAGGTTGCTCACACAAATAAAATAAAGTTTGGAAAGTTTGGACGACAAAATATGTTGGAGCAATATTGTAGGAAGATTTAGCAAGCGTGATGTGAAAACATTTTCAGAAAACTTTACAAATTGAACTTTTTCATTTGAAAGTTTAAAAGTTTATAATATTGTAATATACACTCACCGGCCACTTTAATAGGAACTTGTTCTTGATTCTAAGATTCCTGTTCTTGGCTGCAGGAGTGGAACCCAGTGTGGTCTTCTGCTGTTGCATGCTGAGATGCTTTTCTGCTCACCACGGTTGTAAAGAGTTGCTATGAGTTGTGTTATCCTTCCTGGTAGCTCGAACCAATCTGCCCATTTTCCTCTGACCTCTCTTATATTGAGGTTTTTCACCCACGTGACCAAGTCATGTGATGCATCGTTAGGCTGCCATTTTGTTTGGACGTCACGGCTCGAATCAGTTTGAATGCGAGGAAGGCAACAAACGAAAAACATAAAAGAAAAAGGAGCGAGATGCAGAAAACACCTTCACTATCCAGCGATGGAGGGCATTTACAGGGCGAGCAGAGGGAGAGGTATTTGCAAAAATTGAGGTTAGCAGGCTTAGAGAACGACGTTTACCTGCTTCCACCAGGATTGTTCACTGACGTACGGAAGTACACGAAGCCCTCGTCTTTACCTGACTTCGGCCCGCATGATCTGTATACCTATGTCGTTAAAAACCCATCGCCATACACAGGTATTGATCTGAAAGCGTATAAGAGTTTGGATGCCTACAAATATTTTGTGTCAGGCTGGGTAACATGCCTACATCAGCGGGTCGTCCCTGGAGCCGGTGGTCGCCATCTTATTACAGCTAAGGTTTGTTCACATTTTCATTTACTTTCGGTCCTCAGGATAAACAAAATGTTATTAAATGTCATTGAAATAACTTCTTAGTCTGTTGAGACATGGCCCGTTATAAATTTGCTGTTACCAGGCAATGACCAAGAACTGTATTATTAGGGTCGGTGTCTGTGTTGTAGCAGTGTACTAGCAGCTAGCTGTTAGCACTAGCTAATGTCAACAACATAGTAGCTAGTATGTTACTGTAGCAATGTTTACGTTCAGTCATTTGGATGACTGTTAAAACCTTTCAGTCTCAAGTTTTTCCTTTACTGTATTTACTAGTTTACTGTAATTATGATCCGGCAGCTATTTACACTGGATCCAGTGTAAATAGCTGCCGGAGCGCGCTCCGGCTTGCTCCCCCTCAAATTAAGCAGCGCGCTCCGGCTTGCTCCTGGAGCACTCCGGGAGCAAGCCAGAGCGCGCTGCTTAATTTGAGGGGGAGCAAGCTGGAGCGTGCTGCTTAATTTGAGGGGGAGCAAGCCGGAGCGCGCTCCGGCAGCTATTTACACTGGATCCGGTGTAAATAGCTGCCGGATCATAATTACAGTAAACTAGTAAATACAGTAAAGGAAAAACTTGAGACTGAAAGGTTTTAACAGTCATCCAAATGACTGAACGTAAACATTGCTACAGTAACATACTAGCTACTATGTTGTTGACATTAGCTAGCTTGACCTTCAAAATGGCGGACGTGACCCTGTGACGTCAGGTGAAATACCTCAATAGATGAAAGTCTTCCGGATTTACCCAGAAATCCGGATATTTGACAAAACTCTTGAAAATCTCCAGTTTTCCGAATGGAGAAATTTATTTTTCGGATTTTTCGTGTTCCTAGACGTGGCGTAATACTTCGCATCATCCTTGCATGGGCGCAGTCCTTAAATAGCCCAAACATCTCATCTCATCTCATTATCTCTAGCCGCTTTATCCTGTTCTACAGGGTCGCAGGCAAGCTGGAGCCTATCCCAGCTGACGACGGGCGAAAGGCGGGGTACACCCTGGACAAGTCGCCAGGTCATCACAGGGCTGACACATAGACACAGACAACCATTCACACTCACATTCACACCTACGGTCAATTTAGAGTCACCAGTTAACCTAACCTGCATGTCTTTGGACTGTGGGGGAAACCGGAGCACCCGGAGGAAACCCACGCGGACACGGGGAGAACATGCAAACTCCGCACAGAAAGGCCCTCGCCAGCCATAGGGCTTGAACCCGGCCCAAACATAGTTCATTGATTAAAGACAGATGTTCTTTGTTAACGGCGCGCGTGCCAGAACTCGTTAGGCGCGCCTTCAGGTGCACGAGCTAAGGCGTGCAGGACTGACACCGTTCTGCGCAAGCGCAACACGATCGCCTTAGAAAGCATGTTCAAGCTGCCAGTGTAGCTGCAGTCTTTTTAGTTGCGAATTATGAGTATTTCCTCGTGTTAATAATTCGCCATGTCAAAACAAGCAAAACTTTCCTCCTTCTTTCGACGTGAAGAGAGGTAAACAATTTATTATATATTTTTTTCCATCAAAATTGCATTTTGTGGCTTCGAAGCTAAGTTTTAGTGCCGTTTCTAGAACACAACATCAAGAAAATGTGGAAGAAACAGCAATAATGAAAGAGCCGGTTTCTAAGCTGCCTAAAACTAGCAATGGTAATTTATTTTTTGTTACATAATGCACTCAGGCTGCCAGTCAGTGTGTGACACACACACACACACACACACACACACACACACACACACACACACACACACACACACACACACACACCCCCTGAAAAATCCTAGCTACGCCCCTGATTTACATGAGCAATTTGTTATTCATTGGTGTGTTTAAATTTACAGACAATACAAACTAATGTAAACAATTGGCTTCAACTCGGATAAATATGAATTGGAAATGTTTAGTTCACTTTAGCTTCTGCAAACACACAACTCTACTAAAAGATTGATAAACGAGGCTCAACGTCCCCAACATTGAAACCTGAAAGCTTTAGAAACTCTAACAGACCTTTACTTTTTAACAGCACTGGTTTGGGATTTTGCTGAGTTTACCTTCAACTGTCTGATTTTTTCAAAGTAATGAACTGTGTAGCAGGAAAATCACCGCGTTTTCTAAATGCACTCCTGAAAATTACTCCTTAACTAGGGGAATTAAATTTGATATTTTTGACATGTTAATCATTCATGGTGGTGTAGTGGTTAGCGCTGTCGCCTCACAGCAAGAAGGTCCTGGGTTCGAGCCCCGGGGCCGGCGAGGGCCTTTCTGTGCGGAGTTTGCATGTTCTCCCCGTGTCCGCGTGGGTTTCCTCCGGGTGCTCCGGTTTCCCCCACAGTCCAAAGACATGCAGGTTAGGTTAACTGGTGACTCTAAATTGACCGTAGGTGTGAATGTGAGTGTGAATGGTTGTCTGTGTCTGTGTGTCAGCCCTGTGATGACCTGGCGACTTGTCCAGGGTGTACCCCGCCTTTCGCCCGTAGTCAGCTGGGATAGGCTCCAGCTTGCCTGCGACCCTGTAGAACAGGATAAAGCGGCTACAGATAATGAGATGAATTTCAGTACATGAATAAAAAGCATCAATGTAGTAAATATTTTTAAATATTTACTTTTAGATGAACTAAAGGGTTTGCTGATGGATATTATACTTTTTAAGTTATTCATCATGCAAATAAAGGGTGGGATTCCTTGTTACAATGCTCGAATAAAAAGTGTTCCATAAATTATGACTCAACAAGCGACTGCCTCTTAAATCCTGATTGGTTATTTGTTGGTGGCCCACTTCATGTGTTTTTTCACCTGTTGCAAAGCCTGGGGCTCCAAAGAGACTGGAGTTTCTCCTCTGAACAAATATTTTATTGACAGCAGCTGGAGAACTTTGTCATTATTACAAAATGTGTTGATTTTCAAAATACCGACCCCATCTTTAGGATTAGCTTCAAAGCTTCCACTGCAATATTCAAATGACCAATTTTCAAATTCGCAGCCGCAGGTGGCTGGCACAGATGCTCGGAGCATGCTTGTGCTTGTACTTTCTGAAAAACAGCACATCAACATGCACAGTTCGGTGCCACTGAATTGATAGCTGCAGAGCTACGATATGCTACATTTGTCACTCATGTCTACACTTACTTAAGAGGCACTTTTTGGAATACATGAAACATGAAATTACATGAAACTTGTAGCTTTTATGATTTATGAGGGAGGACTTAGAGGAATTTTTGTCTGTTTGATGTCCTAGAGCTATGGCCTGCAACACTGATTAGAGGCCAAGGCCTTTTTCAGAGCATGAAGGGTGCAGGGCAGGAACATGCACATGATGTATTCGATGTATTTCTCAAGCCTGAGGCAGGAGGATGGTTGGGGCTGCATCCATACTTCTGCTGTAAATAATGTACCAAAGTAGTACCTCCGAAAGATTAAATGTATCTGAAACCACACTGTGTGCCATTACATATATACAGTAGGTGAGTAGAGATTCATGTAACACATCCAGTCCAGAGTACATTACTATGGTCTTCCTTCTTTCAGCAAGACAATGCCAAACTGTTTTGTGCACATATTAAAACTGCATGGCTCCGTAGTAAAAGAGTCCGGGTGCTAAACTGGCCTGCCTGCCAGTCTCCCATTTAAAACATTTGGCACATTATGAAGCACAAAATACGACAAAGGAGACCCCGAACTGTTGAGCAGCTGAAATTGTATATCAGGCAAGAATGGGACAACATTTCTCTTTCAAAACTACAGCAACTGGTCTCCTCAGTTCCCAAATGTTTACAGAGTGTTGTTAAAAGTAGAGGTGATGCAACACAGTGGTAAACATGCCCCTGTCGCAACTTTTTTGAAATGTGTTGCTGACATCAAATTCAAAATGAGCATACAATTTTCAAAAAACAATAAAATTTCTCAGTTTCAGTATGTGACATGTTGTATTTGTACTATTTTCAATGAAATATTGGGTTTCCATGATTTGCAAATGATCATATTCTGTTTTTTATTTACATTTTACACAGTGTCCCAAATTTATGGAATTGGGATTGTATTAATGGTTCTAGATTTGCATAAAAGGCTCAGATCCAGCCTTGGAGCCCTCACTAATGAAAAACGCTTACCTCCAGGGCTCTACATTGGACCTTTAAGGTGGACCTTATTGGTTTAATGGTTTTAAAACAAACATAAATGACTGCGATTCCAGCTCAAGTTCTTTTCAGATATTTTGTTCAAATCACTTCTTGTCACGTTTCAAATAAATGTTCTACTACATGTCCTCTATATTACTCATCGTCATTGAAAAGGGGTACCTTCATGGTTCTTTGACTGTGAGTTGGCCTAGCAGTTAGCGTGTCTGCCTCTCAACCGGGAGATCGTGAGTTCTACTTGTGGTCAGGTCATACCAAAGACCATCATAAAAATGGTACCTACTACTGTCTGGCAAAGCACGCTGCAATACAGATGCAAGTGGGGAAGTCAAACTCTCACGGTTACCAGAGGACTAGCCCCCCACTGTAACCCTAGCTGTATAAGCGAGAAGTTGAGGGCTATCGAAACGGAGATCAGTGCTGCACCCATACGCTTTAGGTGGTGTTTACATTAGACCGTATCCGTCTCATTTTCGTCGCGGATGCACTGTCTGTTCACATTAAAACGCCGGGAAATGACTCCACAGGCGGAACAACTTGAATCCGCCAGGGCCCACGCATTCAACCCAGTTCGTATCTGATCCGGTGCTGTGTAAACATTGAGATACGAGGAAACGCAGTGCTGAGCTCTAGCTGACGTCGTCATTGGACAACGTCACTGTGACATCCACCTTCCTGATTCGCTGGCGTGGTTCATGCCACGTTGGTCATGTGACGCGACTGCTGAAAAACGGCGCGGACTTCACTTCCTGCTATTGTTTCCGCCTTGTATCACCTTTTTGTTTTTCATTAAAGAGTATAAAAGTATGAATATAATGCTTTGCTTTGTCATTCTTAATGTTGTTCATGGTAAGATGCAAATACTGCCCATTGTGTAGTTATGATTGTCTTTAGGCTTGCCATCCTTCCACTTGCAAGTGGTGAGTGACTTGCGCATGCCCGATATGCACTGGGATCACACACACAGCGGCTCAGTCCCGAATCACTGCTCGTGCGCTTCACTCGCGCGCTCTGTGAGCTGCGCAGGGCCGGAGTGCGCACCCTCCAGAGGGCACTCGCTGTTCAGGGCGGAGTGATTTGGAGCGCAGCCGCTGAGGAGGAAGCGCTGAGCCGCACTGACACATTTCAACTTACGTGCCGTCTATTAGTCATGTGATTAGCGTATCCGTGTATTGGCGTTGCTGTGTGCACGCGAATCGTTTTAAAAACGTTAATCTGATGATCCGCTGATACGGTCTAATGTAAACACCACCTTAAAGAGTTGGTTAGTACTGGGACAGGAGACTGCCTGGGAAGACCAGATTCTGGCGTGAGAGGGACTTTGACTTAATGGTTCTTTGGGTGCTTAGGTGGGGATTCTTCACTTTCTATCGGGATAAACAATCTCTTGTAAGACTCTACACAGAACCTTTAAGGTGCACTCTCAGAGGGACAAGCAGAAGAACCTTTAATAGTTCAAGATCTTCCCTAGGTTATAAACACTCATCAAAAAGTGCTGCTTCAAGGGTTCTTTGGATAATTGAGAATTCCTCATGTTTAAACAGCTCTGCTTGGTTGGGACCTTTGCTAATAGAGGAGCACTTGCCTACAGGGGTCTACATGGAAATCTTATGATGTACTTGCAGAGGGACAAACAGAAAATCTTTTGATGGTTCTAGAGTCACACATTATTCTTAATGCAACACTATGTCTGTGAAATTATAGTCACAGTACTGAATTATGAATGAACGGTGGCTTGTGACTGATTTTACTCTGCATTAGTACAGTGGTGCTTGAAAGTTTGTGAACCCTTTAGAATTTTCTGCATTTTTGCATAAATATGACCTAAAACATCATCAGATTTTCACACAAGTCCTAAAAGTAGATAAAGAGAACCCAGTTAAACAAATGAGACAAAAATATTATACTTGGTCATTTATTTATTGATGAAAATGACCCAATATTACATATCTGTGAGTGGCAAAAGTATGTGAACCTTTGCTTTCAGTATCTGGTGTGACCCCCAGGTGCAGCAATAACTGCAACTAAACGTTTGCGGTAACTGTTGATCAGTCTTGCATACTAGCTTGGAGGACTTTTAGCCCATTCCTCCGTACAGAACAGCTTCAACTCTGGGATGTTGGTGGGTTTCCTCACATGAACTGCTCGCTTCAGGACCTTCCACAACATTTAGATTGGATTAAAGTCAGGACTTTGACTTGGCCATTCCAAAACATTAACTTTATTCTTCTTTAACCATTTTTTGGTAGAACGACTTGTGTGCTTAGGGTTGTTGTCTTGCTGCATGACCCATCGTCTCTTGAGATTCAGTTCATGGACAGATGTCCTGACATTTTCCTTTAGAATTCACTGGTATAATTCAGAATTCATTGTTCCATCAATGATGGCAAGCCGTCCTGGCCCAGATGCAGCAAAACAGGCCCAAACCATGATACTACCACCATCATGTTTCACAGATGGGATAAGGTTCTTATGCTGGAATGCAGTGTTTTCCTTTCTCCAAACATAACGCTTCTCATTTAAACCGAAAAGTTCTATTTTGGTCTCATCCGTCCACAAAACATTTTTCCAATAGCCTTCTAGCTTGTCCACATGATCTTTAGCAAACTGCAGATGAGCAGCAATGTTCTTTTTGGAGAGCAGTGGCTTTCTCCATGCACCCCTGCCATGCACACCATTGTTGTTCAGTGTTCTCCTGATGGTGGACTCATGAACATGAACATTAGCCAATGTGAGAGAGGCCTTCAGTTGCTTAGAAGTTACCCTGGGGTCCTTTGTGACCTCGCCGACTATTACATGCCTTGCTCTTGGAGTGATCTTTGTTGGTCGACCACTCCTGGGGAGGGTAACAATGGCCTTGAATTTCCTCCATTTGTACACAATCTGTCTGACTGTGGATTGGTGGAGTCCAAACTCTTTAGAGACGGTTTTGTAACCTTTTCCAGCCTGATGAGCACCAGCAACGCTTTTTCTGAGGTCCTCAGAAATCTCCTTTGTTCATGCCATGATACACTTCCACAAACATGTGTTGTGAAGATCAGACTTTGATAGATCCCTGTTCTTTAAATAAAACAGGGTGCCCACTCACACCTGATTGTCATCCCATTGATTGAAAACACCTGACTCTAATTTCACCTTCAAATTAACTGCTAATCCTAGAGGTTCACATACTTTTGCCACTCACAGATATGTAATATTGGATCATTTTCCTCAATAAATAAATGACCAAGTATAATATTTTTGTCTCATTTGTTTAACTGGGTTCTCTTTATCTACTTTTAGGACTTGTGTGAAAATCTGATGATGTTTTAGGTCATATTTATGCAGAAATATAGAAAATTCTAAAGGGTTCACAAACTTTCAAGCACCACTGTATGAGGTACATTATTTAACAGATTCCCTCACGCCCCCTACCTCGGGCTTCCACTGAAGGGACCTGAGATCATAGGTTAACCTACCCCCTTGCCCCCTCCTCTCCCTGACCATCTCATGGGAGACCAGGAAGTATCATAGCTACCTGGCTCACAAACTAGACTCAGCATACCATTCCGACAGGATTGGGCAAGATGCCCATGTAGCCCATGCCTAAATCTACCACTGGTAAGGTTAATTAAAACAGAAACCTTAAGGTGTCGACAGAGTGAAAAACTGAAGAACACTTTATCCCTTAATCTTCCAAAGGACATACATGCAATCAAGGGAGTTCTTGAACTCTGCACAGAATACAGTGTTCCTGCTTCAACACCACCTGTAATGCATGTTAATGAGCTGACAAGTTCAGACTGGTGTGTGAATTGTGTTGTGATAGATTTCTACAGCTGCTGGAGTGAATCATCCAATACAATGTGCTTTACTGGACAGCTGACGGAGCTCTGCCACCTGTTTTCCCTGACAGCTTAACAGGGTTAAAGGTCAGTGGAGCATGGAGGGGAAGGTTTAGAACTGACCTACTGCTTCATACACAGCCTGCTAATGACAGGTAGGCCTGAGTTTCTTCTGACACACACACACACACACACACACACACACACACACACACACACACACACACACACACTATCTTTACAGCCTGAAGTAAACCTGTATTACTATGGAGACACATCCAGGGACAAACACAAATATACAGTGGCTTGCATAAATATTCATGCCCCTTGAACAGTTCCACATGAACCTGAAAGGGATTTGACATCGTGAAAAAAAATCAATATACTTTCCAAAATTATTTTAAAAAGTTATGATTACATAAGTATTAATGGCTGTTGCTGTGAACTGTGAAAGACTTAAATTAGTCTTTGTTCAACCAGTTACCATGAGAAGTCACAATTAGTAGACTGAAATGCAATTCAAGTGTCATATGATCTCTGACATTCAAGAGGAGGGGGGAATATGTATGTAAAGCACTATAATAATAATAATAATAATAATAATACTTATTGAGCACAAAATTCATACAAATATGATCTAATGCGCTGTACATACACACTCATACACATACATAAAAAATATTTTATATATATAGGGTGGCACGGTGGTGTAGTGGTTAGCGCTGTCACCTCAGAGCAAGAAGGTCCGGGTTCGAGCCCCGTGGCCGACGAGGGCCTTTCTGTGTGGAGTTTGCATGTTCTCCCCATGTCCGCGTGGGTTTCCTCCGGGTGCTCCGGTTTCCCCCACAGTCCAAAGACATGCAGGTTAGGTTAACTGGTGACTCTAAATTGACCGTAGGTGTGAATGTGAGTGTGAATGGTTGTCTGTGTCTATGTGTCAGCCCTGTGATGACCTGGCGACTTGTCCAGGGTGTACCCCGCCTTTCGCCCGTAGTCAGCTGGGATAGGCTCCAGCTTGCCTGCGACCCTGTAGAACAGGATAAAGCGGCTAGAAATAATGAGATGAGATGAGATATACTATAGCAATGGGTGGTATATACAAAGGGAAGGGACCACAAGCTACAGTATGTATGTGTGTGTGTATGTATATACACACACACACCTGTGTTTCGGCACTGAGGAGTTAGTTATATGATCCTCTCTATAATCCTTTCAAATTAACCAAGGACATGCATGCAATTATGGGAGCACATGCCACATGTACACACTCCATACACACACACACACACACACACACCCATTCGCCTTTGTCCTGTTCTACGAATGGCCTAATAAGGTCATTTCAGCTGAAATGCCAAAACCCTGTCATTATAAGTCATTAGTTCAGCGTGCCACCATTTTATCAGTGAGCAAAGGAGAGGCTAAGCAAACAGAAACTCGTCACACGGAGAATGCAGCTCTGTGTTTTGTCACATGCCATGCATCATGACATCACACGAAAATCTCTCGCAGATCACCATTCTGTCACATTCCTGATGAGAAACCAAAAGTGTTTGAACAGTTTCATATGTGCCACAGCTCACCTTTTCATCATTCCATGCATTAAGGTTGCGATGTTTATCAGACGTCTTTGGCTCTTGAGTAAGTACTGCAAATTTGTTAAAAAAAATAAAAAAAGATTTAAGAAAAGAGTCGATCAGCGAAGATGTTTAGTTTTGCACTAAGGTTACAAGGTTATTTTCTAATGAACCGAAATGGCACCATGTTTGTATTGCTTCATCTTATGTTGTCCTATTGATTTTTTTTTAAGAAAAACATCATAGCAGCACTTATACCAACAATTTCCAGAAATCTACTATTAACTGCAGTGATGATGTGAATAAAAATAAGTATATACGTATAGTCACCGGTCCACTAGGAACACCCATATGCCTGCTGATTTATACAGTTATCTAATCAGCCAATCCCTTGACAGCAGCGTAATGCATAAAATCATCCATCCATCCCCTGTAGCCGCTTATCCTGTACAGGATCGCGGGCGAGCTGGAGCCTATTCCAGCTGACTACGGGCGAAAGGCGGGGTACACCCTGGACAAGTTGCCAGGTCATCGCAGGGCTGACACATAGACACAGACAACCATTCACACTCACATTCACACCTACGCTCAATTTAGAGTCACCAGTTAACCTAACCTGCATGTCTTTGGACTGTGGGGGAAACCGGAGCACCCGGAGGAAACCCACGCGGACATGGGGAGAACATGCAAACTCCACACAGAAAGGCCCTCGCCGGCCACGGGGCTGAAACCCAGAACCTTCTTGCTGTGAGGCGACAGTGCTAACCACCACAACACCGTGCCACCTGCATAAAATCATGCAGATATAAATCAAGAGCTTCAGTTAATGTTCACTTCAAACATCAGAATGAGAAAGATCGTGACCTCAAAGTGTGACTTTCACTGTGGTACTGTGGGTGTTGGTTTGAGCCAGATGGACTGGTTTGAGCGTTTCAGAAACTGCTGATCTCCTGGGGTTTTCACACACAACAGTCTCTAGAGTTTACACAGAATGGTGCGGAAAACAAAAAAAAACATTGAGTGAACGACAGTTCTGTGGGTGGAAACAAACGCCTTGTTGATAAGAGAGGTCAGAGCAAAATGCATACATGGCAACCTTTAGTTACCCATGCCCTTACAAAATCTGTACTTTTCCCTTACATACACCCACGAGCCCTTATACACGAGAAAAATTCCAATATATAATCCAAAGCACCGATTGTTTATTCCATATTGTACACTCCTAGTGTCTCATCTCATTATCTGTAGCCGCTTTATCCTGTTCTACAGGGTCGCAGGCAAGCTGGAGCCTATCCCAGCTGACTACGGGCGAAAGGCAGGGTACACCCTGGACAAGTCGCCAGGTCATCACAGGGCTGACACATAGACACAGATAACCATTCACACTCACACTCACACCTACGCTCAATTTAGAGTCACCAGTTAACCTAACCTGCATGTCTTTGGACTGTGGGGGAAACCGGAGCACCCGGAGGAAACCCACGCGGACACGGGGAGAACATGCAAACTCTACACAGAAAGGCCCTTCGCCGGCCACGGGGCTCGAACCCGGACCTTCTTGCTGTGAGGCGACAGCGCTAACCACTACACCACCGTGCCGCCCACACTCCTATTGTAATAGGCATATTTATCACACTGCATCAAGTTAAAGGGATCAAATAAGCATGTACAGTACTGAATAAAAAGAAATTTTAGATCCCAGACAAAACAACTGAATTAAAAAGGACTATATTTACAGTCAAGTAAACAATTATCTACTAAAGAGAATGACTGAACGATAAACTTAATTATTTAATATACATTGTATCAGTAATACCAGAATTATTGATGTAAATTTTGCAAATAAAATGTATTAATATTAAATATTTCATAAAAATTACACAAAGTTCTATTTGACAAGTGTTGACATCACCTACAATATTACATTCCACCAAAGAAAATTACTTGAACTATAACAGCAGTACTAAGTAGGTCTGTTAATTAAAATAGTTGGTTACATGTAATAAATTATATATAATCAGGTCAAACAGTAAATGAAGGTTAGTAAAAGTTCCATTTGAGAAAAAAGTGTTGACCCCACAAGCAGTGTTCGATCCAACTAAAGATGACTGAACCACATCAAGTATATTATGTAAAAAACAAGGATAAGTGAAAATATTAATAAATTATGAAGTTAAATTGAAAATCTTCCCAGTAATTTATAACAAGAATTGATATCTTATTCCTGTTTGGAGTGTTCTTTGCTGTACAAAGATGTTGCAGATTTGGCACTAGCTATAATATCACTGCTTGGGCAGCAGTTGTAGCTCCTCATCACAGTTCATTTTAATTTTCAGATATGCACTTAATGTGTCTGCAGCCAGATTTTTTCTGTCCTCAGTATGAATTTTTCTAACCAATGAAAAAGCCCTCTCACTGTCTGCATTGCTATGTGGGAGGCACAGCAAAGCAGTAAAAAGTTGTTTCAGCAATGGAAACCTGGCAACACCCAGAGCAGTTTTTACAGTGCCCTGAAAAAGTATTCATACCCCTTGAACTTTTTCACGTTTTTCCACCTTACAACCACGAACTTAAAAGTTTTTATTGAGATTTTATGTGATAGACCAACACAGAGTAGCACATAATTGTGAAGTGAAACGAAAATGATAAATGGTCTTCAAAATTTTAAACAAATAAAAATCTGAAAAATGTGATGTGCATTAGTATTCAGCCCCCCTGCGTCAATACTTTGTAGAGCCACCTTTTGCTGCAATTAAAGCTGCAAGTCTTTTGTGGTATGTCTCTACCAGCTTTGCACATCTAGACACTGAAATTTTTGCCCATTCTTCTTTGCAAAATAGCTCAAGCTCAGCCAGATTGGATGGAGAGCGTCTGTGAACAGCAATTTTCAAGTCTTGCCACAGATGCTCAGTGGGATTTAGGTCTGGACTTTGACTGGGCCATTCTAACACATGAATATTCTTTGATCTAAACCATTCCATTGTAGCTCTGGCTGTATGTTTAGGGTCATTGTCTTGCTGGAAGGTGAATCTCCTTCCCAGTCTCAAGTCTTTTGCAGCCTCCAACAGGTTTTCTTCCAGGATTGCCCTGTATTTAGCTCCATCCATCTTCCCATCAACTCTGACCAGCTTCCCTGTCCCTGCTGAAGAAAAGCATCCCCATAGCATGATGCTGCCACCACCATGTTTCACAGTGGGGATGGTGTGTGCAGGGTGATGAGCAGTGTTAGTTTTCCGCCACACATAGCGCTTTGCATTTAGGCCAAAAGTTCAACTTTGGTCTCATCTGACCAAAGCACCTTCTTCCACATGTTTGCTTGTGTCCCCTACATGGCTTCTGGCAAACTGCAAACGGGACTTCTTATGCTTGTCTTTCAACAATGGCTTTCTTCTTGCCACTCTTCCAAAAAGGCCAGATTTGTGGAGTGTATAACTTATAGTTGTCCTGTGCACAGATTCTCCCACCTGAGCTGTGGATTTCTGCAGCTCCTCCAGAGTGATCATGGGCCTCTTGGCTGCTTCTCTGACCAGTGCTCTCCTTGCTCGCTCTGTCAGTTTAGGTGGACAGCCATGTCTTGGTAGGTTTGCAGTTGTGCCATACTTTTTCCATTTTTGAATGATGGATTGAACAGTGCTTCTTGAGATGTTCAGAGCTTGGGATATTTTTTTACAACCTAACCCTGCTTTAAACTTCTCCAGAACTTTATCCCTGACCTGTCTGGTGAGTTCTTTGGTCTTCATGATGCTGTTTGTTCTTTAGTGTTCTCTAACAAACCACTGAGGTCTTCACAGAACAAGTGTATTTATGCTGAGAGTAAATTACACACAGTAGGACTCTATTAACTAATTAGATGACTTCTGAAGGCACTGGATTGTATTTAGAGGTATCAGAGTACAGGGGGCTGAATACTAATGCACACCACATTTTTCAGATTTTTATTTGTTTAAAATTTTGAAGACCATTTATCATTTTCATTTCACTTCACAATTATGTGCTACTCTGTGTTGGTCTATCACATAAAATCTCAGTAAAAAACTTTTAAGTTTGTGGTTGTAAGGTGGAAAAATGTGAAAAAGTTCAAGGGGTATGAATACTTTTTCAAGGCACTGTACATCGAAGACCTTTCCCCAATATACATCTATTATTTTCCTGGTCAATAAAAGAAAATCAGACCACCCTCCATCCCCTACTACACATTTTAGAGACAGGTTACAAACGGTCAATACCATTACTCAATACTTTTCCAGTTTACTGACGACTGATGGTAGTAACGAGTGTTGGTCATCTGTGTCTACGTATAATGTCTATCAGCAATTAAAATGTTTAGGGTAGCGAAAAGAGCTGGCAAGAGGTGTTGCGAGAAGATCTTAAGTTATCTGGACTAGATACCAGAGATGCTGCTAATCGCGATTTGTGGAGGGAAAGAATAAATACCATGTGCCGTCAAACCCACAATGGTGGAAACATTGACGTAAATGGATAGTGAGTGAGTGAGTGTGTGAAGCGAAACCAGAAATTGCTGGGTAACTACAGATGCCGTTGTATAAACGGTGCCTCCCAGTATCGCCTCCCGAAATTATCATGATAATGGAGGACGCTTTCCTACATGCAAACAGTAAAAACTTTTTTTTTTAAATGCTTACCTGTGTAGTCTTTGAACTGGGAAACTTTTTTTTTCGCTAGCTGCGAAAAATGGTCTGCCACAGTCGGGGGGATGTTGTGTTCCACGAGAAATTGGCAGAACATAACTTCTGCAGCCGTCGCAGAAGTCTGGGCAGTCTGAGCCGATGGACTTAAATGACCGAGAAAACCATGTGCAACTATAAAACCACATATATCAAAAATACTTCCGTTTCATTGGGCATGTGTGTTTGAAAAAATAAATGGTGGATGCTAAGAAAATTCTCGGCATAACGGAAAAAATCTCTGATACAAAACGTAATTTTCCTGTATGAAAATTACGTGTACGCCGTATTAGCCAAAAAATTGCATTTTCCCGTACAGAATACGGGGAAACCGTATAACTTGACATGTATGAAAATGGTCAGATTGGTTTGAGTTGCCAGAAAGGATAAAGTAACTCATACCGTAGCAACTCTTTACAACCGTGGTGAGCAGAAAAGCATCTCAGCATGCAACAGCAGAAGACCACACTGGGTTCCACTCCTGCAGCCAAGAACAGGAACCTTAGAATCAACAACAAGTTCCTATTAGAGTGTCTGGTGGGTGTATACTCACCCATAAAATAATGCATACGTATTTCTGTAATTATGTCCCTGTCAAATAATTTGGTGTTAATTTAACTCTGGGTACTTCATTATTCAGTCTGATGGTTTCCAATTTTGTGGCAACAGTTTGGACAATAGGTGTGATGGTCAGATATCCACAAACTTCTGGCCATATAGAGGTTTCTTTGCTGACGTCACGCATAAATTACCGCTTGTTTAAACCGCCATGTTGGAGTGAAAACAAACTGATCACTCAGCATGTCAGAAGGCAGTGCTGGAGACAGCAAGTTTTCGATTGTGTTTGTAAACCAGATTCTGTGCCACGGTTCTAAATTGTGTTGCTGTAGGGTGTCAGAATTATCAGGAAAAGAAACCTGGACTATCCTTTCACAGATTCCCAGCCGATCGCGACCGCCGTGAAAAATGGATTGCTGCATTACGGAGAGCCGACTTGTCCAACGCCAGGAGCGAATAGAGACCAGCTGCAACCAGTCGTATATACAATGAACACTTTGTCGGAGGTATGAATCATTACTCATTCGATAATGAGGATAATGTAGGATAAATGTAAAATTAATCTATAGAAGCAATCTATAGTTTTGACCCCCCCATAGTTCTGCTCAAAAACATAGTATACAAGTCTTTATATCATTGAAAGAAAACACAATCAATCCATACATTGTACCATATCAAATTATTAAGTACATGTTGAATAAAGAAACACATTTGGATGTACGCTCTAGAAATGCTTAGCAGCATGTAGCGTACAAAGTCAAAGGCCTACATGATTCAACAAGGTCCAGGATCAAACATGCAGACACAAGAAGTGGTAATTAACTAGGTTACAACTTTTAACATTACGTTTGAAAGGATCAGATGTCAGTCAACTCACAATTGCTACATCAAAATATTATAAGTGGTAGTTTTTATCAATCTGATTCTATTAGAAACAAAAATTGAAAAGATTAAATTACCTTTGCCATAACAAGCACTTTGGATTCGGCACATGGGGATACTTGCTGTGCAGGTCCTCGTCCCACGACACGCGTTCTTAAATGCGTGACAAATCCAGAAAAATAATAGTTATAAGCTTGCAAACTCTTATAACCCTTCGTTTTTTCATGTGTATAGTCTGAGGTTCGGTCTTTCAGGTAGTGGTATATATCTGGATATGCCAAACCAGGAATGTTCTCTGTCGCTTCATCCAAACAAGCAGTAAACATCGCCTCCGGTAGCAAGTAAGGATTGGTTGTGAGACCAGCGATCACCATTTTCTCCACATGTCTTGCCTTATGCATACTATCATAACTTTCCGCTAAATCTGACAGTGCTGGGGAAACGATCCCACTCGACTTCTCGTTTTGCGCCATGTTCAATGTTGCAGTCCTGATGGATCTGTTACACATTGTGAAGCACCGAGCCAGTTTGTTTTCACTCCAACATGGCGGTGTAAACAGTTTCCGGTCACATGACTAAGGCCCTGTCCACACGGCAACAGATTCAGGTGAATCTGATAAAATTGTTTATCGTTTCGGCCTGGCGTCCACACGGCACTGGTGTTTTGGGTGCCCCAAAACGAAATCTTTTGAGAACGGGTTCCAGAGTGAAAAAATCTGGCAACGGCGCCGTCGCGAAGTCGTCTGGATGAGTAGAACGGATTTGTTTACGATGACGTCACAACCACATGACTGTCAGTGCTTCATGCTGGGTAGAAGTGTAACGAACTCGATGCGAGTTGTCAACAAATCCTATAACTTGGTTCATGAAACGCACTTACAAAATATTTTCACTATGAATATTTATTGTGTAATGGTGCAAAGTGAGAGAGAGAGAGAGAGAGAGAGAGAGAGAGAGAGAGAGTGAGAGAATAGCCCTTAGGGCAGAGTCTTTAGTCCAAACACTGCGGAAGCAGTACCAAACCACGCACCGCCCGTGCGCTTTCCAAAAACAAAAACAATCCCGCCAGCAAACATAGGAAAAAAAAAAAGGAGTGATCTCACCTCTTCAGATGTTGGTTTAAGTCCGACAATACATTCCTCAAAAAGGGCGTAGAAGAACAAAGTAATCCATCAACGTGTAGCATTCAATTTATTCCGGACCATTAAAGAATTCTGGAGGATATCAGAATGTTGGCGTACCGGCTTCCATCTACCCCCATTCATTCCTCTTTCTGTGTCTTTCGTTTTACGCTACTGATTAATAATCAAAACTTTATGTGGCTAATGCTACAGAAGAAGGGGTTTATGCGCATGCGTCTACTTCTTCTATTGTTCTGGTGTCTCCGATGGGACCGTCTTACAGCGCACGTAGTGGTGTGGCATGTGTATTGCATCGTTTTCAGCAAGCGTTGCGTTGCCATATGGACCTGATATTTTACTGATCCGTTGCCCATGTGGACGCGATATTTAAAAAAAAATCTCGTTGCCGTTGTCGTGTGGATGTAGCCTAAAAAACCTGTATAGAGTATTTTACTCTCCAAGAGACATTACACACCCATAGGCACTGATATATAGAGTTATTTACTCCCATTAGGCCCTAATTAGGACTTGCTGCAGACTAAAATAGCAAGTAGTAGACTTTCAAACAACAATAATGTAGTGCCCCTTGCTGTAACACTCATTAGAAACACAATTTGCAGTTTTGCTGGTGGTAATACCTTGATGAGGGAGGTCAGAGGAGAATAGCCTGACTGGTTCAAGCCAACAGGAAGCCTTTAGTACTTCAAATAAGAACTCTTTACAACCATGATGAGCAAAAAGGTATCTCAGTCTGCACAACACATCAAACCTTTAGGCGGATGGACTGCAGAAGCAGAAGACCACATTGGTTCCGCTCCTGTTAGCCAAGAAATAAAGGAATCTGAGGCTACACTGCCAAAGGTTCACCAGAACTGGACAAGTAAAGATTGGAAAAACATTATGGTGCTTTGCACCAGTCTGTGTAAACTCACGAGAATGTTGTATACTCAGAATGACACGTATTAACAACAACAACAATATTCATCACACACTTGTGAAATTCCTCTCTGCATTTAACCCATCTGAAGCAGTGAACACACACATGCACACACATGTGAGCAATGAGCACACACACATACCCAGAACAGTGGGCAGCCATGCTAACAGCGCCCAGGGAGCAGTTGGGAGTTAGGTGCCTTGCTCAAGGGCACCTCAGCCCAAGGCCGTCCCATATTAACCTAATCGCATGTCTTTGAACTGTGGGGGAAACCGGAGCACCCGGAGGAAACCCACGCAGACACGGGGAGAACATGCAAACTTCACACAGAAAGGCCCTCGCCAGCTGCTGGGCTCGAACCCAGAACCTTCTTGCTGTGAGGTGACCATGCTAACCACTTACACCACCGTATTAGAGTGAAATGGTAGATCTGGGTCAGGGTACAACATGAACATACAGTCAGATCTTGAGATTTGCTTGTAGTCAATTGTGAAGGACTGCTCCCCTACCACAGCAACAGTGGAACACTCATTATTGGATGCGTAGGTGGATGATATTCTGCTAGTACAGACAGATGAAAGTTTTGTTCCAGGAGAAAGGCCATCTTTGCATCCAGTAATGGAAGTGATGACTTGAATGCTGAGATCAAATTTTGTGCTCACACCCAACGAATGAAAGATTATCAACAAAAGAAGTTTAAATTTCACAGGATTAGTATATGATTGCCTTTAAGTATTGACCATGTCAATCACTTAAAAGGTAACATCATGGAAAAAGGTAATAGACCTCTAGAGACATGAATCAACCAAGGGTGCTTCTGCATCATTAACATGCTCTTGGAAGGGCTGGGTCTTGAAGGTTGGAAGGTAACCTGCAAAAATATACCTGATTATGGGGAATATAGTGATTTTCCAGGTCACTTTGGGTGTGTTACTTGAAAAGTTGTTCTGCAGCATACTTGGTACTAGCAATCATGTAAAGTAGCCCAACCCCTAAAGCATCAGTGGGGTTCTCAGCTGCCAACTTTACAGATCTGGAGCCTTCAAGAAAATTAAAAACTATCCAAAACCATTAAAGGGTAAAATTCAAGGAATCTTGGAAGAGACCTTCCTCCAAAGGTTGAACAGACCAGCAATGAAGGATCAGCATACACAACAGAAGAGAAAACCAGAGTGTATCAGGAAGCACTTTTGGACCAGAGGAAGTTTTTCATAGTTCTTAGAACTGTCGGAGGAAGTTCTTCCTTTTTTGTGTATCCGCATCGCAGAAACTGAGAATAACAGTTGTTCTTAGACTGCCATTTTGAGGGACATTTTTAGCTCTTCCCGGCAAAAGAAGAATCATGAGTGATATAATGGCCCTTTTCCACTACCCTTTTTCAGCTCACTTCAGCCCACTTCAGCCTGACACGGCTCGCGTTTCGACTACCTCAGAGCAGCACGACTCAGCTCGCTTCAGCCTTACTCAGCACCCAAAACTCGCACGGTTTTGGAGTAGGGCTGAAGCGAGCCAAACCGAGCCGAGTGGGGCTAGGGGCGTGAGGAGACACTCCCCTGTGCACTGATTGGTGAGGAGGAGTGTCCTCACATGCCCACACACGCCCCGCGAGCACGCTGGGATCTGTAAACCCGGAAGAAGAAGAATTACGCATTACGAGAATTTCTGAAGCCTTATGCGCCTCGCCTCATCTATACGCTCTTGCCAGTATCTGTTGACGTTGTCAGTGACAACAAGCCACAGCACCAAGACGAGCAACACTAACGACTCCATGTCCTCCATGTTTATTGTTTACTATCCGGGTCGTGAGACCACCGCTTAAAAGGTCACTGATGTCACTGTTTGCGCCGCCTAACGACATCACGTAACGTCCACCCACTTTCGCTAACTCCACCCAATGTGTCCACCCACTTCCAGCCAGCACGGTTCAGCGCGGTTGTAGTCGAAATGCAACTCCAACAGCCCCACTCAGCTCGACTCAGCCCAACTCAGCACGGCATGGCTCAGCCCAACTCAGCCGCGTTGGTAGTGGAAAAGCGGCATAAGTGTACGGTGATTGGTCAAACATGAGCCAATGCAGAACCAGCAACCTCCATTTAAAAAAAATTCATGTAAAACCTTAGCCGTGTCAACAACAGCCCTTCACATTAGCATAAAAAATGGGACAAAAAAAAAACATGGAACAATGGACCAACAGAGAAGTCCAGGCTTTATTGAGCGTATATGTGATGGAGGAAATACAGAATGATTTTGATGCGTCAAAGTCAAATTTAAAATTTTTTGCTAGCATTTCCTATTAACCTCACGCTAGCAGCACTTCAGTGTTCCTACTGGCAGTATGAATACAGACAGACCAAAAGCCCTTGTAGGTATGTACTTCTCCAGGGAGCTCCCCAGTGGATAGTTCCTCTCAATAAATCCCTAGAACTGTTTGGTCTGAAAGCGCCTAATGAGAGTCTAGGTTCTTTATGATTCCCCTTACCCGGTTCTCTTTTGTAACAAAAGGCCACAGTTTTTCCTTCTCCATCTGCCTGGACTTTTCTGAATCAGGGAAACACAAGACCTGTGAGTGTTATAAATTGTAGCCTCTGAATGAGGGTTTTTTTGTTGTTGTTGTTTTTTTCCCCTCAGATAAGCTTCTTGCCTGAGCAGGTTAACTAAGACATGGAACATGAACAGAGCTTCCCAGGTTTCTGCCAGTGCAAGCAGTGGCATAGCCAAAAATGGTTTCCATTTTCAGTTTACATTTAGTTGAGGGGAAAAACATGTGGATTGTGTAAGAAGAGAGATGAAGATGCAATGAAGACTTGCAAACACAAGTAACCAAGCCTTGACAGCCACTCAATCAATTTCATATTAGGACAACGGCATCATGTGAAAACTTGCATAAAGCCTAAATATCAGCAAAACAAATTTGTCTCCAATCTCCTGCACTGACTCATAACGCCTACTCAGACATCAAGTCTTATCAGTTGTGCTTTGAATGGATGTTACTGAAAATGCACTGGTGCTGAAGCAGACTTGTCTGAACTCAATTTAGAAAAGTAACTAGAGTCAGGGTAGGAAGGTCATTTAAGGATACATTCAAGAAGATATGTAATGGCATATTTCAAATCTGCTATAGGCCTGAAATAAACAAAAGGAAAGCTCGCATAGAGCTGAAATGTATAACTTACAAAGCTAGCATAAAGATGAAATGTACAAAATGCAAAGCTCGTGGAGAGATGAAATGTACAAAATACAAAACTAGCATAAATATGAAATGTACAAAATGCAAAACTAGCATAGAGATGAAATATAAAAAATGCAAAACTAGCGCAGAGATGAAATATACATAATGCAAGACAAGTGTAGAGACGAAATATACAAAATGCAAAACTAGCATAGAGATGAAATAGATATGAAATGTACAAAATGAAAAATTAGCGTAGAGACGAAATGTACAAAATGCAAAACTAGCATAGATACAAAATGTACAAAATGCAAAACTAGCATAGAGATGAAATATACAAAATGGAAAGCTAAATTAAAATATACAAAATGCAAAACTAGCATAGACATGAAATAGATACGAAATGTACAAAATGCAAAGCTAGCATGGAGATGAAATATACAAAATGCAAAGCTGGCATGCAGAGGAAATGTGCAAAATGCAAAACTAGCATAGATATGGAATGTACAAAATGTAAAGCTGGCATGGAGAGGAAATATACAGAATGCAAAACTAGCATAGAGATGAAATAGATATGAAATGTACAAAATGCAAAACTAGTGTAGAGACGAAATGTACAAAATGCAAAGCTAGTACAGAGACAAAATAGATACGAAATGTACAAAATGCAAAGCTGGCATGGAGAGGAAATATACAAAATGTAAAACTAGCATAGAGATGAAATAGATACAAAAAGTACAAAATGCAAAATTTGTGTCGAGGCGAAATAGATACGAAATATACAAAATGCAAAACTAGTGTAGAAAGGCAATGTACAAAATGCAAAGCTAGCATAGAGATAAAATATACAAAATGCAAAACTAGTGTAGAGATGAAATAAATGCGAAATATACAAAATGCAAAGCTGGCATGCAGAGGAAATGTACAAAATGTAAAACTAGCATAGAGATGAAATAGATATGAAAAGTACAAAATGCAAAACTAGCAAAAATACAAAATGTACAAAATACAAAGCTGAAATGTACAAAATGCAAAATTAGCATAGATATGGAATGTACAAAATGCACAGCTAGCATTGAGACAAAATGTACAAAATGCAAAACTAGCATAGAGATGAAATGTACGAAATTCAACAAGCTATTTGTAGTGATGTTATATGATCAAACTAATACAAACAAGTGTACAAGCCACAGTTCATATGTTGTTCTGTTAAAATATCAAAATGTTGTTCTGTGGCCTTCGAGAACATGGAGTAAGTAACCACACATACTCACACGTGTACACACACCTATGAACTATGCAACGGGATTAAACAGAGCATGTCTTCACAGATCTGTCTGATTTTCTGAGATGGAATCTCGCTCCAATGCGCCATTATTACAGTGGCGACAAACCAGCACACCTTGGCACGATCGTTAGAAAGCCGAGGTGTTTCAGACAGTTTTACTTGCATGATGTGTCTCTTATCTGCCGGAGGATTAAATTTTAGAGAACATAAGAAGCCTGAGGGTTTCTGTCAGCACTGCAGCCAAAGTGTCTGCAGAGAAAAACATGCACACACATTGTATTGTAACCAGATGATCAGGTTTCGACTCACTTGTGCCAAGGTTCAGAGGTCAAATGTGACAAAGACATTGATATAAATGCAGGGAAAGAAATGACAGGAAAAGTTAATGAGCTACTCATTACGGTGAACATTTCATATGGGTGGTGTTGTGTCTGTCAGTGAAGGTTTTCATTTATATTTACAATGCTTTAATTAGTTTAACCTTCTGCACTCAGTCAATCTGTTCCTTTACATGCTGAAGGTGAAAATGTTTTACTGTGTGTGTGTGTGTGTGTGTGTGTGTGTGTGTGTGTGTAATAAAATGTCTTCACAGCATGAATCATTTCCGATATGTGACTCAAATTTATAAAGTTCTCACACATTTATATTTGACTCCAAAAGTATTAGCACCCTTCAAAACAAGGAAAAAAATCTGAAAATATTTACATCAAATCATTATTATAAGAAAGTTTATCTCAACATTTGTTATCATGTTAATCATTTGTTTTATTATATGATGTAATTCATTATTATACTTAATTTTAATGCAATCTTTTATTTAAGTTGGTGCTGTCTTCTGCTGTTAATTGCCAGGATTTTTATCTATCTATCTATCTATCTATCTATCTATCTATCTATCTATCTATCTATCTATCTGTCTGTCTGTCTGTCTGTCTGTCTGTCTGTCTGTCTGTCTGTCTGTCTGTTTGTTTATTTATTTAGCCTAAAAGCTGGTTATCTCTGTCAGGAAATGAAAACGTCTTGCTCTTTCAGCAAGGTAATAACCCCAACAATCATCATAATCCAAAACACACACATGGTCTTGTCTAAAGAACCCGACAAGCTCTGTGGCCTAAACTGAAGACATGCATGAAAAAAAAAATAAACAAGCTTAAAATATTCTTCAAGCTATAGTTCTCCTCAGGGAAAGCTTCAGCAAATATTTAATGACATGCTGATAATTTTGAAACCAATATACATAAAATATGACACAAGTGTTTTACTGGGAAATACACCACTCATATTTTTCACAGAAGTTACATTCGGGACAAGGAGATTCAAAACCGTGACATAAATCTCTATGTGTCACTCATGAGGAAATCAATGAATTGTTTTGATAAATTTGGGTACTCTTTGTTTGTGAATGTGTCAATATAATAAAAAGAAAATCATATGTTGGCTTTAACTTATGAAGTTTATATTCACGTATTGAAACAAACCCTTGCATTTCGATACAAAATACATCGTGGATCTGAGTAACATATTTAAATAATATTGGCTAGTGTTGAGTGGTATATCAGATATATTCCATTCAGCTAGCATGATATTGAACGAGCCAAAGATGAGTAGCTGAATGGAATATATCTACCACGAAAAATAAGCCAGCTATTATTATTATTATTATTATTATTATAATACATACACATTCCTGTCGGGTGTTCAATGAATCTTTCTCTTTCAAAATTCTCTCAAAATCTTATGTATTTAATGAAGTAAACCTGGCAGCCATGTTTTTTAACAAATTGTCAGTCACTCGCTAGTGCATAAGTTTTACAGCCCCGATGTGTGACGACATGTTGTCTTGACAACCATGCAATATCATAAACCATATTCAACACTCATTCTCCATTGGGTAGAGTGATGTAATCCATGTAGGATAAGCGATATGCTAACAATATTGCATGCTATCAAACCAAATGAATGAAACCCGCTAGAAGGGAATAGAACATGTGTTTTTATTCCATCGAAAAAGTGTCCTGTATGTATAATAATTCCCGATATTTCACTCCGATGATGTCACTCCCAGTGTAGATGCACATTGTCAAAATGGCAATCCGGTTCAGAATTAAAATTCTTTTGATTAACTTGCATATTTTTTGTGGATGTGTCCATATAATAGAAAGAACATTACACAGTGGCGCAAAGATATGAAGCTTATCTTCTCGTGTTGAAAATATTTTCACTCGTTCGCTTCGGTCACTTGTTCACCACTTGAAGATAAACTTCATATCTTCGTGCCCCCATGTAATATCATCTCATCTCATCTCATTATCTCTAGCCGCTTTATCCTGTTCTACAGGGTCGCAGGCAAGCTGGAGCCTATCCCAGCTGACTACGGGCGAAAGGCGGGGTACACCCTGGACAAGTCGCCAGGTCATCACAGGGCTGACACATAGACACAGACAACCATTCACACTCACATTCACACCTACGGTCAATTTAGAGTCACCAGTTAACCTAACCTGCATGTCTTTGGACTGTGGGGGAAACCGGAGCACCCGGAGGAAACCCACGCGGACACGGGGAGAACATGCAAACTCCGCACAGAAAGGCCCTCGCCGGCCACGGGGCTCGAACCCGGACCTTCTTGCTGCGAGGTGACAGCGCTAACCACTACACCACCATGCCGCCCATATATATATATATATATATATATATATATATATAAATTTGACATATTTTTGCTCATTGAGTCTTTGGTTCTTTATATACATCCACAACTATTCATAATTAGTGGTGTTTCTCTCACTTGGCTTCACCAAGTATGGAAATACAAATAATTTTGAAACTGCTGTTTTTCAGGAAAAAGATACAGTATTTCAGAAAATTTTATAGTTTGAAATCAAAGTGTTACCATGCGTTATGGATGCCAATAGTTATGGAGTTGGCGGTATATTGTCTCCTACCATGTCTTATTTTCCCAGCAACCGTTACACATTACAATATATTCAAACAAGGGCTCAAATAATTGGGACACACCCTTCACAAATTCCAGGGTGTATTTTTTTAATGTGATAATCAGGCAAACAAGTAACAGGTGATAGTACTCATATACACAGGCGCTCTCTCTCTCTCTCTCTCTCTGTTGTTAACAGTCACATTTAAGATAATACTCTGGTCTGCAGACCACATCCACAAACCACTGCATTGCTGGAGTTCATGAATAAGTGATAAATGTCTCTCAAACAAAAAGCTCTTTGAAAGCAACACCTCCTACAGATGAAAATGTCATGTAAAAAACAAACCCGTATTCAGTTTTGCTCTTTTCTCCTCCAACCAACTAGGACGTGAAGAAATAATTGCGACCTACATTTATATATAAAAAAAACAAACAAAAAATAACCTGACTGATGTAAAGGTTGGGATTTGCATGTTGTTCTTTCTACATTCAAAGCATTGTAATAAATTGCGGTTATAACCTTTAAGATATATATATAAGAGATACTATAAAGATAATAGCTAATGTCTTCCATGCTAATGAGATACTGTATAAGCCTGAGAGAAAGCACACCAGTAGCATTAAAAAATGATAAGCTACATGTATTTAAGCATTATGTCTGTATTGGTAGACTCTTTTTATTTTAGTTGTTCTGTGTAAGACATAATTATATTTAGTTAAATGTCATGTTTAGTGTTAAAAATTGATTGACAACTACAACCCTGATTCAAAAAAAGTTGGGACAAAGTACAAATTGTAAATAAAAACGGAATGCAATAATTTACAAATCTCAAAAACTGATATTGTATTCACAATAGAACATAGACAACATATCAAATGTCGAAAGTGAGACATTTTGAAATTTCATGCCAAATATTGGCTCATTTGAAATTTCATGACAGCAACACATCTCAAAAAAGTTGGGACGGAGCAATAAGAGGCTCGAAAAGTGAAAGGTACAAAAAAGGAACAGCTGGAGGACCAAATTGCAACTCATTAGGTCAATTGGCAATAGGTCATTAACATGACTGGGTATAAAAAGAGCATCTTGGAGTGGCAGCGGCTCTCAGAAGTAAAGATGGGAAGAGGATCACCAATCCCCCTAATTCTGCACCGACAAATAGTGGAGCAATATCAGAAAGGAGTTCGACAGTGTAAAATTGCAAAGAGTTTGAACATATCATCATCTACAGTGCATAATATCATCAAAAGATTCAGAGAATCTGGAAGAATCTCTGTGCGTAAGGGTCAAGGCCGCAAAACCATACTGGGTGCCCGTGATCTTCGGGCCCTTAAACGGCACTGCATCACATACAGGCATGCTTCTGTATTGGAAATCACAAAATGGGCTCAGGAATATTTCCAGAGAACATTATCTGTGAACACAATTCACCGTGCCATCCGCCGTTGCCAGCTAAAACTCTATAGTTCAAAGAAGAAGCCGTATCTAAACATGATCTAGAAGCGCAGACGTCTTCTCTGAGCCAAGGCTCATTTAAAATGGACTGTGGCAAAGTGGAAAACTGTTCTGTGGTCAGACGAATCAAAATTTGAAGTTCTTTATGGAAATCAGGGACGTCGTGTCATTCGGACTAAAGAGGAAAAGGACGACCCAAGTTGTTATCAGCGCTCAGTTCAGAAGCCTGCATCTCTGATGGTATGAGGTTGCATTAGTGCGTGTGGCATGGGCAGCTTACACATCTGGAAAGACACCATCAATGCTGAAAGGTATATCCAGGTTCTAGAGCAACATATGCTCCCATCCAGACGACGTCTCTTTCAGGGAAGACCTTGCATTTTCCAACATGACAATGCCAAACCACATACTGCATCAATTACAGCATCATGGCTGCATAGAAGAAGGGTCCGGGTACTGAACTGGCCAGCCTGCAGTCCAGATCTTTCACCCATAGGAAACATTTGGCGCATCATAAAACGGAAGATACGACAAAAAAGATCTAAGACAGTTGAGCAACTAGAATCCTACATTAGACAAGAATGGGTTAGCATTCCTATCCCTAAACTTGAGCAACTTGTCTCCTCAGTCCCCAGACGTTTACAGACTGTTGTAAAGAGAAAAGGGGATGTCTCACAGTGGTAAACATGGCCTTGTCCCAACTTTTTTGAGATGTGTTGTTGTCATTAAATTTAAAATCACCTAATTTTTCTCTTTAAATGATACATTTTCTCAGTTTAAACATTTGATATGTCATCTATGTTCTATTCTGAATAAAATATGGAATTTTGAAACTTCCACATCATTGCATTTCGTTTTTATTTACAATTTGTACTTTGTCCCAAGCCCTGTGATGACCTGGTGACTTGTCCAGGGTGTACCATGCCTTTCGCCCGTAGTCAGCTGGGATAGGCTCCAGCTTGCCTGCGACCCCGTAGAACAGGATAAAGCAGCTAGAGATAATGAGATGAATGAGATGAGATGAGACTTTGTCCCAACTTTTTTGGAATTGGGGTTGTACGTTTGTGGAAAAAAGAACTTTTGGCTGTTTCATGTTGAAGGCTGAAGTGTATGTGACTTTATGGACAGAAGACCTGTGAAAAATTTCAGAAAAGTGACTAAAGGGGGCGTCATGGCTCAGGTGGACAAGGCGCCATACCATAAATCCGGGGACCTGGGTTCGATTCCGACCCGAGGTCATTTCCCAATCCCTCCCCGTCTCTCTCCCGCTCATTTCCTGTCTCTACACTGTCCTATCCAATAAAGGTGGAAAAAGCCCAAAAAAATAATCTTAAAAAGAAAAGTGACTAAAACTGTGATTCTCCATGAAAACCTCAATGACAATGAAATTGTCTGAGAAGCTGGCGAGAAGTAAAGTTACCTAGTTGGACCAGTGTCCCAAAATGGTATCTAATATAGCCAAGGAATATTTACCTCCATCAACTTTGTTGGAGGAGGTTGTTTTCACCTGTTTGTTTGTCTGTTCCCAATGTAACTCAAAAAGTAATGAACGGACTTTGATGAAATTTGGAGGAAAGGTGGGCCATGGGTGAAGGGACAATTGATTAGATTTCGATGCAAATCCAGATATGTATGCAGATCCAGAATTTTTTGTCTCTTCCCAACGTAACTCAAAAAGTAGTGAATGGATTTGGATGAAATTTGGTGTCCAGCTTTAGTATTATCCTAGGTTCAAGTGATTTGATTTTGATGGTGATAATATGTAGCTTGGTGGAGGAATGCACTCTACCGAGTGCTCTTATAGTCTCACAATGGTTTCTCTGTTATCTGTAATCATTAGCCTGCAAACTAGCTAACCAGCCAGGTAGCCATTTTACTAGTTGTGCTTCTTCTAAGCTAGCTAAGTTATCTAACTGTCTATGCTGTTTATTCAGCATTGTTTATTAAATTAAATTTGAAGTCTACCCAAAAAAAAGACAAGCAATGAAAGATAATATCTTATTCATATATCTTGCATACATCTCACTGTTTTAAATATTTCTCAAAATGTCTGCCTTTCTATTAAGAACATGGACTAGGCAGGATGTGTTGCGAATTGTGAAAAATGTGGAGGGGAAAAGTCCGTGATACCCTTCATAGTGCCCTGTTACATACATGTCAACCTTTGGTCAATCAAACCTGTATAACCAACCTCCAAAATCCGTATTTCCCTTATAAAATCCTTATAAGATGCAAATTAAAATAATTTACCTAAAATTTGAATGATAATTAACAATGATATATCCAAGTTACTTTTTATTCAATATTAATAACAATAAACCTTCAGAATGAATACAAAGCTCCAATGTTCGACAAAAACACAAAATGTCACTCTAATGTTCTGAATTGTACTCCATGACAGCTTTTTTAGCAGTCTGCACCAATACCTCACTAGGCTACATGTCACAGCAAGTGTCTGTGTTGATCTTGCCGGAGTGCCAATTCAGAATCTTTTCAGTCGCTATTGAAAGTCGCTCAGGTGGAAATACGCTTTTCAAACAAAATGTTACTTCCCGGTTGGTGGGATTCTCGCAATGCGGTGTGCGCATGATCAAAAGTGGAACGAAGTCTCGCTACCACAAGATAACGCGCAATTTCATAAGACTCTTTACTGGCTGTTTGTGCTTTCTGTGGTGTACAGTACGTATGTAAATGTTATGCGATCTTTTATCATCGTGGGAATTGATTATAGCTCTAAATAAATATTGAAGTTTTTTAAAAGAATCCGTATAACTTTATTTGTGTGCCCGTATACTACGTTTATTGAATCAAATCCGTATAAAATACGGACATTCCGTATAGGTTGACATGTGTGCTGTTAAGGTGAAATGAATCCCTAATTAATGGCAAGCTGCTTCTGAGAAAATCTGACATTTTCCAAACAGTCAGGTGGAAGCCATTTTAAGCATGAACTAAGCAAAAGTGACCATTTTCACGTCTCCTTTTATATTTTAGTCATAGAAAAAAGTATTCTGTTTCAGAAACAACCTTACATTACCTCAAATCTAATCTGGAGTTTGAAGTTTACACAGACACCCTGAGGCTAAGGTTGCTAACAAAGTACAGCAATGAAGCTAATTTTCTTAGCATCAACTACAAACTGAAATCACACACATGCCTCAAACAGCTTTGAGAACTTGTTCAGTTCTTTGAAACAGACTGTATGGCACATTTGTTGTGTGTAAAACGAACAAAAGACTTCAGAGAGCAAAGCAACAACATCATCAACATCAACAACAACAACAAAACAGCCATTTTGGCAAGCAGCCATTTTGAAGCTCGAATGACATTCAGCAGTAGTTTGATTTCACTCCAGGAAAAGATGTGTTACTGAAAGTCTGAAGGAAAAATTGGTCAGTGGATGATATTTAGAGGCATTTTAAGAGTTTATTTTGTTCATCTCATCTCATCTCATTATCTCTAGCCGCTTTACCCTTCTACAGGGTCGCAGGCAAGCTGGAGCCTATCCCAGCTGACTACGGGCGAAAGGCGGGGTACACCCTGGACAAGTCGCCAGGTCATCACAGGGCTGACACATAGACACAGACAACCATTCACACTCACATTCACACCTACGCTCAATTTAGAGTCACCAGTTAACCTAACCTGCATGTCTTTGGACTGTGGGGGAAACCGGAGCACCCGGAGGAAACCCACGCGGACACGGGGAGAACATGCAAACTCCGCACAGAAAGGCCCTCGCCGGCCACGGGGCTCGAACCCAGACCTTCTTGCTGTGAGGTGACAGCGCTAACCACTACACCACCGTGCCGCCCATAAGTGTATTATCCTTTGTTATAATTTTAGTTTATGCTTAAAAGTGAGATTGAAGGCTGCACTATTATGTTTTCCAATATATTTATAGCCTATTAATTATGTTTATTGTGAGAGAATCCAAGCTATGAGATTTATCAGGCATTTTTTTTTCACCAAGGTGAATTTTTTTTCGTCGAGGTGTCCTGTGAGCCGTCTCACTAGGCTTGAGTCCCACACAGTCCCTGTTTACACACAGAGAGCAATTCAGAAATTTGTTTATGGCTATAACAAAACGTGGTGTAATTGAGAACTACAGTAATCTCTCTCACACACACAGATTACAGATTAACATATTAAGTTCTCGATATGCAACTAATGTATCTGTTAATGATAGCACTTTAAAGGCTAGGGATAAAATCTACCATAGCTAAGTATGTGTTTAATGGGCATAATGACTTCCCTTGGAGACTGCAGGCCTGATGAAAACAGCATGCATCCAGAGTTATAGTCTCACTCTCATTCTCCACCCTTCAGCACCAACACGAACCACAAGATTACTTACACACACACACACGAACGAGAAAGGCATTATAGGGCGTGAGAATGGTTCAAATGGTTTTCCAAGCTAAATCATGTTAAACTGACTCCTTAACTGTAACTTCACCCAAGAGTACTGTATATAAGATATCATAAATGCTCTTGCCCAAATTTTATGTGAATTTTCAGTAGGACTCTGACTCATTATCACAGACGTCTTGAACAACCACTTGCTTTCCTCTGCATTGATTCAGCTGAATGGATCATGTGTTGCTCATTACAATGAATCATTTGTTCTATAAAATATATGACACTGTAAAATGGGTATTGTGCTTTATATGTTTGTGTTGATTATTCTGTTTCAGATAATCAGTCCCACTGTATATAGAAATCCAGACAAATGGGACTTTCTCACAAACTAGTCATATATTTCAGTGAGACGTGGACTGTGTATTTCCAGTGTGTGTGTGTGTGTGTGTGTTCACTTGGAGCCACTCCTACAGTGATAAAACCCACAGTGTATAAAACTGAGTCAGTTTGTTTACGTGATTTATTTGTGTACTCATGTGCATGTGTCTGTGATTCATCAAAGCCAAAAAATAAAAGTTTTGTATATTTTTGCCAAGTGTTGTTGATTATTTTGATTATTACTGCATCCATCTGCAAATATTTCTCAGAGCTTAAACATTTTTCAAATAAAGCTGAATGGAACCTGCCCACTGCTGTGATTATATACATACAGTGGTGCTTGAAAGTTTGTGAACCCTTTAGAATTTTCTATATTTCTGCATAAATATGATCCAAAACATCATCAGATTTTCACACAAGTCCTAAAAGTAGATAAAGAGAACCCAGTTAAACAAATGAGACAAAAATATTATGCTTGGTCATTTATTTATTGAGGAAGATGATCCAATAATACATATCTGTGAGTGGCAAAAGTATGTGAACCTTTGCTTTCAGTATCTGGTGTGACCCCCTTGTGCAGCAATAACTGCAGCTAAACGTTTGCGGTAACTGTTGATCAGTCCTGCACACCGGCTTGGAGGAATTTTAGCCCATTCCTCTGTACAGAACAGCTTCAACTCTGGGATGTTGGTGGGTTTCCTCACATGAACTGCTCGCTTCAGGTCCTTCCACAACATCTCGATTGGATTAAGGTCAGGACTTTGACTTGGCCATTCCAAAACATTAACTTTATTCTTCTTTAACCATTCTTTGGTGGAACGACTTGTGTGCTTAGGGTCGTTGTCTTGCTGCATTACGCATCTTCTCTTGAGATTCAGCTCATGGACAGATGTCCTGACATTTTCTTTTAGAATTTGCTGGTATAATTCAGAATTCATTGTTCCATCAATGATGGCAAGCCATCCTGGCCCAGATGCAGCAAAACAGGCCCAAACCATGATACTACCACCACCATGTTTCACAGATGGGATAAGGTTCTTATGCTGGAATGCAGTGTTTTCCTTTCTCCAAACATAACGCTTCTCATTTAAACCAAAAAGTTCTATTTTGGTCTCATCCGTCCACAAAGCATTTTTCCAATAGCCTTCTGGCTTGTCCACATGATCTTTAGCAAACTGCAGATGAACAGGAATGTTCTTTTTGGAGAGCAGTGGCTTTCTCCTTGCAACCCTGCAATGCACACCATTGTTGTTCAGTGTTCTCCTGATGGTGGACTCATGAACATTAACATTAGCCAATGGGAGAGAGGCCTTCAGTTGCTTAGAAGTTACCCCGGGGTCCTTTGTGACCTCGCCGACTATTACACGTCTTGCTCTTGGAGTGATTTTTGTTGGTTGACCACTCCTGGGGAGGGTAACAATGGTCTTGAATTTCCTCCATTTGTACACAATCTGTCTGACTGTGGATTGGTGGAGTCCAAACTCTTTAGAGATGGTTTTGTAACCTTCTCCAGCCTGATGAGCATCAACAACGCTTTTTCTGAGGTCCTCAGAAATCTCCTTTGTTCATGCCATGATACTCTTCCACAAACATGTGTTGTGAAGATCAGACTTTGATAGATCCCTGTTCTTTAAATAAAACAGGGTGCCCACTCACACCTGATTATCATCCCATTGATTGAAAACACCTGACTCTAATTTCACCTTCAAATTAACTGCTAATCCTCAAGGTTCACATACTTTTGCCACTCACAGATATGTAATAGTGGATCATTTTCCTCAATAAATAAATGACCAAGTATAATATTTTTGTCTCATTTGTTTAACTGGGTTCTCTTTATCTACTTTTAGGACTTGTGTGAAAATCTGATGATGTTTTAGGTCACTGTAACAGTTTGTATGGGTGGGTGGAGCACAGAGGACGGCAGGACAGAGATCAGGTTTGTAACCAGGGGTTTTATTGCCACACTTTTCAGTGAACAACTTGCACTATACAGACACACACACACAACCGGCGTCTGGTTCGGGGATGAGTTCCTCTGCTCTACGCTCTCCCTCCTTAAGTAGGGCGCGGTCACTGGGAAGACACACACAAACACAGGTTAATTGACATCAGGTGTAGTGATTCTGCCACTTACCTTCCCTGTCTCTGCCCTCCTGTCACAGACCAGCGCTTGACCACTCACCCACTGCCACATACCCCCACCGCCCGACTCAGGCCGGGCGGCCATCCGGCCTGCAGCTGACTCCCCCCCCCCTTGACGGGAGAGGAAGTCCGCCACGACCATCTGCGCCCCCAGCCTGTGGACCACCTTGAAATTAAAGGGTTGGAGTGCCAGATACCAACGGGTGATCCGCGCGTTGGCATCCTTCATGCGGTGGAGCCACTGGAGGGGCGCGTGGTCCAAACAGAGGGTGAAAGGGCGCCCCAGCAGGTAGTAACGGAGGGCGAGGACCGCCCACTTGATTGCCAGACACTCTTTTTCTATTGTGCTGTAGCGCCCCTCACGCACCGACAGCTTCCTACTGATGTATAAGACTGGGCGGTCCTCCTCCTCCACCTCCTGGGACAAAACAGCCCCCAGCCCTCTGTCCGACGCATCCGTTTGTAACATAAAGGGGAGAGAAAAGTCAGGGGAGTGTAAAAGTGGCCCCCCACACAGTGCAGCCTTTACCTCAGAAAAAGCCCGCTGGCATTGCTCCGTCCACTGGACTGGATCTGGTGCCCCCTTTTTAGTGAGATCAGTCAGCGGGCTGGTGACGTCCGAATAATTAGGTATAACCTCCGATAATAGCCAGCCAGCCCCAGGAACTGTCTCACCCCCTTTTTGGTCTTGGGCCTCGGGCAGGCCGCAATTGCTGTGGTCTTGTTAATTTGGGGACGCACCTGCCCGTTGCCCAAGTGGAAGCCCAGATACCGTACTTCCACCCGCCCAATTGCACACTTCTTCGGGTTGGCTGTGAGACCCGCTCGCCTCAGCGACCTAAGGACGGCCCTCAGATGTTCGAGATGCCTCGGCCAGTCATTACTATAGATGATTATGTCGTCGAGGTAGGCGGCCGCATAGGTGGTGTGGGGGCGGAGGACCCTGTCCATCAGCCGCTGAAATGTAGCGGGCGCCCCGAACAGCCCGAACAGAAGTGTGACGAATTGGTGTAAACCGAACGGTGTGGAAAAGGCCATTTTTTCTCGGGATAGTGGAGTCAAGGGGATCTGCCAGTATCCCTTCGTTAAATCCAGCGTCGAATAAAAGCGAGCAGTGCCTAGTCGATCGAGCAAGTCATCAATACGAGGCATTGGGTACGCGTCGAATTTAGACACTGCGTTGACTTTTCTATAGTCCACAAAGAACCGGACCGACCCGTCGGCCTTGGGTACCAAGACCACCGGGCTGCTCCAGTCACTGTGGGACTCCTTGACGATGCCCATTTCGAGCATGGCCTCGAGTTCTTCCCGAACCACTTTTTTCTTGTGTTCAGGTAGCCTGTAAGGGCGGCTACACACTACCACCCCCGGGGGCGTCTCAATGTGGTGCTCTATGAGGTTGGTGCGGCCGGGCAGGGGCGAGAACATGTCTGAAAACTCGGTCTGCAACTGGGCGACCTCCGCGAGTTGGGTCGGGGAGAGGTGATCTCCACAGGGGACCGGAGAGGTATGCGATGTCAATGCGCCTTTTTGAACCTCCGGCCCCAGCTCCCCCTTCTCCGGAACCACCGACACCAACGCTACGGGGACCTTCTCGTTCCAGAGTTTGAGTCGATTGAAGTGGTAAATCTGTAGCGCCTCACCCCTGTCCGTTCGTCTCACCTCATAGTCAACGTCCCCGATGCGCCGTGTGACCTTGAAGGGTCCTTGACACTTGGCGACTAATTTAGAGCTCGATGTGGGCAACAGTACGAGTACTTTATCTCCCGGTGCGAACTCTCTAAGGCGCGTACCCTTGTCGTACAGGCGGGTTTGCCATTCTTGGGCCTGCCGCAAATTCTCCTGGGTTAGGTGCGTGAGTGTGTGGAGTTTTGTGCGCAGGTCAATAACGTATTGAATTTCGTTTTTACTTGGTGAAGGTCCCTCCTCCCAATGTTCTCGCAGCACATCTAAGATGCTGCGCGGCTTATGCCCATATAATAATTCAAATGGGGAGAACCCCGTAGAGGCTTGGGGGACCTCTCGCACTGCAATTAACAAGGGTTCGAGCCATTTATCCCAGTTATGCGCGTCCTCACTTACGAATTTTTTAATTATGTTCTTGAGGGTGCGATTAAACCATTCAACTAAACCGTCCATTTGTAGGTGATACACGCTGGTGTGGATCGTCTTAATACCCAATAACCCATACAGTTCGTTCAGTGTTTGTGACATAAACGAGGTGCCTTGATCAGTCAGAATCTCTTTCGGGATTCCAACTCGGGAGATGACGCGGAAGTGTGCCTCCGCAATACTGCGTGCTGAGATATTGCGAAGAGGCATGGCTTCCGGGTATCGCGTTGCATAGTCCACCAGAACTAATATAAAGCGGTACCCTCGTGTTGACCGATCTAATGGCCCGACGAGATCCATCCCAATTCTTTCGAACGGGGTCTTGATTAACGGTAGAGGGTGCAAAGGTGCTTTTGGAATGGCCACTGGATTTACTAACTGGCATTCGCGGCACGCCGTACACCACCTACGGACATCGCTGCGAATCCCCGGCCAATAGAATCGGGCCATTATTCGGGCTAGTGTCTTATCCTGCCCTAGATGTCCAGCCATGGGATTAAAGTGAGCCGCCTGGAATACTAATTCCCGGCGGCTCTTCGGAATTAAAAGCTGCGTGACTCGCTCTTTAGTTTGAGTGTCCTGCGTCACTCGATATAATCTATCCTTCATAATCACGAAGTAGGGGAAGGACGGGGTGATGTTCGGCTGGAGCGTTTGACCATCGATTACTCTCACTTGGTCAAACGCATGCCGCAGAGTCTCGTCTCGCGTTTGCTCTAATGGGAAATCCGCGAGGGATTCCCCAACAGAGAGAGGAGGGGCCGGCGGCTCCTCACTCTGACGCAGAGATGATGTAGACGGCTCTGTGACAGCTGCTCCCGCCAAGGCGACACCGGGACCTCCCCCTGTAAAATGGCAGGACCCACTCTTCACTAAGTGTGTCATTAAATCCCGAAATCCCGGCTAATCAGTCCCCAAAATTATAAAGTGGGTAAGGCGAGGATTAACCGCCGCCTTCACTATAAATTTTTCCCCACGGAAAAAAATGTGGACCGACACCAAAGGGTAGCTGTGAACATCCCTGTGCACACACAACACCTTCACCCCCTGTGCTCCTCCCAATGCCTCGTTTTGCACCAGGCTTTGGTGAATCGAGGTCTGATTACAACCAGAATCCACCAAAGCCTGATATGTATCCCCTTGAATACTCACCGGTATGCGATACGCTCTGGCCCAATCGAGGGCGGCTCCTGGCGTGTCGGGGATCCGAAACACCGCGCCCACCTCCATTACCGTGCACTGTTGTTGGAGGTGGCCCGGCTCCCCGCAGCGCCAGCAAACCGGCCCAGGCTTCCTCTCCGCACCGGTGATCTGGGGCTCACTCACCTGGGGGGGGGGAGAGATAGACACAGAAGGGAGAAACGGGAGGGCACCGCGGGTGTGGTGGGGGAATGGGGCGAGGACGAGACACAGGAGGAGAGAGAGGGAGAGGAGAGGAGAGGAGAGAAGAGGCTGTCTGCTGTCCTGCCGCTGGGACAGCCGCCATATGGTCCTCCACCAGCTCGATGGCCTGATCCAGCGACGCCGGGCAGTGGCACTGGACCCACTCCGCAGTTCCTGCTGGCAAGTGTGCGACGAATTGCTCCAGTACCACCTGGTCGATGATCCCCTTGGCGTCGCGGTTGTCGGCCCTCAACCACCGCCAGCAGGCATCCCGGAGTTGCTGGCCAAACGCAAATGGCCGGCCGACATCCTCCAAGCGCAAAGCGTGGAAGCACTGACGCTGCTGCTCCGGGGTGCGCCCCACACGCTGGAGGACGGCCCAGCAAAGGTCCGCGTAGGCCAGCTGGCGGTTGGCGGGGAGCTGTAGCGTGGCCAGCTGCGCCTCTCCCGTTAACAGTGGGAGGAGGCGTGCTGCGTGCTGCTCCATCGGCCACCCCGAGGTCTCCGCGACTTGCTCGAAGAGCGTGATGAATGCCTCGGGGTCGTCCTGCGGGCCCATCTTTGTTAGGGTGAGGGGGGACGGGCCCGCGGTGGGATCGTTGGTGGACCCCGCCGATGCGAGGAGGTGCCGGAACGCCTGGTGATCTTCTTCCTGGGCCAGCACCAGGGCCTCGAACCGCTCTTCCTGTTCCTTTCGGAGGGTGACTAGCACCTGGTGCTGGCTTTGCTGGGCCATGGCGAGGGCGTGGACCAGTTCAGCGAACGGGGAGGACTCCATGGGGCTATTCGGCTGCTGCACTCCAGATCCTGGGTTTCAGCACCACTGTAACAGTTTGTATGGGTGG
The DNA here is from genome assembly GCF_027579695.1 of Neoarius graeffei. Classification (NCBI taxonomy): domain Eukaryota; kingdom Metazoa; phylum Chordata; class Actinopteri; order Siluriformes; family Ariidae; genus Neoarius; species Neoarius graeffei. The sequence continues at coordinate 58,737,469 of NC_083571.1, forward strand.
GTGGAGCACAGAGGACGGCAGGACAGAGATCAGGTTCGTAACCAGGGGTTTTATTGCCACACTTTTCAGTGAACAACTTGTACTATACAGACATACACACACAACCGGCGTCTGGTTCGGGGATGAGCTCCTCTGCTCTACGCTCTCCCTCCTTAAGTAGGGCGCGGTCACTGGGAAGACACACACAAACACAGGTTAATTGACATCAGGTGTATTGATTCTGCCACTTACCTTCCCTGACTCTGCCCTCCCGTCACAGACTGGTGCTTGACCACGCCCCCGCTGCCACAGTCACATTTATGCAGAAATATAGAGAATTCTTAAGGGTTCACAAACTTTCAAGCGCCACTGCATATACGCTGATCAGCCATAACATTATGACCACTGGCAGGTGAATTGAGTAATATTATCTCATTACAGTGGTACCTGCCAAGGGGTGGGATATAGTTGTATAAGGCAGCAAGAGAACAGTCAGTTCTCAAAGTTGATGTGTTGGAAGCAAAAAAATGGGCAAGCGTAAGGATCTTAGTAACTTTGACAAGGGCCAAATTGTGATAGCTAGGTAATGCGGTCTGAGCCTCTCCAAAATGGCACATCTTGTGGGGAGTTCCTGATATACAGTGGCTAGTACCTACCAAAAGTGGACCAAGGAAGGACAACTAGTGAATCGACGACAGGGTCATGGGTGTGGAAGGCTCACTGATTCACATGGGGCACAAAGGCTAGCCCATATTGTCCAATCCCACAGAAGAGCTACTGTAGCACAACACCCCACTGAGTTTAACGGATATAGACCAGTGGCGCTGACCTCTCACCTGATGAAGGCTCTGGAAAGACTTGGATCCCCTGCAGTTTGCCTACCAGCCAGGCATCGGGGTGGAAGATGCAGTCATCTACCTGCTTCATAAATCTCTCTCTCATCTTGAAAAGGCAGGAAGCACTGTTAGAATCATGTTCTTTGATCTATCCAGTGCCTTCATCACCATCCAGATGACTCTTCTGAGGAGTAAGATGGAGAACGCAGGGATGGACCATCATCTTACCTCGTGGACTATGGACTATCTCACAAACAGACTACAGTATGTGAGACTAAAGGACTGTGTGTCAGACACCATTCTTTGCAGCACAGGGACTCCACAGGGGACAGTCCTGGCCCCATTTCTGTTCACACTTTACACTGCGGACTTTAGATACAATACAACTATCTGTCATCTACAGAAGTTCTCTGATGACTCTGTTATTGTGGGCTATGTCCTAGATGGCGATGATGGCGAATACAGAGAACTGACAAGGAACTTTGTGGACTGGTGCCAACAGAACTTCCTTCAGATCAATACAAATAAAATCAAGGAACTGGTGGTAGATTTCCACAGGACGAGGTTTTCTTCACCTACCCCAGTGAACATTCAGGGAAAGGACATTGAGATTGTTAGGAGCTACAAGTACCTGGGTGTTCATCTGAACAATAAACTGGACTAATCTGATCACACACACGCCCTGTACAAGAAAGGCCAGAGCAGACTCCACCTGCTGAGGAGGCTCAGGGCCTTTGAAGTATAGGGTCCACTACTGAACTCTTTTTATGACTCTGTGGTGGCATCAGCCATATTCTATGGAGCTGTCTGTTGGGGAAGCAGTATCACAACAGCAGAGAGGAAAAAACTTAACAAACTGATTAGGAAGGCAGGATCTGTCCTGGGCTGTGCACTGGACTCGGTGGATGTAGTGGGGGAGAGGAGGATGTTGGCCAAGTTGTCATCCTTAATGGCGAACACCTCCCATCCACTGCAGGAGACAGTAGCAGCACTGGGCAGCTCCTTCAGTGACCGGCTCCTCCATCTGTGGTGTGTTAAGGAGAGATATAGCAGCTCCTTCCTCCCTACTGCTATGAGACTGTACAACCGGCACCTCACCAAGCACAGCACCAGACACTCCTCACAATAATGAACAATACTGTCCACATCACTTCTACATCCATAGAAACCCCTCTGAACGTATACTGTTTGCACTGACTATCAGCATCAGTACTTTACAGCGAACTGCTAGCTACACATGGTTAAAATGGCTCTTGTGCAATATACTGACTTGTGCAATACTACCTGGGTAACAGTGGTAATAATACCTGTGCAATACTTACACATGCAATTCCACCTTTGTAATACACTTATGTTAACTGTATATCTGCAAACCTTTTAATTTATGCAAATTTGTTAATTTTTTTAATCTCTAAATTTGTATTAATATATATATATATATATATATATATATATATATATATATATATATATATATATATATATATATAATTTTTTTGTACACTTTTGTACTTTTGCACTACTCCTTCACTGCCTTATCTTTTTCTCTTTATATATTTTGTTGCTGTAACAATGTAAATTTCCCCTTGTGGGATAATAAAAGGCTATCTTATCTTGATAATAATAATAATAATAATAATAATTTGCTCCTTATCATATGTGTATATTCTCCATCCATTATCTGTAGCCGTTTATCCTGTTCTACAGGGTTGCAGGCAAGCTGGAGACTATCCCAGCTGACTATGGGCGAGAGGCGGGGTACACCCTGGACAAGTCGCCAGGTCATCACAGGGCCGACACATAGAGACAAACAACCATTCACACTCACACCTACAGTCAATTTAGAGCCACCAATTAGCCTAACCGCATGTCTTTGGACTGTGGGGGAAACTGGAGCACCCAGAGGAAACCCACACAGACACGGGGAGAACATGCAAACTCCACACAGAAAGGCCCTCTCTGGCCACGGGGCTCGAACCCAGGACCTTCTTGCTGTGAGGCGACAGTGCTAACCACTACACCACAGTGCTGCCCCCTGTGTATATTCTGCCCAATGTATTTATATTCACTTACCTCCCTAATCTATACTGTATGCTTATAGTACTACCACAAATTTTTATAAAAGCAGAAGAAACTGCTATTTCATTTGAACTAATTAGTTCTTTCTGTGGCCATGAAATGAGAAACTGACATCGAGTGGCATCAAGACAAACCTTTCAGCGGCAGCTGAATGTGTGACTCAGACCTGAACCCCAATAATGGTGCAGTGTTGTTCGGATGAGCCATGCTTAAATGGATTTAATATCAGTTGTCTTTTTGTGGTTTTGTACAGGGTAATTACATGGTGTAAACATCTCGTATAGTCCAACTAAAGATGCTGTCAAGCTATCAAAACAAGCATGTGTTGACACATGAACAAAAGAGCTGATGTCAGCTTATACAGCAACATGAACTGTGCTACTCAGATTAGCATGACAGTGTTCATGCCATGACAACGTCTTAATGATTCGTGATTAGCGAAGCTTCATGAGTCACGCAATGCTTAACATGTTACGATAAAATGACGTAAAAGGTGGCACGGTGGTGTAGTGGTTAGGACGTTCGCCTCACAGCAAGAAGGTTCTGGGTTCGAGCCCAGCGGCCGGCGAGGGCCTTTCTGTGTGGAGTTTGCATGTTCTCCCCGTGTCTGCGTGGGTTTCCTCCGGGTGCTCCGGTTTCCCCCAAAGACATGCAGGTTAGGTTAATATGGGACGGCCTTGGGCTGAGGTGCCCTTGAGCGAGGCACCTAACTCCCAACTGCTCCCTGGGTGCTGTTGGCATGGCTGCCCACTGCTCTGGGTGTGTGTGTGCTCATTGCTCATGTGTGTGTTCACTGCTTCAGATGGGTTAAATGCAGAGAGGAATTTCACAAGTGTGTGATGAATAAAGTTGTTCTTTCTTTCTTTCTTTCTTTCTTTCTTTCTTTCTTTCTTTCTTTCTTTCTTTCTTTCAATAACAAACAGGCGATCTCTCCAGATATGAAGATCTTTAGTCTACTTCTGTGATGTAATGTCCTGTGTATCAAATCCTGCATTGTGCTGTGATTTTACTAAACTGAACACTGAGATCTTTTCATCACAACATTCAAGTGGAAATCGATACAAACTCTGTGATTGGGTCGTGTCAAATCAATCACTGTCAATTAAGGGACCAGCAGCAGTGTCCTTTCTGTCATACTGAACACCAGTATAAATATGTCAGGTTTATCTATTATCATTTGCTCTGAGTGTTCTTACTACAAAGGGTAATCTGGGGGGTAAAAAATCGTGGAAGATGAATAGTGAAAGATTTCCCAGAATCTCCATGTCTTTGTAGTGTATTACGCAAGCCATTAAAACACCTATTAAAAGCAAGCCATGAAAACATGAAGCTTTGATGTGTTAATCAGGGCAGTGAAGTGTGTTCATGAACATGATCAAAGCCTTCCTTTGACCTGGTTTAAAAGCATAACGTAAGCTTCAGCTATGCTTGCCGCCCTGCCACTCTGATTTATTGAACATGTTGAAGTCCCCCCACACTGGTATTATTATCTTATCGCCTCAGCCAGGGCTTAGAAGCTTTATGATGTTTGGATGAATGGTCACGCCGGAACATTCTCTTCTGATGACGATGTTAGGGCACCTCAACCTACAGTCTGTATACGGTATGTGTTGGTCAATGCTTAAGTGTGGATGTGTCACATATGTACAGTTCAGTGCAAAAGTTTGCACCCCTCCCCTATTGTTTTTCAATGGGAAACTCTTGTAATTCTTGAATTCCAAGAAGTTCAGAATGAAATGTAGATCAATTCTAGAAAAAGTTATTTACTTTCCTAGAAAAAGTTATTGTAAAACTATCAGAAAGTATTTTCCCATGATTTAACCCTTTGATGCAAAACATGGGTCAAAAGTGACCCGGCTGAGTTTTTACCTTCTATATATTTGCAATAAATTAATTCCATCATTCAGTATTCAAGGTATTCCTCAATTAACTTGTTTTTGATCATCATACATCCTTATTTTATTTTTTTCCTTTCTTACTTTTTGAATAAAAACGCTTTTTGTATCACTACCCTTCTAATGCACAACATGGGTCAAAAACTACCTGCATTCATTTTCCAGGTTATTTCATGTATGGCTGAGTGTTTCTATGATATACTTTTGAAATAAATTCATTTTGTCATTTACTTTCCCAAATATGCAGTAAAGATCTTGTTTTTGTTTAGCGCAAATCATCATTTTTATTTTTCCTTTCTTAAGTTATGAACAAGCACAGCTTCTGTAATTCTACATCAAGTTTACACACATGGGTCAGAACCGACCTGCATGCATTTACTACAGCGTTTGGTGGGAACTGTGAATTGTGCTCGTGTCAGACATTTCACAGCTCAGCACAGCGCCCTTTGCCCATCTAATACATGTAAGTAATGTTTTTCAATTGTTCTAACATTACCTTAGAAAAAAATTGATTATGTTTAGGTTACCTTGAGAGTGAGTAGATTACTTGTCAGAAAGTTACAAGTAATTACTATTAGCTACCGAGCTGTTGACATATTCTACTTTAGTTAGCTAATTTTATTGTAGTTGGCTTAGCTAACTACATAGTTAATAAATAAATAACTGGCCCCATTCACTGCTAAAGTCTCATCTCATCTCATTATCTCTAGCCGCTTTATCCTTCTACAGGGTCGCAGGCAAGCTGGAGCCTATCCCAGCTGACTACGGGCAAAAGGCGGGGTACACCCTGGACAAGTCGCCAGGTCATCACAGGGCTGACACAGACACAGACAACCATTCACACTCACATTCACACCTACGGTCAATTTAGAGTCACCAGTTAACCTAACCTGCATGTCTTTGGACTGTGGGGGAAACCGGAGCACCCGGATGAAACCCACGCGGACACGGGGAGAACATGCAAACTCCACACAGAAAGGCCCTCGCCGGCCACGGGGATCGAACCCGGACCTTCTTGCTGTGAGGCGACAGCGCTAACCACTACACCACCATGCCGCCCCCCCCCCATGTGTAGTAATATAAAAATTATTTTTGTTCATAAAGTAGGAAAGAAAAATTAAATTAATGATTTGTGGTAAGGGGCGGCACGGTGGTGTAGTGGTTAGCGCTGTCGCCTCACAGCAAGAAGGTCCGGGTTCGAGCCTCGTGGCCGGCGAGGGCCTTTCTGTGTGGAGTTTGCATGTTCTCCCCGTGTCCGCGTGGGTTTCATCCGGGTGCTCCGGTTTCCCCCACAGTCCAAAGACATGCAGGTTAGGTTAACTGGTGACTCTAAATTGAGCGTAGGTGTGAATGTGAGTGTGAATGGTTGTCTGTGTCTATGTGTCAGCCCTGTGATGACCTGGCGACTTGTCCAGGGTGTACCCCGCCTTTCGCCCATAGTCAGCTGGGATAGGCTCCAGCTTGCCTGCGACCCTGTAGAACAGGATAAAGCGGCTAGAGATAATGAGATGAGATGAGATTTGTGGTAATTAAAAACAAGATATTTAAAGAATACTCGGAATATTCAATCATAAAATAAATTGATTTCAAAAGATAGAGCAAAGAAAAACTCAGTCAGCATGAAATAACCTGGAAAATGAATGCGGGTCATTTTTGACCCATGTTGTGCATTTGAAGGGGTGTGCATATGTTTTGCATCAAAGGGTTAAAAAAGGCAAAGTCCTGAAGACTTTGTGATATTTTACAAAGTGTTGACACTGGAGACTCCCTCCCATAAATATTTAAGAAACATCTCCTTACAGAAAACATCATATATAGAGGATATTACACGGTTGCACGAAGATATGGAGTTTATCTTCAAGTGATGAATGTATATATCACGAGTAAGTGAAGTGAATGGGTGATATATTTTTCAACACGAGAAGATAAACTTCATATCTTCGCACCACCGTGTAATGTTCTTTATATTATATGGACACGTCAAAAAAAAGCGCCTAAGTTTATCAAAAGAATTTTAATTTTGAACCAGTTCGCCATTTTGACAATGTGTGTCTAGTCAGCAAGAAAACACCGGGAGTGACGTCATTGGAGTGAAATATATCACTCAGCTCCATGATGTATTTCGTATGAAAAACGCGAGTTTTTCAACATGAGAAGATAAACTTCATATCTTCAAACCAACGTGTGATTTTCTTTTTATTATAATGATATATTCACAAACAAAAAGTACCCAAATTAATCAAAACAATTCAGCGATTTCCTTACGAGCGACATATAGAGATTTATGTCACGGTTTTGGTTCTCCATGTCCCAGATGTAGCTCGTATGAAAAATACGAGTGGTGTATTTCCCAGTAAAACACTTGTGTCCATATAATATACAAATAAAATGTATGTTTTTCTTTGTTACAAATTGGCACATCATTTATCAGATTATGTGTAGCGTCCATCATACAAGTCCTTCTGAATTAGCTTTTATGACAGAAACCTATTACAGTAATATCTACCTATGATTTGCACTATAGACAGCACTGCTTTAAAGTCTGCTGCTTTAGTAGAAAATTAATCAACACTTTCTGACCAATCAGATTTGCTAAAGTGCTAACTTGTTACTTACTAGCAAGCAGCTAGGATGAACAAGGAACGTAGTGTATTAAGCCAAATTTTATAAACTTTTTTCTTGAATAATGCTCTCCTGTTATTTAAAAAACAACAACAACAACAATAAAACATTACATCGTATGATGTTTATAAGCAAATTATGGATTACATAGTCAGGTATGGGTTGGTAGACGGATATAAGTGCAGAAGTGTTTTATTAATAAGAGCGACAACAGGCAAACAATCTAAATCGACAGGCAAAAATTGGAGATGAGAAAACATGCAAAATGTCGAGCGAGGCACAAAGAGATTATTACAGGCAGAATAAAAAAATGAGGAAACAGGAATCAGGGAATACAAGCAGGGGATTCAGGCTCGGTAAAGTGTCCAAAACGTAGCGCAATATTTCGTGGTGAGTGTGTGTTTACACAGTCTTTATATACTGGTGCTGATTGTGCCGGAATTCTGTGCAGGTGAGCATCATTAATGGCGCACGTGTGAGAGTCCGCTTGACACGTGCGCTGTCTGGAGCACGCCTGAGAGTCCATCTGATGCATGTGCCACAGTGTGCAGGTGTAACATGCATCTTACTACCTTCACTGTGTTGGTTGAATACAGTAAGGTGATGAACTGGAAGTCATAAATGTTTGGTTAATTTTTAACTTACAATAATGTCATTTATACACATGTGCAAAGGTTTGTATACACGCTACTCAGACTTCACCTAGCATGGCTAATTTAACAGGAGAAGACTATCAGAAAACTGGCGTATACACTGAGTGCAGAATTATTAGGCAAGTTGTATTTTTGAGGATTAGTTTTATTATTGAACAACAACTATGTTCTCAATCAACCAAAAAGTCTCATAAATATCAAAGCTGAATATGTATGGAAGTTAGAGTGGGGCGTTTTTAGTTTTGGCCATTTTAGGAGAATATGTATGTGTTCAGGTAACTTTCACTGTGCAGAATTATTAGGCAACTTAATAAAAACCAAATATGTAGCCATTTCACTTATTTATTTTCACCAGGTACACTGATATGACAACTCCAGATTTGCAAATAAACATATCTGACATTCAAACACAAAACAAAAACAAATCAGTGACCAATATAGCCGCCCTTCTTCATGAGGACACTCAAAAGCCTTCCATCCATAGATTCTGTCAATTTCTTTATCTGTTCACGACCAACATTGTGTGCAGCAGCAACCACAGCCTCCCAGACGCTGTTCAGAGAGGTGTACTGTTTTCCCTCTTTGTAGACCTCACGTTTTATAATGGACCACAGGTTCTCTATGGGGTTTAGGTCAGGTGAACAAGGGGGCCATGTCATTATTTTTTCACCTTTCAGGCCTTTACTGGCTAGCCACGCAGTGGAGTATTTGGACGCATGAGATGGAGCGTTATCCTGCATGAAAATCATGTTCTTCTTGAAAGATGCTGACTTTTTCCTATACCACTGCTTGAAGAAGGAACTGGCAGTAGGTCTGGGAGTTGAGTTTGAGTCCATCCTCAACTCGAAAAGGTCCAACAAGCTCATCTTTGATGATACCAGCCCATAGCAGTACTCCACCTCCACCTTGCTGGCGTCTGAGTCAGAGTGGAGCTCTGTGCCCATTACTGATCCAGCCACAGGCCCATCCATCTGGCCCATCAAGAGTCACTCTCATCTCATCAGACCACAGCACCTTAGAAAAATCAGTCTTAAGATATTTCTTGGCCCAGTCTTGACGTTTTATCTTGTGTGCCTTACTCAGTGGTGGTTGTTTTTCAGCCTTCCTTACCTTGGCCATGTCCCTCAGTATTGCACACCTTGTACTCTTTGACACTCCAGGAATGTTGCAACTCTGGAATATGGCAGAACTGGATGCTAATGGCTGCTTGTTGGCTTCACGCTTGATTTTCCGCAGATCATGTGCAAACGCTTCTTTCGACCCTGTTGACTATTTGCAATGAAACGCTTGATTGTTCGGTGATCATGTTTCAACATCTTTGCAATTTCAAGAGTGCTGCATCCGTCTGCAAGACATCTCACAATTTTAGACTTTTCAAAGTCTGTCAGATCTCTCTTCTGACCCATTTTGCCAGAGGAAAAGAGGTTGCCTAATAATTATGCACACCTGATATAGGGTGTTGATGTCATTAGACCACACCCCCTCTCATTACACAGATGCACAGCACCTGATATACTTAATTGGTAGTAGGCTTTCAAGCCTAAACAGCTTGGAGTGGGACAACATGCATTAAAAGGATGTTGTGGTCAAAATACTCACTTGCCTAATAATTCTGCACTCAGTGTAGTTATTTCTGTTTTAACAGTGTGATATGTTAAGCTCTGGTCACACTACAGCTTGTGATGGGTTTGCGAATACTTGGTGATGAAAAATTGGTTGCATCGCCACCAATCGTGTGATGCACGGTGAATGTTCTCTGAGTTTTGTGAGTTGTTTTTTGGTGTGTCTCCACCTTGTGAGTGGCCAAAAACATCACGAAAAATTTCACTAAAATTGGTGCTGATGTTTTCATCGGAAAACTAAGCAGCGAATACTTGCAGATGGGTTTGAGAATACTTCCCGAAGCTTGGGGAACCTTCGCCGAGCTTCTTGAGGTGTATTTGCCTTGAATCCATATCCCTGATGCTTGCAGGAGCCTCAGCAACACAGCGGCGAGGCATAGCCCAACCTTCACTGAGACTTGAAAAGTGCATTTACATTCAGCAATCCTTCGCAGAGGTTTAGATTAGATTAGATTAGATTAGATTAGATTAGATTAGATTAGATAAAACTTTACTGATCCCTTTGGGAGGGTTCCCTCAGGGAAATTAAGATTCCAGCAGCATCATTACAGATAAACAGAGAAAAGAAATAGAGAAAACTTCTAGATAAATTAAAATAAATTAAGTATTTACATATACAAATATAAAAGAATAAGATATGGGGAAGAGAGGAAGGGGAGGGGGAAAGGGGGGAGAAGTGGGGTTAGGGTAAGTGTGTGTGTGTGTGTGTGTGGGGGGGGGGGGGGGAAGCAGGAAAGATATTGCACTTTATATTGCACATTGTCCGGTATTGCTTATTGTTAGGCTAGGCTACTGCTCCTTCCCGTCCTCTGTCCTCCTGTTGTCCAGACTGGATGTGTCCTTCTTGGATGTGCTGTCCCCCCAGCACACCATGGTGTAAAACAGGACACTGGCGACCACAGACTGATAGAACATCCACAGGAGTTTCCTGCAGATGTTAAAGGACCGCAGCCTCCTAAGGAAGTACAGTATAGCCTGCTCTGTCCCTTCCTGTATAAGTGACTGGTGTTGCAAGTCCAGTCCAGCTTGCTGTCCAGCCACAACCCGAGGTACTTGTAGGAATCCACAGCCTCCACCTCGACTCCCTCGATCAGAACTGGCCGTGACCTTGGTCTGGACCTCCCAAAGTCAATGACCAGCTCCTTGGTCTTCAAGGTGTTGAGCTGCAGATGGTTCCTGTTGCACCACACAGCAAAGTCCTTCACCAAGCTCCTATACTCCTCCTCTCTGTCGTCACTGATACACCCAATGATGGCTGTGTCATCGGCAAACTTCTGAATGTGACATTACAGGATAAACAGAGAATAGAAAATAGAGAAAACTTCTAGATAAATTAAGTATTTACATATGCAAAAAAAAAAGTCCAGCAGGAGAGGTATTGCGCATTATATTGCACATTTATATTGCACATTGTCTAGTATTGCTTTTTGTCAGGCTAGGCTACTGCTCCTTCCCGTCCTCTGTCCTCCTGTTACCCCTCCCCCCCAGAGAGGAGTTGTACAATCTGATGGCATGAGGGACAAAGGAGTTTTTAAGTCTGTTCTTCCTGCACTTGGGAAGGAGCATTCTGTCACTCAACAGGCTCCTCTGGTTGCTGATGACGGTGTGCAGAGGGTGACTGGCATCATCCATGATGTTCAATAGTTTGTCCATAGACCTCTTCTCTGCCACCGTCACCAGAGAGTCCAGCTTTATGCCGACCACAGAGCCGGCCCGCCTGATCAGTTTGTCCAGCCTGGATGTGTCCTTTTTGGATGTGCTGCCCCCCAGCACACCACGGTGTAAAACAGGACACTGGCGACCATGGACTTATCGAACATCCACAGGAGTTTCCTACAAATGTTAAAGGACCGCAGCCTCCTCAGGAAGTACAGCCTGCTCTGTCCCTTCCTGTACAGGTGCATGGAGTGTTGACGTGTTAACTTTCAGATTCTCCGCTAGTCTTAAAAGGCAATTTGTAAGTCCTGATAAGCCTAAACGCCTTTCACACTCAAGCCATACTCCACCTCCGTCAATAGGACAGGTGCAACCTGGGGAGCCTGGCTTTGCAGCTAGGCGAGCCAATGGAGTCACTGGCGCTAAGTTGTGAAGTAGCCTCTTCCTTCTTAGTTGGAAAGCTCAGTGAGAAATCTTTGGAGTAGCTTTGTTAAAAGGTAGAAAAGTCCTAGTCCTCTAGTCGGGACGACCATTTAAATATTATCTGGATATTAGTATCCGCAGCTAATCTTATTGTATCTTCTACCCACTTATATAGTTTAATTTATTTACATTTACATTTAATTGCATTTAGTAGATTGTCTTATGAGTATGGCGGAATGCCACCAAACTGCAAATCATCATAAAGCAAAACGGAAACCTAAGAATTACCATCGTGTCAAGATTGGAATAATAAATGTAAGAACTTCAAAATGCGAGATGAAGTTGGCAGAACATGTACTGCAGATTAAGAAATTACAACATGACATATGTTGTATACAAGAAACTCGCATGACAGGCCTGGGAGAGGTTGAGTTTGGGGATGATGTACTGAAGGGTTGGCGGGTCTTTTACTATGGGCTAAAATGAAAAGCTAATGCCAGTGTGGCAATAGTGTTGTCACCCCATGTTAAACTTGTTGATATTGAACACCTTATGGAAGGCAGAATTATTCTGGCTAGAGTGGCTCTGCATGGGATTAAATTTACCATAGTATCATGCTATTCTCCAAATGAAACATATGCCACCTCAAGTAAAGAATTATTCTACAATACCCTCTCAAGGGTCATAACAACAGCAAAAAAATCACATCCTTCCTTCAAATTAGTTGTCTGTGGTGATTTCAATGCCACCATAGAAAAGATTGCAGCCAGAGTAACAGCTGGGCATGTGTTGGCCAATTTAATGATGAGGAGCCCACAAGTTTCAATGGCATGAAGCTTATTGAAGTTGCTGAAAACAATGGTCTCTATATTTTTAACACCTTGTTTGCTACCAAGACACCTCAGCATAGATGGTCCTTTAAATCTAACTTAGGATACTTTAGATGGCTTGATTACATAATGGGAGAATGGTTTGTCAAAAGAGCCTCACAGAATTGCAGAGTGTATCCAAGTGCCAGTGTTGTTTTTGAATCTGACCACCGGGTAGTGGTCCTTGATGTTATGTTTCCAACTAAAGGCAAAAGGAAAATCATTTTTAGAAAGAAGTCATGCGATAGAGCCCGTCAGGCACCAAACATGCAAGTACTCAGGGACTCTGAAGATGTTAGGGTTGAATACAGTAGGCAACTTGATATTCTTAAGCAACCTCCATCCACTAAAGATATAAATGAGATCACACAAGATATTGTCAGTGCTATCCACACAGCCACAGAGGAAAAGATTCCAACACTGCATAGAAACACTGACAATAAACCTTGGGTGGACGAGGAGTTCCTTACCCTTCTTGAGAAAAGGCGAAAAACAACTGATGCCATGGAAAGAAAACAACTGTCTAACCAGATACATAAACTCTGTCTTAAGTTGAAAAGCACATATTATAAAGTTAAAGCAAGTAAGATCAACTTTGCCTGTGAGCAGAGAAATACTGAAGAGGAATTCCGTCTAGCTAAAGACTATTCTGCACTTCAAAAACTGAGTCAACAGGTTATACAGCCAGAGAAATTGGAGGAACATTTTGCACAACACTTGGGAGAGAGAACATTTAGTATGCAACCTGAGATGCTGACCCCTGATCGTTTCCCTCATATAATACCCCCTTGCGATGTAGATCGTACTGACGAGAGTGCACCTGGAGCCTCAGAGTTAGGGGAGTGCATGTCAAAGTTAAAAAATGGGAGATGCCAGGGAACTGACAAGATCTTCAGCGAGCAACTAAAGTATTCATACTCGAAACAACTTATCCTCTACATTGTGTTTCTGATGGGAATGATCTGGGAATGTATTATGGTCCCAAGTACGTGGCTGCTTTCTTCAATCACATGTATCTACAAGAAGGGACTGAGGTCTCTAGCAGAGAACTACAGGGGCCTGTCTATTATTGCAACACTCTCTAAGTTAATATCTATGGTCGTTATTCAGCAAATAAAACCAATTTATGAAATGATCATAATGCAAAACCAGTTTGGCTTCAGAAAAAATCGTTCAACTTGTGATGCAATCTGCATAGTGCGGTACATACTAGAAAAAGAGAAACACCCACTCTATGTGTGCTTCATTGACCTTAAAGCGGCATACGACTGGATCCCAAGAGAAGCACTGTTCCGTGTTCTAGAAATTCATCTCCAGTGCCCCAAATTGATTTCTATTATGAAAACCTTGTACACGGGCACAATGGCCTGTATAAAGGGTACTGGTCACTACTTTAATATCTATGTAGGCTGTCATCAAGGTGCGCTTGAAAGCCCTACAATATTCAATGTGTATATGGACTTTGTCATGCGATGTGCTAAACACGAGATCTCCAAACTGTTCCCTCAGACTGGTGCACGTATCGAGTTTATCATACCAAACGAAGTTTCCCCTCGTGAACTTCGCACCAGTACAGCGTATGGTGTGACCAGAATAACAGAGCTCATGTATGCTGATGACATTGTAGTGTTCTCCGAAAACGTAGATGAACTGAAGAAGATCTTAGAGATCTATGACAACACGTTCTCTAGATTTGGGCTACAGATGTCCTACAAAAAGACAGAGACAATGGTGTTCAACGTGGAGGAGAATATTAAAGATCAGAAGAGCCTACTGACTGTCAATGGTGTAGAAATCAAGAATGTGAGGCAGTTCCGCTATCTCGGCCACCTCCTTACTAACACTGGAAAATCATCAAAATTCATACATCACAGGATCGCCTCAGTGAATGAAAAATGGAACGAGCTGAAACATGTACTTATTGATCGCGAGATTCATCTGAATACCCGCATGAAAATCTTGACAGCATGTGTATGTTCCCAGCTATTATATAGTGTTCAGACATGGGAGCTTCCCACTATCGAACTCCAGAAGATCAACGCTGTCTGGAATGGGTTCCTGAGAAAAATGATAGCTGGAGGCTATGCAAGGAAAAATGCCCCTACCAGAAACCAATACAAAAAACGGGTGTCGACCCATCATCCCAAGTGGACGGGGAACTGAACTGGGCATTTAAAATCTCAAACACGAAACTTTATGAAATCACCCAATCTCAACCGATCGAGGAGTTTTGCCATGTACAGTACTTAAGATACCTATCGCATGTATGTCGCATGCCAAATGATGCACTGCAAAAAATTGTTTTATTTGACAAAAGAAGGAGTTGGAAGAAAACAGAAGAGTTGCTTGGGGTCGACCGTAAACAGGCCTTCAAAACCATGATGGACAAAAAGGACTTTATGTGGCTGCTGGAAAGCAGATTTCCAACCTCCAGACAGTCGCGCCCCTAGGTCGATCTCGTGCCAGGCGGGAAACAATGATGATGATGATGATGAGGTGGTTGGTGTTGCAAGTCCAGCTTGCTGTCCAGCCACAGCCCGAGGTACTTGTAGGAATCCACAGCCTCCACCTCGACTCCCTCAATCAGAACTGGTCGTGACCTTGGTCTGGACCTCCCAAAGTCAATGAACAGCTCCTTGGTCTTCGAGGTGTTGAGCTGCAGATGGTTCCTGTTGCACCAAACGGCAAAGTCCCTCACCAGGCTCCTATACTCCTCCTCTCTGTCGTCCCTGATACACCCCACGATGGCTGTGTCATAGGCAAACTTCTGAATGTGACACAGCTCTGAGTTGTAGCAGAAGTCCGCAGTGTACAGGTTGAAGAGAAGAGGGGCCAGCACTGTGCCCTGGGGTGCTCCGGTGCTGCTAATCACAGTGTCAGACGTGATGTCCTTCAGCCTGACGTACTGCTGCCTGTCAGTGAGGTAGCTGGAGATCCAGGTGACCAGGCAGGGGTCCACTCACATCCTGTTCAGTTTGTCCTGAAGCATAAGGGGCTGGATGGTATTGAAGGCACTTGAGAAATCCAAGAAGAGGATTGTAATTGGTTGGGCAAAGGATTCATAAATATTCAGCAAATGTTTGGCGATAGTTAGACAACGCATTTGTGATCGTCACTGATTGTTTGGTGCTGATGTCACGCATTGTTGAAATCTATTGAGCAAGGCATCAGTGATCATTCTTGTACAAAACCCTCAAACATGCCTCCTAGGAAAAATACAAAAATCTCCTCAAAAGGACATCATCAAGTATTCGCCTGCTGTGTGACCACAACCTCACCTGTACATCACCAGGCATTGCCTCATTTTCATCGATAACCCATCAAAAAGCTGTAGTGTGACCATAGCCTTATAAAAGTGAGTAAAGATGTGGGCCTGTGTAGTTGTACATGCCTGTAAAACCATAACAACCCAATTTACAGGTATTTGTAAAACCATAATTTCTACACATGTACCAAAAGTGGCTTTGATCTATCAGACTGCAGTGATTAAAGATTAGCATCATTGGTGAAATGAATTAGCATGGAATCTTGATAATGAAACACTGCGTGAATGTCAAATTCAAGATTTCCAATCCCAGAATCACTTACTGCGTCTTTAGTCACTATATCACACAGTGAGCTTTCACAACACGTCTTTTAGATGGAATTTAGATGCTAACACTTATCTTTAACCCTACAAAATCTACAGCACATACATTTTACCAGTCATCCTTTATGGACTAGAATGTATAAACTGGACATCAAACCTATGCAGAAAAATAGAGACCTTCCAAAACCATATTTTTAGGTTCATGACAAACCACAGGTTAACAGACCACATCAAAATTGAGGATCTTCTTGAAGCTACTAAAATGACTCCCATAATGAATGTAATCAAGAGCAAAACCCTCAAACTCTTTGGCCATGTAAAATAGGCAGAAAGAAGACTTGCTAAGATCTGTGTCGAAGGCATGATGGAAGGCAAACAGAACAGATCGAGAAAGTATCGGTGAGACAATATAGACCAATGGTCCGGTCTCAATATCAATGACCTTAACAAATCTACACATAACAGGAAACTTTGGAAGGTGATTTCTCATATTAGTGCGCAATCTGCTGCAGGCACAGACAGTGTTAGATGATGATGATGATGATGATGACGATGATGATCCTTCACCCTACACAGTAAAAATCATAGTGTCAATTTTACTCTTTAAGAGTTGAATTTAACTCTCTGTCAGATAACATTTGGTCCCACTCAAAATCAGTGTAAAATTTACTCTATAGCCAGTGTAAGATTTTTAGAGTTAATTTTACTCTATTTTGTGTCAAAATTAACAATGAGGTGTGTAAAAATATTTAACACTATAGATAGTGTAAGATTTTCAGAGTTAATCTGACTCTATATTGTATTTTCGTGGGGAATCATCACCCTGCAGAGTAGATTTTGTCGTTGTGTGCAAGTGGGAATTAACTCTCACTTTTGACACTACCATTTAGACGATTTTACTCTGCATAGTGTTATAACTACTCTATCCAGAGGAAAATAGGTTTACACTGCAATATTGACACTCCATTTTTTACTGTGTAGCCCAAAATAAACCCAATCTAAACTCCAGATTAATTAAGCCCTCACCACATATAGACAACATACGGTACCCTTTCCACTAGACTTGTTTGAGTAGCATAGAAAGGCACTGGCTGGCTGTCATCTCCTTTGGTGGGCCGCTGTGGAATCCTGAGCATGCGATGTATGACAAAGCTTTCGACATTCTTCCCACGGGACCGCATGCTTCATAATCCAACAAGTGTCACACAGTCACATCTTCAACCTGATTGAGTGTGCCATTCAGCCTTAAGTTACATAACATTATAACAGCAGGTTAGGAAGCTGAGTTGTGATGTTAACATGGGATGCTGGATATAGAAAAAAAAAGTGCTAATTCTGGTGCTTTTTTGGTTTAAATCAAAGCTGAATTGATGTCGAGAAGGAGTGAATGTGTCTTGCTAACATTAAGTAATTAGCTAGTTAGGTTCCAGTGCTAACAAGAGAAGTTCATAATAACAATGAAAGGATATTAAATGATAATCCTGGTGGGATTCTTGTTTTTTATTAAATTGATATAAAAAGTGATGAGTATGTTTTCTGAAGAAATTGAACTTCTTACTCCTTCTCAGTAATGTTCAGAAAAGTTAGCAAACATACAAACCACTCTTTCAGGCTAATTTGCTGCTTAATTAATTATTGACAGACATTGATAACTGCTAGTTGCTAATCAGGGATCCTTTTGCTACAATATTCTCCTGAGCTGCATCACTAGCATTTTACTAAAGGCTACGTAAACATATCACGACATCCTTGAAATTCTGAGGCTATTTCAGGAGCCTTTATCTCTCCATTCTGCAAATTCCAGCACAGCACAGCACAACACAGCACAGCACATACTAATGCAGTTTAAATGGAGCATTACAACTATACGATCTTCATCCTGGAGGATATTTGTACCAAATTCCTCAACAGCACTTTCAACCTAGTGGATAGAAAAGTATTTTAAAACAGAATTTCTAAGAATGCTTCAGGAAAGCTAATTAAAAGCTTACTTGTTAGCTAATTATCATGTCCGTCATGATATGAACATGCCCAAGTGAATTTTTACATGCACTGTGTATTGATCACATCCCATCCTGTTACAGGACCACAGTAATCAATCCTGGGATAATTATACATGGACTTAACAGTAGTATTGGCTCTGGCCTGACATGACATGACTTAAGCTAGAACAGCTTTTCAATACAAGCTCAAATACAACAAGGAATATGGACATCATGAAGAGTAGCAGTGCATCTATTTAATCACCTTTATATTAGTCCAGTTTCGCTAACTGCATTAACAAAAATAGGTACGCTATGGGTACATGTGACTACTGAAAACAATAAAATTGTTTTCTGATCACATGCCCATACAGTAAATATAGCATATATACATGTTATCAGTGATACTCGCCTCATCTCTTGCAAGCATCATCAAGGTGTGAGCAGCATCAGGGCTGGTAGTATTTTGGTTACCAATTTTGTTTACTGTGTTTTGTTCAAAATACAGTGCTGTGAACTACATGCATTTTCAAAATAGTAAGAAAGCACTTGCTCATGAATTGTCTTAGAAACATTATTTAGTACTCATCTCATCTCATTATCTCTAGCCGCTTTATCCTGTTCTACAGGGTTGCAGGCAAGCTGGAGCCTATCCCAGCTGACTACGGGTGAAAGGCGGGGTACACCCTGGACAAGTCACCAGGTCATCACAGGGCTGACACATAGACACAGACAACCATTCACACTCACATTCACACCTACGGTCAATTTAGAGTCACCAGTTAACCTAACCTGCATGTCTTTGGACTGTGGGGGAAACCGGAGCACCCGGAGGAAACCCATGCGGACACGGGGAGAACATGCAAACTCCACACAGAAAGACCCTCGCCGGCCACGGGGCTTGAACTCGGACCTTCTTGCTGTGAGGCGACAGCGCTAACCACTACACCATCGTGCTGCCCCTTATTTAGTACTAATGAGCACATCTTGTTTCACAAGTGTAGTGTAAAGACTAAAATAAATAATCCCTCGAAAGGACTCAATTATCCCCCAAAGGAGCTGATTTATTCCCACATGGGACTTTTGTAATTGTAAACTGAGTGGCTCGCTCAAAAGATTTCAACGTTGTCTTCGCTGCCTTCTCGAGTTTTTGTTGAATGGCTGGAATTCTTGGCGTAAATATCTGCCAAAAAGCTCAAATTTAAAAAAAAAACCTCACAAAACCTTTCACTTGATCTTTCAGAAGGACTAAACAAAAGCTGTGATAATCAAAAGGTTTTTTTTAAAATTAACACCACTTAATTGATATTGAATCAGTAGCCTTGGCGAACTACGAGGTGAATTTCGTTTATCTTTTTATCTGCCGATGATTGTCTGATACTATGAAGTTATAACAAGGTTTATTTTATTTTGTTTCTGGTTCTGATTGGTTCCAAAGTTTATCAAGAAGTAGAATGGGTAATTGAACTCAGAGGTGATTCTAGAGTCTGTTGTGGCCCCAAGCAAAAATTTCCAGGGGGCCCTTCTGACCAGTGTTCATCACCAATATTTTATAAATAATCTGACACCAATGAAAAATGTATGAAACCAAAGTTTTTTAAATTCCAAATGTGAAAATACAATGGTAAAGAACAATAAAAACAATAAAAAACAAAATAAGCCCTTGGGCTCCGACTCTTGGGGGGCCCCTGGGCCAGGGGGCCCCAAACAGTTGCCTGCCTTGCCTGTTCACAAGCTGCGCATCTGATTGAACTTGATCAAGATAAGTACTGATTGGTTACAAAGTTTCGCTATTGTTACACTCATTCTTACATTCCTATACTTGTTCTTGTGTACCTTTGATCACACAAGATCAATTGTTCCTGTTGCGAGATCACACTTTGCTGTTCTGGTGATTGTAATGCTTATGCTTACTGTATGCGTATGTGCATGCACAGTGCGCTATTGTTACACTCATTCTTACATTCTTACAACACGATGACATAGTGGCTTCACCTATAGTGGCTTTGCCTCTATGAGGCAGTAGCCACAAAAATTAGCTAGCTAATACTACTGCAAATAGGATTGTACTGGTTTCCTTGTGGTTCCTTGTTAAGCGGCACTGCGAACTCCAAAGCTCAAAAGTTGCTGGCCTCTACCAGGAGGTTAAAACTTGATTGTAGTGGATCTTCTAAGAAGACAATGACCTCAAATATATATTTGTATCAACACAGACTCAGTCAAAGTTACTCCCGTGCCAGGGTCTGGTCTTCACAGGCAGTCTCCCGGCCCAGTACTAACCATTACCTTTAGGTGTATTGGGCGGCACCGATCTCTGTTTCTATAGCCCTTGGCCTCTTGCCTGTTACATAGGTAGGGTTACACTCTCAGAAAATAAAGTATATTATTTTACCTTTAGTAAAACATTACTAAGACAATTCATGAGCAAGTGCTTTCTTACTATTTTGAAAATGCATGTAGTTCACAGCACTGTATTTTGAACAAAACACAGTAAACAAAATTGGTAACCAAAATACTACCAGCCCTGATGCTGCTCACATCTTGATGATGCTTGCAAGAGATGAGGCGAGTATCACTGATAACATGTATGTATGCTATATTTACTGTATGGACATGTGATCAGAAAACAATTTTATTATGACAGTGGCTTGTCACTGGGGCAGTGACCTCTAAGGTATTTATTTGTACCCTTTATATACCGCTAAGGAACATAGATGTATAGCTTTTTGGACCTTGAGGTCCAATAATAAGCCCTAAGGGATACATGAGTGTACAGAAATGGACTCCTCCTGTGCCCCTATTTCTAACAGTGTACAGTAGGGGGCTGGTCCTCTGATAACCATAAGAGTTTGACTCCCTACTCACATCTGTATTGTGGCGTGCTTCACCAGATGGCAGTAGGTACAGTGGTGCTTGAAAGTTTGTGAACCCTTTAGAATTTTCTATGTTTCTGCATAAATATGACCTAAAACATCATCAAATTTTCACACAACTCCTAAAAGTAGACAAAGAGAAACCAGTTAAACAAATGAGGCAAAAATATTATACTTGGTCATTTATTTATTGAGGAAAATGATCCAATATTGCATATCTGTGAGTGGCAAAAGTATGTGAACCTCTAGGATTAGCAGTTAATTTGAAGGTGAAATTAGAGTCAGGTGCTTTCAATCAATGGGATGACAATCAGGTGTGAGTGGGCACCCTGTTTTATTAAAAGACCAGGGATCTATCAAAGTCTGATCTTCACAACATATTTGTGGAAGTGTATCATGGCACGAACAAAGGAGACCTCAGGACCTCAGAAAAAGCGTTGTTGATGCTCATCAGGCTGGAAAAGGTTACAAAACCATCTCTAAAGAGTTTGGACTCCACCAATCCACAGTCAGACAGATTGTGTACAAATGGAGGATATTCAAGACCATTGTTACCCTCCCCAGGAGTGGTCGACCGATAAAGATCACTCTAAGAGCAAGGTGTGTAATAGTTGGCGAGGTCACAAAGGACCTCGGGGTAACTTCTAAGCAACTAAAGGCCTCTCTCATATTGGCTAATGTTAATGTTCATGAGTCCACCATCAGGAGAACACTGAACAACAATGGTGTGCATGGCAAGGTTGCAAGGAGAAAGCCACTGCTCTCCAAAAAGAATATTGCTGTTTGTCTGCAGATTGCTAAAGATCACATGAACAAGCCAGAAGGCTACTGGAAAAATGTTTTGTGGACGGATGAGACCAAAATAGAACTTTTTGATTTAAATGAGAAGCGTTATGTTTGGAGAAAGGAAAACACTGCATTCCAGCATAAGAACCTTATCCCATCTGTGAAACATGGTGGTGGTAGTATCATGATTTGGGCCTGTTTTGCTGCATCTGGGCTAGGATGACTTGCCATCATTGATGGAACAATGAATTCTGAATTATACCAGCGAATTCTAAAGGAAAATGTCAGGCCATCTGTCCATGAACTGAATCTCAAGAGAAGGTGGGTCATGCAGCAAGACAACGACCCTAAGCACACAAGTCGTTCTACCAAAGAATGGTTAAAGAAGAATAAAGTTAATGTTTTGGAATGGTCAAGTCAAAGTCCTGACCTTAATGCAATCGAAATGTTGTGGAAGGACCTGAAGCGAGCAGTTCATGTGAGGAAACCCACCAACATCCCAGAGTTGAAGCTGTTCTGTACAGAGGAACGGGCTAAAATTCCTCCAAGCTGGTGTGCAGGACTGATCAATAGTTACCGGAAACGTTTATTTGCAGTTATTGCTGCACAAGGGGGTCACACCAGATACTGAAATCAAAGGTTCACATACTTTTGCCACTCACAGATATGTAATACTGGATCATTTTCCTCAATAAATAAATGACCAAGTATAATATTTTTGCTTCATTTGTTTAACTGGGTTCTCTTTATCTACTTTTAGGACTTGTGTGAAAATCTGTTGATGTTTTAGGTCATATTTATGTAGCAATATAGAAAATTCTAAAGGGTTCACAAACTTTCAAGCACCACTGTGCCATTTTTATGATGGTCCTTGGTATGACCAGACTGCAACTAGAACTCATGATCTCCTCATCAAGAGGCGGACATGCTACACAGAATCAGTATGGAACAGAAACAATGTTTCATCTGTGACAAAAATGGATTCGAACCTGACTAAAAACTGGCACATGAGAAAACATCCATCCATTATCTGTAGCTGCTTATCCTGCGCAGGGTCGCAGGCAAGCTGGAGCCTATCCCAGCTGACTATGGGCGAGAGGCGGCGTACGCCCTGGACAAGTCGCCAGGTCATCGCAAGGCTGACACATACAGACACATAACCATTCATACTCACACCTACAGTCAATTTAAAGTCACCAATTAGCCTAACCTGTGGGGGACTGTGGGGGAAACCGGAGCACCCGGAGGAAACCCACACAGACATGGGGAGAACATGCAAACTCCACACAGAAAGGCCCTCATCAGCTGCTGGGCTCAAACCCAGGACCTTCTTGCTGTGAGGCGACAGCGCTAACCACTGTCAGTCTAAATTTGACACAGACTGAAAAAAATCAATAAATGTGGTTTTGCTTAACAAGTCTGAGCTTCTACCCACTTCCGGCAGAAACAACCCAACCCGTGTCAGTCTTTTTATGTCTGTAACATTTGATATCCTTTGCACACTTCCTCTCGCTCTCCCTCAGAGATCCCCAGAGATGTATCACTCACCCTAAAGAGGCTTTTCTACCAATCACAATGGAGTAGTGTCAGCTGGAAGGACAGGTGGCTGACTCTACAGGGACTTGAGGAGACAGGAACTAACACACACACACACACATGCACACACACACACTGGATGTGTTTCAGCTGTAACTTTTATTTCAATGTGTGTATCCATTGTAAAAAATGTACATTTAAAATCCCAAATTTAATACACTATGTATGTGCACACATGCAGAATCTTAGAAATGGCAAAAGAAAATGTATTCAATCAGATTTTTTTCCCTTCATGGTGTCTCAGTAGCTGGATGACCCAAGTGACCCTTTGACTCATCAGTGAGTTATATTGACTTGTTACATTCTTGCTCTCACTTAGAGTTCGAGTTTGGTTCGATATCAAAGGTTTTATCTATTCTGATTGAGTAAGTGTAATGGTCCAGCTGCTAACTGGGCCTTCCTGATGGTGTTGATGGTCAATGCCCCCCCAACTTCTCCCAGACTTCCCCAAGGTGGTAATGTGGCTCTGTAAGGTATGTAAAGTATGATCTCCACACTGTCATCTGCTTGATTGAAGTGTTTCCTCAGTAGACAGAATATAGAGAAAGTACACCAACAACTCATAGCTCATATATCTTATTTATTGTTTACGGCTCCAGTAATGACCCAAGATTGGTTTTCCATATTAGCAATGAATGCTTCAGTGTGTAATTTTGACTTACTGCTTGGTTTTCTGGCCAACAGCCCAGTCCACTCGCTCATCAGCCAGTGTTTAGACAGAAATATCCACGATGAAGACGCGGCGCCAGTGAGGATGTGCTGCTTTGTGTATGTGTGTGTGTCTATGGTGAAATCATTTGTAGGAACTGGAGTCTATCCAGAAGCACTTCAAGTGCTATCTCCATAAAAATACTTTCATTTCTCTATCTTTCTTCACTGCCTTTCTCTGTCTAATGACATCCGGCTATTACGGCTTTCCTGCTACTTGACCCACAGAAACAGTGGAGATGATATCTCTGGGTTTATGTTCCACAATTGCGTTTAGTCTTTCAATAGAGCAAGGTGTAAATGACGTCAGACACAACCCTGGACTATTGCACAATGAGGAGATCAGTCTCTGTGATTATTCCCTTTATATTAAGTCAAGGGAATTCAAGCTTACTGTAGTTATATACACGGGTATACAGTATACTAAAATATGTTTTGGCTAGTTCAGGTGTTCAACATGCACGATAAAGATTTTAAAGGATAGTTTAAACCCTGGGTGCTAAGTTAGCACTGTAAAAATGAAGAAAGGAGTACGTTGCTGAAGATTACACAACAGCCACGGTAACAAACTATGCTTTGATCTTTCAAACAAATGCTATTTACTGAGCCGTAAGAAATGCACTCGGGTCCTGCAGGCCAGAACGAGTGCTCGAGAGAAATGAAACATGAAGGCATTCTATTCTGAAATTTAACAGATGCGATAATGTAATGAACAGCAATTAAAGAATTTTTGAGTGCAGGACTCACCCATACTGTTGGACTGAGAAACAAAAATAGTATATCTACTGTCTCTCTAGAAATCATGCTAAATAAAAGCAGACTCCTGCATCCAGGAAGAATTTTGTTGATGTTTGGTTCCAAAATACTCATTCTCTGTGCAAATTTAGAGGTTGTATAGAGAAAACTTTATTAAAATGTTCTGAAAATGGTGTTGCTACGTGTTTACCACCTGTGTTTGTGTTATTTGTCAAAAATGAGATAGAAATGTAGTTGTGCAAGCAGCAGTGTGACAGGGTCCAAGCACCACAGCAAAATAAATGGAGGTGTTGAAGCAACAGATATACACTCACCGGCCACTTTATTAGAAACACCTATCCACCTGCTGTTTGATGCGGTTCTCTAATCAGCCAATCCTTTGACAGCAGCACAATGCATCAAATCATGCAGATACAAATCAAGAGCTTCAATTCATGTTCACTTCAAACATCAGAATGGGAAAAATTGGGATCTCAAAGTGTGACTTTCACTGTGGCACTGTGGGTGTTGGTTTGAGCCAGATGGACTGGTTTGAGTATTTCAGAAACTGCTGATCTCCTGGGGCTTTCACACAACAGTCTCTAGAGTTTACACAGAATGGTGCAAAAAACAAAAAACATTGAGTTAGCAACATTTCTGTGGGTGGAAACTCCTTGTTGATAAGAGAGGTCAGAGGAAAATGGCCAGATTGGGTTGAGATTTTTGCCAGGAAGGATATAGCAACTCACAGTAACTCTTTACAACCGTGGTGAGCAGAAAAATATCTCAGCATGCAACAGCAGAAGAACACATTGGGTTCTACTCCTGCAGCCAAGAACAGGAATCTTAAAATCAAGAACAAGTTTGTATTAAAGTGTCTGGTGAGTGTATTTGAGGCCCTCGCCAATGTTTGGGAGAATAACATGCATAAGAAATTAGTCCTCAAAAAAGGTACTGTACTGAGGTCCCGTTTATCTCTAAGTCTGGTACAGCTTTGTCCTCCAGAGTAAAGGGGAGGAACAAATACCCATGTCAATGATGTCAAGGTTTATACTGGAATATAGTCCATAAAATAGAGGCATAGCGGAGGTATTTTGAGGGGAGTAGCTATTATTGGTTCTGTATACAGTATTTTGATCAAATTAGATATAGAAAAAATTAAATGGATGGTATGTTTTGGAAAGTCAAAAACTTTGTATGTTGCTCCTGTATGGCCTTGAACATCACTGTTGCCAATAACAATGATTATTATACATACGGGACACTTTTTCCATGGAATAAAAACATGTATTCTATTCCTTTCTAGTGGGTTTATTGATGGCATACAATATTGTTATCATATTGCTTATCCTCCAGGAATTACGCCACTCTCCCCAATGAAAAATGAGCGTGCAATATTGTCACAATATTTCACGTTGTCAAGACAACACGACATCGCATGCGAAGATCCAATGACAAAACTTCTGTTGTGCATGCGCACAATCATTTCTTTGTCGGCCAGGAGAGAGAGAAGACGGGGCTAATCCAGTGCTCGGATTAAGCACTAAATAAATAAACTGAAACTAAAGATGCGCTGAACATCTAAAAGGCTACCAAAACTTCATTATATATTCTTCACACATATGTACAAGAGAAAAACATATCAACGGACATAAAAAAACTGGAAAAGAGAAATGTCAGAGATGTAAAATTTCTGCACAAGTGAGTAACTGTCACAGTTTGTTCACAAACATGGCCACGAGGTTTGCATCATTCAAAGCAGAAGATTCAAGTGAAAGACGTGCTGAACACCCGAAAGGCTACCAAAACTTCACTGGATATTTTTCACGCATATTTACAAGAGAAAAACAGATCAACGGACATCAAAAAACTGGAAAAAAGAGCAATCGTGGAAATATTGTCAAAGTTCTACTTGGAGGTGAGGAAAAGTGACGAAGACTTGTATAAGAGGACTTCACTCGTGGACTTCACTCAGCAAAGCCCTTTTGTTTTGAACAACTGCAATGTAACAATTAACTCCTACCAAATGTAACTTTGAACTTGAACTGTCAACCTGGATATAGCTTGTATATAAGTTGGGTTGTTGTTCAGGCTTTTTGGACTTGTACCATTTTTATTGTGAGAACTTTGACTTTGTACATGGACATTGGATTGACAGAACATTGAATTACATTCGATCAGAATCAGCATTCAATATTGGTAAATTACCCCCCTGTTCTTAACTTTTTTTTTGTAAAATCTATAATTGTTCTATTGACTATGTATGTATGTATGTATGTATGTATGTATGTATGTATAATAATAATAATAATAATAATAATAATAATAATATTGGCTGGCTTTTATCATGGTATATCAGATATATTCAGTTCAGCTACTCATCTTTGACTCATTCAGTATCATGCTAGCTGAATGGAATATATCTGATATACCACTCAAAGCCAGCCAATATTATTTAAATATACAATGAAATGGGTGGCACGGTGGTATAGTGGTTAGCTCTGTCGCCTCACAGCAAGAAGGTCCGGGTTCGAGCCCCGTGGCCAGCGAGGGCCTTTCTGTGTGGAGTTTGCATGTTCTCCCCGTGTCCACGTGGGTTTCATCCGGGTGCTCCGGTTTCCCCCACAGTCCAAAGACATGCAGGTTAGGTTAACTGGTGACTCTAAATTGACCGTGAGTGTGAATGGTTGTCTGTGTCTATGTGTCAGCCCTGTCCGACTTGTCCAGGTTGTACCCTGCCTTTCGCCCGTAGTCAGCTGGGATAGGCTCCAGCTTGCCTGCGACCCTGTAGAACAGGATAAAGCGTCTAGAGATAATGAGATGAGATGACAATGAAATGGTAAAATACTTCTCAAAATGTCTTAATCAGTATCAACATTGAACTGATTGATTTGAATTTAGAACAAGGGTCATATTGATAAGTACCCTTTGGTGGATATCAAACAAATAATTATGGAACATAGACAGAAATACTGTACATATTTCCAAAAGAATCAAAATAATGGACAAATTAATTGGGATGAGCATGATTTCTTTCAGTCTTCTGTGTTGTAACTGGCACTATAGAACAATGTTCGGTCTGGAATTCTGGGATTAGAATTCTTGAGAAACTAGTGATATTAGTTGTGGGAACTGGACAATCAGTTACTGATCTTTTAACCTGTTGAATATAATTATGTCATAGAATCAAGACCTGAACTAATTTTTTAACATAGTTTATAACAAACACCATTACGTACATATCCCATACATTATCTAGTGTAAGCCAAAGTAATGACTTTTTGGCATATCCTACTTGAGCAGCAAAGACTTGCGGCAGTCTGAACAGAAAATGAAATGGAAAAATAAAACACATAAAATCTGATCCGTTCATTCATTCCATCTGGGTTCAAGTCAAATTGGCTTGACCAGAGTTTTGGCATGTGACTCAGTTTGACTATTTAATTCATGTTTTCTTCACGGTGAATTAGTGATTCTTTGCCTAAAAAAAACACATTAAATCAGCAGGCCAGGCAAGTACCATTTCTAACTCTAGTACCTACAGTGACAATTGCAACAAACATGGTATAGGCAACCCCCAGTTTATTGTATGTACTTAATACTGGACATTGCTGTGATGTAAAAAAAATAATCTTGTATATCATCTTCGTGCAATCTGGGTTGATAGCTATCTAACTACGTTTTGTCTGTCTGCCTGTCTCTCTCTCTCTATGGTTTGTGAACACATACCTACCTGTGTTCCTGTCTGAATAAACAAGTCACATATTTGTGTGAACAAAGCCTTATTATGTCACGATCTCTTTAGTTCTCACATGTACGTCACCTATCTCTTTGTCTCTCTTTACCTCTCTTTGTTAAAGCAGTCACTGGGGTTTGAGCACCTGACTCTTATCATTTTTATGTCTAATGAATAATACAGCACGTTAGCAGGGGTCAGGCTTTGGCATGTGGATCAAATTGTTTGTTCTCTCTCCTCCTTGCTGTTTCTCTGAATTTGACATCAGGCAATGTTTAATCTAAAAACTCCAGCAGAGATAAGTGTGTGTGTGTGTGTGTGTGTGTGTGTGTGTGTGTGTGTGTGTGTGTGTGAGCTACCATCAGTTGATGTACTAAGCAATGATTAAGCCAGTTGACGTATGAAATAATGATGCTCACATTACACGCTAATCCTAGGACTTTCATGTTCCAGGGTAAAATATACATACTGAAGGCACAAAAATGAACACTATCATCTTAAGGCCAATTCAGAAATCTGAAGGGGAATCAGCTCAATCCTGGTATCATGTGATACAAACATAAACTAGAAACTTATGAGTGCATACCTTCACCAAACCACATCTTATCAATACCAGAATTGGATCACTTTAACCTAGAATAATACTAAAGCTGTCAACCAAATTTCCTCCAAATCTGTTCACTACTTTTTGAGTTACATGGGGAACAGACAAAAAAAAAATTCTGCCTCCACATACATATCTGGATCCTGGCTCTGGATACATATCTGGATTTGCATCAAAATCTAATCAACTGTTCCTTGGCCCACGGCTCACCTTTCCACCAAATTTTGTCCATTCACAACTTTTTGAGTTATGCTGGGAACAGACAAACAAAAAAACAAAGGTGAAAACATAATCTCCTCCAACAAAGTTGGCGGCGGTAATAAAGCTAGACATACCACAGCTTGTTTTTGCTTTTATACAGTGTCTTGCAAAAAGTATTCATCACCCTTTGTGTTTGTCCTGTTTTGTTGCATTACAAGATGGAATTAAAATGGATTTTTGGGAGGTTAGCATCATTTGAGTTACACAACATGCCTACAACTTTAAAGGTGAAAATTGTTTTATTGTGATGCAAACAATAATTAAGATGAAAAAAAAACAGAAATCTGGAGTGTGCATAGATATTCAAACCCCCCCCCCCAAAAAAAAAAAATAAAATAAAATAAAATAAATAAAGTCAACACTTTGTAGAGCCACCTTTTGCTGCAATTACAGCTGCAAGTCTCTTGTGGTATGTCTTTATTAGCTTAGCACATCTAGCCACTGGGATTTTTGCCCATTCCTCACACAAAACTGCTCCAACTCATTCAGGTTAGATGGATTGTGTTGGTGTACAGCAATCTTCAAGTTACGCCACAGATTCTCAATTGGATTGAGGTCTGGGCTTTGATTAGGCCATTCCAAGACATTTAAATGTTTCCCTTTAAACCACTCCAGTGTAGCTTTAGCAGTACATTTAGGGTCATTGCCCTGCTGGAACGTGAATCTTTGTTCCAGTCTCAAACCTCTGGCTGACTCAAACAGGTTTTCTGCCAGAATTGCCCTGTATTTAGTGCCATCCTTCTTTCCTTCAGTCCTGACCAGCTTTCCTGTCCCTGCAGATGAAAAACATCCCCACAGCATGATGCTGCCACCATCATGCTTCAATGTAGGGATGGTGTTCTCAGGGTGTTGGGTTTGTGCCACACTTGGCGTTTCCCATGATGGCCAAAAAGATAAATGTTAGTCTCATCTGACCAGAGAATCATCTTCTATGTGTTTGGGGAGTCTGCCACATGCTGTTGGGCAAACTCCAAATGTGTTCTTTTCAGCAGTGATTTTTTTCTTCTTCTGGCCACTCTTCCATAAAGCTCCACTCTGTGGAGTGTACAGCTTAAAGTGGTCCTATGGACAGATACTCCCGTCTCCACTGTGGATCTTTGCAGCTCCTTCAGTGTTATCTTTGGTGTCTTTGTTGCATCTCTGATTAATGCCCTCCTTGCCCGGTGAGTTTTGGTGGGCAGCCTTCTCTTGTCAGGTTTGTAGTGGTGACGTTCTTTCCATTTTGCTATAATGGATTTAATGGTGCTCCCTGGGATATTCAGAGTTTGGGATATTTTTTATAACCCAACCCTGATCTATACCTCTTCACATCTTTGTCTCTGACCTGTTTGGAGGCTCCTTGGTTTTCATGTTGCTTACTTAGTAGTGTTGCAGAGTCAGGGTCCTTCCAGAACAGGTTGATTTATACAGACATCATGTGACAGATCATGTGACACTCTGATTGCACACAGGTGGATCTTAATCAACTAATTATGTGACTTATGAAGTGAATTGGCTGGACCAGCTCTTATTTAGGGGTTTCATATGAAAGGGGGTGAATACTTATGCACACTCCAGATTTCAGTTTTTTTCATCTTAATTATTGTTTGTGTCACAATAAAACAACAATTTTCACCTTTAAAGTGGCAGGCATGTTGTGTAAATCAAATGGTGCTAACCCTCCAAAAATCAATTTTAATTCCAGCTTGTAATGCGACAAAACAGGACAAACACCAAGGGGGATGAATACTTTTGCAAGACACTGTATGTCCAGATAAATGGGGTAATATTCTCTCTGGACAAATTACGAATGGTTGTTTTCTGTATTGGGGTCCAAGCACTTTTCATCTCACACCATATCAACCTTAATATAAATATCAAACATGTTTGGAAATGTTGGACTTTTTTACTTTCTGACACAATATCATCATCCATATTCACACCTCCTGACCTTGTGATTTATTTAAAAAAAAAAAAAAGATGCCAGCATGGGCTAATTATGGCTTAAATGTTCTGGATTTAGTGTACAATCAGGACTTGTCATGAGGTCCAGCTTTTTCCACTGTAGCTACTGAATAATTGACAGTACTTAGTAAATCATATGTTTTAAATGAATACCTGACAAATAACATGAGAGTTTAAAGGATTACACCAGCCCAAATATAAACCTCCTAATTAATTAACAAGCGTTCACAACTGACAGTTGTCTTGTTTCCTGTCCAGACTTTGTTCTTTAATTATGATGTCTGTCTGATGGAAATGACCAACACAGCTGCATCCAGAAAGTCATTCTCTACTGTAATGACAGTACTGTCATCCAAACAGGCTTATTTTGATCCAGAGCTGGATGCCAAGTGTGTCATTACAGGAGTCAGAAAAGCAAGAAGCAATGATTAAGAGAGAGAGAGAGAGAGAGAGAGAGAGAGAGAGAGAGAGATAATGTGAGAGAAATACAAAGATGCGAAGTACAATGAAGAGAGACGGGGGACAGGGAAAGAAGGAGAGAGAGAGAGCGATAACATGATAGAAGTACAGAGATGGGGAGAAGGACATTGACATTGGGAGGGAGAGAGAGAGAGAGAGAGAGAGAGAGAGAGAGAGAAGGAATGGGAAACAGAAATAACGTGAGAGAAATACAGAGATGGGGAGAAGGACATTAGAGAGAGAGAGAGAGAGAGACAGAGAGATTTAGCATTCCCATTCTTTGTTATCAATGATCTAGGTTTTTCCTGAATTATTTTTGTTGCATATTTTATTTCGGGAAAATTCCCAAAATCTTTTGCTCATGTAACGTTACCCCATGCTGCCACTGTAAATACCTTTTAATGACAAAACACAACATTTCCGTCACAATCGATAATTTGTACATCTCATTTGGAGAGAATTCTGAGGAAAATCCCTAATAAAAATAACACACATTTGAATGGCATGTTTTGTCACGAGATTGCCTTCTCTCTCCCAAAACCACGGCAACCACAATTACTTCCTGTTCTCAGCATTCCAAACACGGAGCAATGCCTTATGGGAAATGACAGCTTGCTACTGAGACACTAGCTACATGCTGGGGCCTGTTTATTTTTTTTAATGGGTAAAAATAACCTCGCCCCGAATCTCAAGCAGCTTGTACATACAAGGCACTTCATTTCACACAGCTTCATGCCTTCATTTAATATCCACGTTCCTTCCATCCCACTGTAAATATTTACCACACTGTGACACTGGAAGCCCTTCAATGGTGATACTTTATCCAATTCCAATTATTTGGGCCAAAGCAAACAGAGCATCTATCTCATTTATGTATATTCATTATTTTTAGCTACTGTCCTTTCCATCCGAGCTCACTGGATTTCTAATTGTAATAGAATCTTGATGAGACTGGGGCTAAACTTCTTCTCATAATATGGCTCAGGAGAAGGATTTTCATGTCAAGTACAAAGCCAGCAAAATGTGATTTTATTATGTGCTTCATTTGTTCAACATCAACCTCAGGGACCTTCACAAGTAAATATGTTCCACAGTAATGTCCAAAATAATCTGATGACTGCAGTAGATCCAATAATGCACATTCAAGGTGGAAAAAGTGCAGAAAAATGCTGAAATGAAATACGAGGGGAAGCCTGGAAAACCTGTTGAATTCTTCTGTTTCGCAATAATGGCTTATCCATAGCAGCAGGTGTTGCAGAACCCAACCATATACACTGAACGAGCAAAAGTTCGTGGACAACTGATCATCACACCTATGACATCACACATTTGAGCTTGTTGAACATCCCATTCCAGATTTATTCCCTATTTGCTGTTATAATAGCCTGCGTTCTTCTGGGAAAGCCTTCCAGTAGATTTTTGAGTGTGGCTTCTCCTATAACATTTTATAAGGTTGGAGATACAGAGCAGGGCATTTGAGACCATTCCTCTTTACACAATCTCTCCAGATCATCTAGGATCCTCGGCCCTCTCTTGTGCTCTCTCTTCTTCAGCTCATCCCACAGGTTTTTAATGGGGTTCAGGCCAGGGGACTGAGATGGTCAGGGCAGAAGCTTGATTTTGTGGTCAGTAACCATTTTTGTGTTGATTTGGACATATGCTTTGGATCATTGTCCTGCTGGAAGATCCAATGATGACCCAGTTTTAGTTTCCTCACAGCCAGATTCTGATTTAAAATATCCTGGTATTTCATGGACTCCACAATGCCATGTATGCTAACAAGGTTTCCAGGGCCTTTGGAGGAAAAACAGCCCCACAACATCACAGAATCTCCACCATATTTTACAATTGGGATTAGGATCTTTTCATTATAGCCATCCTTCTTTTTACACCAAACCCACCTTGATTGTTTGTTGCCAAAAAGCTCTATTTTTGTTCGATCAGACCATAGGACACAGTTCCAATCAAAGTTGTAGTAACATTTCACAAACTTCAGGCTCAGTGTATGAATGTTCTCAGTGGAGCATGAGCAGCAGTCAACAGGATTGCAGTTTTTACAATAGTTTTGGCCTCATTTACAAATACTCTGCAACCACTTAACAAATCATGGATTAAAATTTAAATGAAGGTTAGATATGTAAATTCAACAAAAAAGTAAATAGTTAAATAATGGTAGGCTTATGTAACTCATTAAACTAATAAAGTAACTCATTAAATAGATATATGTATATTTACAAACTTAATTTATTGTAATAACATGAACATCGGGGTGGCACGGTGGTGTAGTGGTTAGCGCTGTCGCCTCACAGCAAGAAGGTCCGGGTTCGAGCCCCGTGGCCGGCGAGGGCCTTTCTGTGTGGAGTTTGCATGTTCTCCCCGTGTCCGCGTGGGTTTCCTCCGGGTGCTCCGGTTTCCTCCACAGTCCAAAGACATGCAGGTTAGGTTAACTGGTGACTCTAAATTGACCGTAGGTGTGAATGTGAGTGTGAATGGTTGTCTGTGTCTATGTGTCAGCCCTGTGATGACCTGGCGACTTGTCCAGGGTGTACCCCGCCTTTCGCCCGTAGTCAGCTGGGATGGGCTCCAGCTTGCCTGCGACCCTGTAGAACAGGATAAAGCAGCTAGAGATAATGAGATGAGATGAGAACATGAACATCATCCATCCATCCATTATCTATGCCGCTGATCCGTCAGGGTCATGGGGGAAGCTGTAGCCAATGCTAGCTGACTTCCAGTGAGAGGTCACCCTGGGTAGGTTGCCAATCAATCCCAGGGCTAACACAGAGACAAACAACCATATACACTCATATTCACACCTAAGAGCAGTTTAGACTAGCCAGTTGACCTAATCTTCATGTCTTTGGACTTTTAGAGGAAAATGGAGCACTCGGAGGAAACCCACACAGGCCCAGGTAGAACGTGCAAACTCCATACAAAAAGGCCTCTCAACCTAATATTATTTGATGCTATATTGTTAATGATGTCATCTTGCCCCACCAAAATCTATGGTGCAACACAGAACAGCGTATATCATACACATCCAAACTTTCTATAGTTATCTATTAATTATGGAATGTTATATCAAGTCAGTGAGTGTGTTTACATGCACACAAGATGATCATTATCTGATTTCTGATTATGAAATGGCAATGATGTGAAATGAGTCTTTCATGGAATTGATGTATTGTGTAAGCACCGTCTTCCCGTACCCCACCATCATCATGCCTACTTCCTACCTGCAGCTTGCTCTAGCTTGTAAGTCCCTCCCTGCTGTCCTACCTTCTCTGTCTCCCTGAGGCAATTTTTTTCTTTCATTCATTTTTTTCCTTTACATTTAAACAGGCATGCACATATAAAATTGCAATAAAACCTTTGGTAAAAGCCATTAAGTCACATCACTGCAAGTTGAAGTTACGTAATCACTGAGGTAATCTTGGGTAACCTAACATATAGCCATAGATAGAAGTAATAGGAAAAGCTACAACTTCTAACGTTTTTTTTTTTTTTACTGTAACAACCAAGTAATGTAAGTCTATGTCACCTAAAATTTATTTCCATTCATACAAATCTAAATCTCTGCATGCTGTGCTTACTCCAAATGACATCATTAACATGTATAATCTATTTTTTAAACTAGAAGTGCATATTTCTGCCAAATCACATATTATCAACATCAAAATCAAATCACTTGGATCTAGGATAATACTAAAGCTTTACACCAAATTTCATCCAAATCCCAAATCCGTTCACTACTTTTTGAATTATGTTGGGAACAGACAAAAAAAAAAAAAAAATCCTGGATCCACATGCAGTACATATCTGGATTTGCATCAAAATCTAATCGACTGTTCCTTCCCCCATGGCCCACCTTTATCCTCCAAATTTCATCAAAAGCCGTTCACTACTTTTTGAGTTACGTTGGGAACAAACAAACAAATGGAGGAGAAAACATAACCTCCTCCAAAAAAGTTGGCAGAAGTAATAAGCAGTACTGTATTTATTTTTTAGTCTGTTTTACACATTATTTTCCAATTTTCAATCCACTTCCACATCCAAACTTTGAGACTTGGTCAAGTGAGTGGTATGAAACCAAACTGAGCAAAGGATAAAAGTTATCATGGCAAATCTAAATATCCTCATCCTTTTACAATGGATTGTATAGATTCTGATGCAAATCTGGATATGTACTGTATGTGGATCCAGGATTTTTTACATGATGAAGTTTTGTTCATGTTTCAAAACTATGACACGTCCTCACCACAAGGCCAAGTTATCAAGCAGAAATTTAAAAGGTGTATGCATACGTTTATGGAAACGTAAAAGCAGACTTTACATTAGCTTTATACAGCATGCTTTGGCTAGTCATCTATACTGGGTTAACTATTGCTTTAATAATTTATAACAAATGATGAGTAAGTCTTTTTATACCACAGAGCTGTTGAGTGCTTGATGTTGATTGGTCACAAGATGTCTATACCAGTTATGCACCAATAAATGTAACAATAAATTAATAAAATATATGATGTATCATTCTTTAATTACCTCTGCCAACTTTGTTGTAGGAGGTTATGTTTTTGCCTCCGTTTGGTTATTTGCTTCCAACATAACTCAAAAAATAGTGAATGGATTTTGATGAAATTTGGTGGAAAGGTGGGCCATGGACCAAAGAACAATTGATTAGATTTTGATGCAAATCCAGATATGTATGTGAAACCAGGATTGCTTTGTCTGTTCCCAACATAACTCAAATAGTAGTGAACAGATTTTGATGAAATGTTGTGCAAGCTTTAGTATTATCTTAACGTTCAAGTGATTTGATTTTGATGTTGATAATATGTGGCTTGGCAGAGGTATGCTCTCTAATGAGTGCCCTTCGAGTTAATTAAAAGTTTAATTGTTGGCAGTTTGCTGTGGTGTAAGAGGAGTAAAACTCTTTGGGGTTTGCTGCTATTGGAAACTAATCAATTTCAATGTGGCTTTGACTATTTTCCGATAACTTACAATAAAGTTAGGAGTGGTAACAGTAATACAACTATACATCAGGCCTCATCACACCAACCTGTTGTTGATTAATTTTCCTATAAAAGCACACTCTATTAATTTTTTACTTACTTATTAAATAAATAACGAATAACAGAAAAAAGGGAACAGTGACAAATCAGTGAAGTGGATATACTGATAAAACTAAAAGGTTTGATTTGCTAATGAGGATTGTCGCAATGCTGAGAATCAAACTTTTGGTCAAACACTTGCACACATTTTGCTTTTTTAGGTTGCACAGTGGTGCTTGAAAGTTTGTGAACCCTTTAGAATTTTCGATATTTCGATATTCGATGTTTCGATATGACCTAAAACATCATCAGATTTTCACACAAGTCCTAAAAGTAGATAAAGAGAACCCAGTTAAACAAATGAGACAAAAATATTATACTTGGTCATTTATTTATTGAGGAAAATTATCCAGTATTACATATCTGTGAGTGGCAAAAGTATGTGAACCTCTAGGATTAGCAGTTAGTTTGAAGGTGAAATTAGAGTCAGGTGTTTTCAATCAATGGGATGACAATCAGGTGTGAGTGGGCACCCTGTTTTATTTAAAGAACAGGGATCTATCAAAGTCTGATCTTCACAACACATGTTTGTGGAAGTGTATCATGGCATGAACAAAGGAGATTTCTGAGGACCTCAGAAAAAGCGTTGTTGATGCTCATCAGGCTGGAAAAGGTTACAAAACCATCTCTAAAGAGTTTGGACTCCACCAATCCACAGTCAGACAGATTGTGTACAAATGGAGGAAATTCAAGACCATTGTTACCCTCCCCAGGAGTGGTCGACCAACAAAAATCACTCCAAGAGCAAGGCGTGTAATAGTTGCTGAGGTCATAAAGGACCCCAGGGTAACTTCTAAGCAACTGAAGGCCTCTCTCACATTGGCTAATGTTAATGTTCATGAGTCCACCATCAGGGGAACACTGAACAACAATGGTGTGCATGGCAGGGTTGCAAGGAGAAGGCCACTGCTCTCCAAAAAGAACATTGCTGCTCATCTGCAGTTTGCTAAAGATCATGTGGACAAGCCAGAAGGCTATTGGAAAAATGTTTTGTGGACAGATGAGACCAAAATAGAACTTTTTTGGTTTAAATGAGAAGCGTTATGTTTGGAGAAAGGAAAACACTGCATTCCAGCAAAAGAACCTTATCCCATCTGTGAAACATGCTGGTGGTAGTATCATGGTTTGGGCCTGTTTTGCTGCATCTGGGTCAGGACGGCTTGCCATCGTTGATGGAACAATAAATTCTGAATTATACCAGCAAATTCTAAAGGAAAATGTCAGGACATCTGTCCATGAACTGAATCTCAAGAGAAGGTGGGTCATGCAGCAAGACAACGACCCTAAGCACACAAGTCGTTCTACCAAAGAATGGTTAAAGAAGAATAAAGTTAATGTTTTGGAATGACCAAGTCAAAGTCCTGACTTTAATCCAATCGAAATGTTGTGGAAGGACCTGAAGTGAGCAGTTCATGTGAGGAAACCCACCAACATTCCAGAGTTGAAGCTGTTCTGTACGGAGGAATGGGCTAAAATTCCTCCAAGCTGGTGTGCAGGACTGATCAACAGTTACCGCAAACATTTAGTTGCAGTTATTGCAAGGGGGTCACACCAGATACTGAAAGTGAAGGTTCACATACTTTTGCCACTCACAGATATGTAATATTGGATCATTTTCCTCAATAAATAAATGACCAAGCATAATATTTTTGTCCCATTTGTTTAACTGGGTTCTCTTTATCTACTTTTAGGACTTGTGTGAAATTCTGATGATGTTTTAGACCATATTTATGCAGAAATATAGAAAATTCTAAAGGGTTCACAAACTTTCAAGCACCACTGTAGTTTATAAGCTCATACTTATTTTCACTTTTATTCAAATATCATTTTTGATTAGTTTACCTGTTCACCGACGCATTGTTCCAAAAGAACAAATTAATCATGTTAAAATAAACTTAAAATGGCTTATGATCTAAAACACTGCCTTGACATGACTTCTGACTTCTATTGTTTGTCACAAATCCTTCTTCTTATTTATAAAGTCCTTCTAGTGATGACTGAATGAGCCAAGATGCTTGCTTCACACAAAATATTTCATATTTTAGCAGCAGTAAGTAATGAGCCTTGGTTATGGAATCTATTTGGTGGAGTAATTTTCCACCCGAGAGACATAAATGCAGACGGAGTGGCATATTTTCCTCCAAACTCACAGGATTGCAGTGCATTTTCCAGCGGCACACGTTTCGGCTCATAATTAATGACAGCAATGAGGTTTTCTTGAAGGCAGGGGTATGATATTGGGATTCTCTTCTAAATGACCCCAGTCGTGACTCAGATTCTTTTCTGGATGGTAAGCCTGATATTACTGGCATGGCCATATCATACATTTTCCAGACCTTCCCACACTTGGACCATTATATTTGGTTTACGGAGGGAATATAAAACCGAGTGCTGAGGAAGCACTGGATATAGTGTGCATGTCAGTGCACAGTCACACTCAATTAAAAACAAAAAGCATTTTTTTTAATGCCAGCTACCAGTTCTTTCATTGAGTTTTGATGAATGTGCTTTCTTTCAAGGAAAATACTGCTTGAGGCAAAGCATCCTTCGCTGACTTAACTCTAAAGGAGTATAATGCATAGCTTTATGTAGAGGGGGAAGTTAAATATGTACATGGTCATACAAAGGAGTCTGTATTGTTGGGGCTCTGCTTGCATGAACAATCCTGCTTTCCATGGCGCCTACTTTGCATCAATACTCTCTCTCTCTCTCTCTCTCTCTGAGATCAGAGGTCTTTTTGATGTGCTGTCGTAACCTGTATCCCCATCCTTACTGTGTCCGCCAGGCCCCAACACTGACAGGTTCACACAGTTTTATCTGGTATTGGTTTCCCTGCTCTGCACTGTTTGACTCTAATTTGCTAATGGATCCCTCTGGAGATTCTCTTTCTCTCTGTGATTATCCGGCCCCTGAGAGAGTAATTATGTTTAATCTAGATGAATAAATGTCTGTGACTCTGATATTGGGACAGAGGTTTTAGCCCTTTGGTCTTTCTTATGTTGACTATGATAGCCTTGTTATGCAAACCAGAATTGCAGTCAGGTTGCATTCATTCACATACCAAGCTGCACAAGTCTGACAACATTATCACAAATGTCCCCCCGGACCTAAGATGTTTATTAGGGTGACCTTGCCTCAAAACACACATTAGCAGTTCAGTTCTGCATCTGAAATATCAAATGTCATATACTATATCAAACAACTCTTTGTGTGTGTGTGTGTGTCTGTGTGTGTGTGTGTATGACAGCATTTGACAGCTAGTCCACGAAATTGAGTCGTACATGAGCTGATGGCTATAAACCATGTACGATGAGATTGAGTGGAATAGCTCTTTTATTCTATCCAGATTCACTGGATTTTGAGAAACAGAGCATTTTTATTTTTATTTTTTGCAAATTTGATAAATAAAAACTTTATACAAAACTTCAGACAGAATAGTTTCCGCTTAGAATGTAAACAAACTGGCAAAATGACAGTAGTAATTTGTGAAAACTGTGATAATAATAATTATTGAAAAATATATTAAAAAAGGATACGTTCTTACCAGACCACCATTGTACTTGTTTTACCCCAGTCTCAGAAATTCTCAGTACCAGAACTGCATTTGAGGCGGCACGGTGGTGTAGTGGTTAGCGCTGTCGCCTCACAGCAAGAAGGTCCGGGTTCGAGCCCCGTGGCCGGTGAGGGCCTTTCTGTGTGGAGTTTGCATGTTCTCCCCGTGTCCGCGTGGGTTTCCTCCGGGTGCTCCGGTTTCCCCCACAGTCCAAAGACATGCAGGTTAGGTTAACTGGTGACTCTAAATTGAGCGTAGGTGTGAATGTGAGTGTGAATGGTTGTCTGTGTCTATGTGTCAGCCCTGTGATGACCTGGCGACTTGTCCAGGGTGTACCCCTCCTTTCGCCCGTAGTCAGCTGGGATAAGCTCCAGCTTGCCTGCGACCCTGTAGAACAGGATAAAGCAGCTAGAGATGATGAGATGAGATGAGATGAGACACAGTACAAACAGAAAAAATAAAATGGCTAGTCATTTATTGTGATGGACCAAAAAAAAAAAAAAAAACAGCAGTTTGATGTGGTTCAGAACTTCAAGATAAAAATGAAAATAAGTAGACACTACCACACCAAATCAGAAAAAGTTGGATAGTATGTTGACATTGAAATTAAAACTGAAAACAATGATTTGTAAATAATCTTTGACCTGCATTGCACTCAAAACAATACAACAGCACATTATTTGATATTTTGCAGCATGAAGCTTATTGTTTATTGAAAATCAACACATTTCAACTTTGATTCTTGCAACACATTTCAAAAAAGTTGGGACAGTAAAACATTTACCACTTTATAATGTCATTCCTTCTCACAACACTTAAAAGATGTTTAAGGACTGAAGACACCAAGTGATGAAGTGTTTCAGGTGTTATTTTGTCCCATTATTCCTGCAAACAGGTCTTAAGGTGTGCAACAGAACGGGGTCTTCGTTGTCATATTTTTTGTTTCAAAACTCACCACACATTCTTTATTTGGGACAGAGGGGACAGGCACCCTCTTCTTCCACAGCCATGCCTTTGTAATGTGTGCAGAATGTGGTTTTGCATTGTCTTGTTGAAATTTCCCTGGAAAAGATGTTGTCTTGAAGGCAGCAAATGTTGCTCCAAAATCTCAGTGTACTATTCAGCATTAATCCTGCCATCACAGAAGTGCAAGCTGCATTTGCTAAGGGCACTGACACAACCCCATACCATGACAGACCCTGGCTTTTGGACTTGTTGCTGGTAACAGTCTGGATGGTCCTTTTCATCTTTGGTCCAGAGCACATGGCATCCATTTCTTACAAAAATGACCTGGAATGCTGATTCATCTGACCACAATACACATTTCCACTGTGTGATGGTCCATCCCAGATGCCTCTGAGCCCAGAGAAGTCAATGGTGCTTTTGGACAAAGTTAACATTAGGCTTCCATTTTCCACAGTAAAAGTTTAACTGTCATTTGTGGATGTAAGTCTGTACTGTAGAGCTTGACAAAGGCTTGCCAAAGTAATCCCAAGCCCATGTGGTTATATCAGCTATAGATCAATGATGGTTCTTGATGCAGTGCCGTCTGAGGGATTGGAGATCAGGGGTGTTCAGCTTAGGCTTGCGCCCTTGCCCTTTACTCACTGAAATTCGTCCAGATTCCTTGAATTGTTTAATGATATTCTTGACTGTAGAGGGTGAAATATCCATCTCATCTCATCATCTCTAGCTGCTTTATCCTGTTCTACAGGGTCGCAGGCAAGCTGGAGCCTATCCCAGCTGACTACGGGCGAAAGGCGGGGTACACCCTGGACAAGTCGCCAGGTCATCACAGGGCTGACACATAGACACAGACAACCATTCACACTCACATTCACACCTACGGTCAATTTAGAGTCACCAGTTAACCTAACCTGCATGTCTTTGGACTGTGGGGGAAACCGGAGCACCCGGAGGAAACCCACGCGGACACGGGGAGAACATGCAAACTCCACACAGAAAGGCCCTCGCCGGCCATGGGGCTCAAACCCAGGACCTTCTTGCTGTGAGGCGACAGCGCTAACCACTACACCACCGTGCCGCCTGTGAAATATCCAAATCCCTCCATATCTTTCTTTGAGTAACATTGTTTTTAAGCAAGCATTTGTTGACAAACTGGAGATCCTTGGTCCATCTTTGCTCCTCAAAGTCTTTCCTGGATACTGATTTTACCAAATTATGATTACAATCACCTGTTGACATCACCTGTTTCAAATTACATCATTATTTAATTGTTCAATCTCGTTACTAGCCCTAAATTGCCCCTGTCCCAACTTTTTATGGAATGTGTTGCAGGCCTGAAACGCAGGAATATTATATAGTATATTAACCAATGAAATGAAGTTGACCAGACAAACCAGGAAATATATTGGGTTCATACTGTCTGCAATGCAAAACAAGTCAAATAAATTTAGAAATTACTGCTTTCATTTTTTAAAATTTGTGTCTTCCATACCATCCCAGCATTTTCTAATTTGGGGTTGGATTCAAACTGTATAATCCCATGCAAACCATTAAAACATGTCGTCATAATCCTATAGAAGGTTCATTACCCACCTGAATTGTAGTGCAATGTAGTCGAGAACAAATAAACGGAGAAAGTGAAGAAGTAACAGCTTCTTAGATTTCATGTGTACACAACAAACAATAAAAATAAAACTGGCAGTATGCCCTTGTATTGACATGTTAGTACTTGCGACTGGAACTTTGTTTTGCTAAATCAGCAAAGCATGCTCATGGTGTTAACTTTTGCCTTAATCCAGAGTAATCTTTACATGATGGATGAAATTAAAGGAGTGGTGGCACTGAAATTGTATGTGATCTGGTAAATTTCCCAACAACTAAAGTGTAAAGTGGAGATTTTTAAAAGGTGTGAATGGCAAGGACATGTACAAAAGGCAAGCCTGTGATCCCACCCATGGAAAGTAAACTAATTCTTAGCATCGTTAGTGAATAAGTAGCCTGCAGTGGAATTTTAAACTCCGGGCCGTTCGCCCAACCAGACAAACCAGTTCTCAAGACCACAAATACTGAAAGACCAAGAAGGTGAAATGTTGCTTTTTCCATGTAAGTTACTCCCTGAGGAAAAAAAAAGAATGCCAAATGACTCATTAAATCCTTACACTAATTACCATACCCTTTCTGAGTGTTAACAAGTCTTGAGACACTATTAATCGCTCAATGTCTGTTCATTGTCCCTGTTCTCACGAGGAGTAAATGATCTGCAAAGCCATCTTTGCTGCATGCACATAAACACACTGTTCATAAAAAACATTTATTGAACAGGCAAGTTCAAAAGACTGACATGACTGTAAAAAAAAATCACAAGTTAATGTACACTACCGTTCAAAAGTTTGGGGTCACTTTGAAATGTCCT
Organism: Neoarius graeffei; assembly: GCF_027579695.1. NCBI lineage: Eukaryota > Metazoa > Chordata > Actinopteri > Siluriformes > Ariidae > Neoarius > Neoarius graeffei. The sequence continues at coordinate 58,781,419 of NC_083571.1, forward strand.
TATTTTTGAAAGAAAAGCACTGTTCTTTTCAATGAAGATCACTTTAAACTAATCAGAAATCCACTCTATACATTGCTAATGTGGTAAATGACTATTCTAGCTGCAAATGTCTGGTTTTTGGTGCAATATCTCCATAGGTGTATAGATGCCCATTTCCAGCAACTGTCACTCCAGTGTTCTAATGGTACAGTGTGTTTGCTCATTGCCTCAGAAGGCTAAGGGATGATTAGAAAACCCTTGTACAATCATGTTAGCACAGCTGAAAACAGTTGAGCTCTTTAGAGAAGCTATAAAACTGACCTTCCTTTGAGCAGATTGAGTTTCTGGAGCATCACATTTGTGGGGTCGATTAAATGCTCAAAATGGCCAGAAAAATGTCTTGACTATATTTTCTATTCATTTTACAACTTATGGTGGTAAATAAAAGTGTGACTTTTCATGGAAAACACAAAATTTTCTGGGTGACCCCAAACTTTTGAACGGTAGTGTGTGTCATATAAAATTCATACAAGTTAATAAAGTTGTGATAATCAGATTTATCAGTGTGGCAGAAACCATGGAATTCGATTTAGCCGTTAATGCTAATTAGTCTAATTTTAGTCATACGGAATGTTTCCTTAGTAATAAACCAACAAATCTGAGGTAAACGTTGATAATCCTGATTATTTTATCATGTTTCCACCACTACTATGACTGTACATTGTCCATTAACAGCTACGCGTTAGCTAAATTGTTAACAATGTATGTCAATACTTTTAATAATTCTTGAGTCACTCAACTATGGTTCAGTGTCATTTTTCATGACTACATACTGTATCATCATTGTAATACTGTATTAAAGACATTTATTGTCAAGAAATTCCATATTAATACATTTCTGTGGTATTTTTTGAAGTTGACATTTAACAAAGCTCTGAAGTCCCAGATTGTCAGGTAATGTTGATATTCTGCCAGTATCACAAACTTGTCTAAGGCTGGTTTTGCTTTATTGTAATTATACTCAAAAGAAGTATTTTCTTAATAATTTACCAACAGGTCTGACGGAAATGTTGATATTCTTGATTATTCTGTTTCATTTCTACTGTTCCTAATGGCTTTACAGTCCGTGTAGAAAAGACTTGCATAGCTACATACTAGCTAGCTATCTTGTTAGTTGTATTTCCAGCCAAATAACAACAGAGGCTTTGGGCAGACAATTTCCAGCCAACCATTAATTGTGTTAATATATGTTTAATGACACATCCTTGTATTTTGTTTCACTTCGCCATACTGAAATGTGATTGTATAAATAGCAAAGGACATAAGGACAATGCAAAAAAAAAAAGGCAGTGTTGGTGAAAACAAGATGGGATTGTTAGAAATATTACTATAATATACTGAGAAACATCAGCATTGCATCCTGAATTGACTGTTATGAACGTGGGTCGTTTCAATACAGTAGATACACAGCTCTGATAGGAATAACATCTGACAGCATCCATCTGTGTTCATCATCCAGTGATGCTTTTGGGAGTCATCTTCAGCGTGGTCGAACAGGGATGTGCGTAAGAACCTCAGTCGCTTTATGAAGTCAGCTGTTTACCTGCAAACTCTATTACTTTATGTACCAAGCGCAGAAACAGACTTCGCCGAGCTGGAATCCCAGGGAACTGAATTCATGTGGAAATTAAAAACAGGATTTTAACATTGGAAATAAAAACATACATTGAGCTAATTTGTGTAGTGATGGAAATATAATTATGTAATGAATTTAGTAGTGATCACAAAAGCAGTAAACTAAATGCTAAATGTGCTTGGTACTGGAGTGGAGCTCAAGATGGAGAAGGTAAAACAAAAAGGATAAAGTGAGATACACTCACCGGCCACTTTAACAGGAACTTATTCTTGATTCAAAGATTCCTGTTCGTGGCTGCAGGAGTGGAACCCAACGTGGTCTTCTGTTGTTGCATGCCGAGATGCTTTTCTGCTCACCACATTTGTAAAGAGTTGCTATGAGTTACTATGTCCTTCCTGGCAGCTCAAACCAATCCATCCATTTTCCTCTGACCTCTCTTATCAACAAGGCATTTGTTTCCACCCACAGAACTGTCGCTCACTCAATGATTATTATTATTTTTTTCCCGCAACATTCTGTGTAAACTCTACAGACTGTCGTGTGTGAAAACCCCAGGAGATCAGCAGTTTCTGAAATACTCAAACCAGTCCATCTGGCTCAAACCAACACCCACAGTACCACAGCAAAAGTCACACTTTGAGATCCCAGTTTTTCCCCATTCTGATGTTTGAAGTGAACATTAACTGAAGCTCTTGATTTGTATCTGCATGATTTGATGCATCGTGTTGCTGTCAAGGGATCGGCTGATTAGAGAACCGCAGCAGGTGGACGGGTGTTCCTACTGTAATAAAGTGGCTGGTGAGTGTATTTTTCCCCCACATTACGAATCACTCTTAAAACCTAAATCTACAGAGGAGGCTCAGATGCTCAAATTCAGACATTGAAAATCTACTAACATAGCCAAGTATCAAAATCATAGTTTTTGATTCAACATGGCTCATTAAACTCATTCGCACTGATCAAAAGTACTTCAATGACTAAAATGTCCATATACATCCCTTATCCTAAAATAAAGATGCTTTAAACAAAAAACACACAGGGATCCAAAAAAAAGGTTCATGAAAAAACAATATATTATACCATCTTCACCACAAAATACAATTTTAAAATGGTACAGTAATAAATTAGGAGCAACTGATTTGGATATTTTACAGTACAACAGAAATGTATAAAATCTCACACAACACACTCAGACACACAAGTCCAGGTATAAAATTAACCACATGACTCTGTTATGTCTTTAGTGGGCTTCTCATAGAGTATACAGTACAAACAACAACAACAAAACAACCCTGGACAAGGAAGGTTTCAAAAGGTCCTTATATTTAAAAGAGGGGAGAAAAAAAAAAAAAAAAAAGCGCTGACAGTTCAATAAGTCATTAAAATACAGACTAGGTATTTTACAGACACAGGTAGGGACAATAATTCAGTCTTGAACTTTAAACCTATGAGGAATAGTTCCCCCCCCCACTGGATAATTTAGCAGAAATTGCACTTCAGAATCCACATTTTTTTCAAAGCCTCGCTGACCAAAAAACTGCAACAACATGGACATACACCATATAAGAGACATTAGCTGCACTTTCATGCTACTGTACATGCTAATCCCAAAGGCGTGTGTGAAGATTTTATTCATCATTCACATCTGTGTAACTTGAGAACTTCACCATTCTGTGCAGGAACTCGCGTTACAGAAGGTGTGATGTGAATATGAATGAGTTTCAATATTCAAGCATTTGTTAATGCATAACTATTTAGTTGCACTTTATGGTCAGTGAAATTCTGATTTCAGGGTCAGAAATGCCCATTTTGGGTCCATTTTAAACTAAAGTAACGTAATGTCTATGCTCATGTCAATAACACTTGCTGAAGGAAAGCTAGCAGGATTAATCCCTGGACCTAAATGCTGATGCAATTGGACCAATTATTGAGAAATTAAGAACTTTTTGCATGACATACAACTTTACTCCCTGGAAATGTTGTGCTTTAGAAGAAAGAGCCATGTAGCAAATGCTGCTGTAGAGCAGTGATCTGGATCTTTAGTTCACGGAGAAACTTTAGGTCAGCCAATTAAAATGTGATGACCCATGAACAGAATCACAGTGACATTTCTTTATCAGCAGTAGCAGCACATGCTAACAGCTAACGTTAAGCTTGGACTGCTGACACCAACCCCCCCACACAACCCCAGGCGTTACTTCTGAACTGAAAACTTTTCATTAAAATGACCAACTGAATCAGGACCGGCAGCCCAAGATGCCCCATAATCCTTTGCAGTGTAGGTTAGCGTTATCCAAAACAGTAGTATTCGTCCGTGTCCACTCTGGGTCGAAGTGGAGATTTACTGAAAGTCTCATCCTCGATGAAGGATTGGTCATTGAAGTTATCGGATTGGTCATTGGGGGATGAATATTCCACGTCCTCTCCTAGCGTGTCGAGGTAACTGCCGACTGAAATTCCGTCCAGTTCGTCCGTCCTGTCTTGGAGGCTGCTGAAGCTCCCATGAAGAGACGTGTCCTGGCTGTCCGAGAGGCTATACAGGCTGCTGTTTATACTGCTCCCCTGGCTGGCCATGCTCCCTCGCTCCTCAATCACCCAGCGGATAGACTCGATGCCTTCGTTGATGGAAAGGAGCTGCTGCATCAGTTTAACATCGATGGCACGGAGATGGGCCTGTGAGTAAATGACACCAATTAGACCATGATTCAAATTTGATTATAAATTCAACACATTGCTTTGATTTATCCACGATGAGACCATATACTAATTCTATTTTTTAAATCAAAAGTCTCATTTATTAATTGATTATTTGATTACACTGAAAGTTTTGAAAGATTAACGTTACAATTTTAGTATAAATACGCAGGTGATTATAGAAAATTGTGTGCACTGATTGAGAAATGGTCTGAACTTCTTGACCAATCACCTCGAGCGACTTGCCAAAATGGCAGCCAGTCGCTTTATCACTGTAAGTGACCAAGAATTACAAATTATGAAAGAAAACGTGGTTCCTAAAAGCATGAAAAGATGCTATGAAGTTTGGTCTAAAACTATTCAAAAGGGAAGGTGGAATTGTGATTCATTTTATCTATTTCAAAACAAAGTATTATGTGACTCGGCATAGATGAGTGACAAGTCCGCACGCACCATTAAAATTTGCATGCCACTTTTGAAGTTTGAAATAAATAATTTTTAATACTTTTATTTAAAAAAAAAAAAAACACCTGTGTATTTATACTAAAACAATTATCCGCCTCAGGCTTAGTGAATAATAACGCCGACTTTGTCGCAGTTATTCACCGATATTCATTTTGCCGTTGGCAAATAATTGTTAATTAATTATCGACCAAATACAATATTTTGTAACAAATGGGCCTTGAGATACTACTAGGTACATTCGGTTATGTAGACATAGCAACAGCACTAACTCGGAAATTAGGAAAGCAACAACACAAGGTAAAAGTAAGTGTGAAAAGCAGTTTCATTTGGATTTTTGACATTGTTGTGGCCAAACCCCCCCCAAACAAACAAACAAAAAAAACCCATAATTAACTCAGAAGTTCTGCTGCTCTGACATGTCCTTTTATAGATCATCTATATTTTATGGTTGAGTGTTTTAATCTCAGCTACTACTTGGTTTCATTTTTGGTTTGATGGAAGACAAGAGCACTTTCTGATGCGTCATACTGAAGAAAAAGCACAATATTAAATGGACTTAAACCAACACGCCTATTCAGATGGGCTATACGACCATCAGCCATAACATTATGACCACTGACAAGCAAATAAATATTTGATTATCTCATTACAGTGGCACCTGTTAAGGGGTGGGGTATACTAGGCAGCAAGAGAACAGTCAGTTCTTGAAGTTGAGGTGTTGGAAGCAGGATAAATGGGCAAGTGTAAGGATCTGAGTGACTGACAAGGGCCAAATTGTGATGGCCCCACAAACTGCTGAAGTTAATGCTGTTAGTGCCCCATGTGAATCAATGAGCCTTGGCCACCCATGACCCTGTTGCTGGTTCACTGGTTGTCCTTCCTTGGTCCACACCACTGCATACTGGGAACACCCTACAGGATGTGCCATTTTGGAGACATTCATCTAGGACCCAGTCATCTAGGCATCACAATTTGGCCCTTGTCAAAGTCACTCAGATCCTCACACTTGCCCATTTTTCCTGCTTCCAACACATCAACTTCAAGAACTGACTTCTCTTGCTGCCTAATATATCCCACCCCTCGACAGGTGCCATTATAATGAGATAATCAAAATGTTGTTCACGTCGCCGGTTAGTGGTCATGTTACAGCTGATCAGTGCACATTACCAGAGGTGATTTGTACTTGCCCTATTAGAGTAGGTAAAAGGCAGTACACTCATGAATATCTTGCAGGAATGTGCAGACTAAAATTTTAGATGGGACCAAATTCCACAGTCCCATCTATTTGCTAACTAGCTAACTGAAGAGTTTTAGTGACTACGTTTACATGCACGTCCAAATCGAGCTGCTGTCAGTAATCGAGCAAAGGGTCCCAGCAGGGGTGCCAGAGAAATCCAATCCTACATGCACAAGTGAAATCGGGCTATTGTGCAAGGTGCATTGTGCACCCGAGCCACACGTGGCGCTACACGCCCCATCGTGTTGGTACACTTCCGGTTGTCGTCATGAAGAAGAGCTATAGTGTTGCCAGATACTGCTGACGTTTTGCAGCCCAAAACATGTTCAAATCCGCTAAAATGCACTTAAAACCCCCAATCTGGCAACACTAGCAGTTCCGTGTTCAAGCTGTTAGGCTTGCTCGAACAGACTGGCTACGAACTGTCCGGCGCAGACCACTTTTGTAAGACAACTTATTTTGCACAATAATATTTTTCTAAAGTCCATTTTTTGCTTACAAAAAAAATATATTTTTTTTTGCTTACAATTTAACTTATGTCTTAATAAACACACAAAAAGTTCAATTGTTTTGTTTTTATTGACATTCTTCAGATGTTGGACACATATACATACATACACACACATATACATATATATATATATATATATATATATATATATATATATATATATATATATATACACACACACACACACACACACACATACATACACACACACACACACACACAAATACAATGACTTATGTACACAATTCACAGCTATGCAACAGCTGTACAGATGTATTTGGTGATACAGTAAGTGAGCTAAATTTTAACAGTGCAAACAATGCCACAAAAAGAAAAGATTCATGCCATTGTCATGATTCGTTGTCATGCCGACCGAGGCTGTTGTGTTTCCCGCTTGTGGTCTCGTCACTCGTCACTTCTGGAAGTAGCTCGACAACTAGCTCGATAGGGTATACATGCACAAGGTAGCTCGGCAGAAATTGCATAAACTAGGTCGTGTAGCTCGATTCCGAGAAATCAAGTTCGGTTCAATTTCAGCCGAATTAAGGTGTATACATGGCATTTTGAACTTCGATTTCAGTCAAGCAACGGCAGAAATTCAATTCTCTCTATGTGCATGTAAACGTAGTGAGTGACTAAAAGACTTAAATTTATGAACTGTAGTCACTATCATCTAAAAAGAAAAAAAAAAATTATATACATGGAGTGCAGAATTATTAGGCAAGTTGTATTTTTGAGGATTAGTTTTATTATTGAACAACAACTATGTTCTCAATCAACCAAAAAGACTCATAAATATCAAAGCTGAATATGTATGGAAGTTAGAGTGGGGTGTTTTTAGTTTTGGCCATTTTAGGAGAATATGTATGTGTTCAGGTAACTTTCACTGTGCAGAATTATTAGGCAACTTAATAAAAACCAAATGTGTAGCCATTTCACTTATTTATTTTCACCAGGTACACTGATATGACAACTCCAGATTTGCAAATAAACATATCTGACATTCAAACACAAAACAAAAACAAAATCAGTGACCAATATAGCCACCCTTCTTCATGAGGACACTCAAAAGCCTTCCATCCATAGATTCTGTCAATTTCTTTATCTGTTCACGACCAACATTGTGTGCAGCAGCAACCACGGCCTCCCAGACGCTGTTCAGAGAGGTGTACTGTTTTCCCTCTTTGTAGACCTCACGTTTTATAATGGACCACAGGTTCTCTATGGGGTTTAGGTCAGGTGAACAAGGGGGCCATGTCATTATTTTTTTCACCTTTCAGACCTTTACTGGCTAGTCACGCAGTGGAGTATTTGGACGCATGAGATGGAGCGTTATCCTGCATGAAAATCATGTTCTTCTTGAAAGATGCTGACTTTTTCCTATACCACTGCTTGAAGAAGGTTTCTTCCAGGAACTGGCAGTAGGTCTGGGAGTTGAGTTTGAGTCCATCCTCAACTCGAAAAGGTCCAACAAGCTCGTCTTTGATGATACCAGCCCATAGCAGTACTCCACCTCCACCTTGCTGGCGTCCGAGTCGGAGTGGAGCTCTGTGCCCATTACTGATCCAGCCACAGGCCCATCCATCTGGCCCATCAAGAGTCACTCTCATCTCATCAGACCACAGCACCTTAGAAAAATCAGTCTTAAAATATTTCTTGGCCCAGTCTTGATGTTTTATCTTGTGTGCCTTACTCAGTGGTGGTCGTTTTTCAGCCTTCCTTACCTTGGCCATGTCCCTCAGTATTGCACACCTTGTACTCTTTGACACTCCAGGAATGTTGCAACTCTGGAATATGGCAGAACTGGATGCTAATGGCTGCTTGTTAGCTTCACGCTTGATTTTCCGCAGATCATGTGCAGTTATTTTGCGCCTTTTTTTCCCCCCACACGCTTCTTTCGACCCTGTTGACTATTTGCAATGAAACGCTTGATTGTTCGGTGATCACGTTTCAACATCTTCGCAATTTCAAGAGTGCTGCATCTGTCTGCAAGACATCTCACAATTTTATACTTTTCAAAGTCTGTCAGATCTCTCTTCTGACCCATTTTGCCAGAGGAAAAGAGGTTGCCTAATAATTATGCACACCTGATATAGGGTGTTGATGTCATTAGACCACACCCCCTCTCATTACACAGATGCACAGCACCTGATATACTTAATTGGTAGTAGGCTTTCAAGCCTAAACAGTTTGGAGTGGGACAACATGCATTAAAAGGATGTTGTGGTCAAAATACTCACTTGCCTAATAATTCTGCACTCCGTGTACAGTGGGGCAAGAAAGTATTTAGTCAGCCACCAATTGTGCAAGTTCTCCCACTTAAAAAGATGAGAGAGGCCTGTAATTTTCATCATAGGTACACTTCAACTATGAGAGACAGAATGGGGGGAAAGCATCCAGGAAATCACATTGTAGGATTTTTAATGAATTAATTGATAAATTCCTCGGTAAGATAAGTATTTGGTCACCTACAAACAAACAAGATTTCTGGCTCTCACAGACCTGTAACAACTTCTTTAAGAGGCTCCTCTGTCCTCCACTCGTTACCTGTATTAATGGCACCTGTTTGAACTCGTTATCAGTATAAAAGACACCTGTCCACAACCTCAAACAGTCACACTCCAAACTCCACTATGGCCAAGACCAAAGAGCTGTCAGAGCACACCAGAAACAAAATTGTAGACCTGCACCAGGCTGGGAAGACTGAATCTGCAATAGGTAAGCAGCTTGGTGTGAAATCAAGGAGCAATTATTAGAAAATGGAAGACATACAAGACCACTGATAATCTCCCTTGATCTGGGGCTCCATGCAAAATCTCACCCTGTGGGGTCAAAATGATCACAAGAACGGTGAGCAAAAATCCCAGAACCACACGGGGGGACCTAGTGAATGACCTGCAGAGAGCTGGGACCAAAGTAACAAAGGCTACCGTCAGTAACACACTACGCCGCCAGGGACTCAAATCCTGCAGTGCCAGACGTGTCCCCCCGCTTAAGCCAGTACATGTCCAGGCCCGTCTGAAGTTTGCTAGAGAGCATTTGGATGATCCAGAAGAGGATTGGGAGAATGTCATATGGTCAGATGAAACCAAAATAGAACTTTTTGGTAAAAACTCAACTTGTGTTTGGAGGAGAAAGAATGCTGAGTTGCATCCAAAGAACACCATACCTACTGTGAAGCATGGGGGTGGAAACATCATGCTTTGGGGCTGTTTTTCTGCAAAGGGACCAGGACGACTGATCCGTGTAAAGGAAAGAATGAATGGGGCCATGTATCGTGAGATTTTGAGTGAAAACCTCCTTCCATCAGCAAGGGCATTGAAGATGAAACGTGGTTGGGTCTTTCAGCATGACAATGATCCCAAACACACCGCCCGGGCAACGAAGGAGTGGCTTCGTAAGAAGCATTTCAAGGTCCTGGAGTGGCCTAGCCAGTCTCCAGATCTCAACCCCATAGAAAATCTTTGGAGGGAGTTGAAAGTCCGTGTTGCCCAGCGACAGCCCCAAAACATCACTGCTCTAGAGGAGATCTGCATGGAGGAATGGGCCAAAATACCAGCAACAGTGTGTGAAAACCTTGTGAAGACTTACAGAAAACGTTTGACCTCTGTCATTGCCAACAAAGGGTATATTACAAAGTATTGAGAAACTTTTGTTATTGACCAAATACTTATTTTCCACCATAATTTGCAAATAAATTCTTTAAAAATCAGACAATGTGATTTTTCTCATTTTGTCTCTCATAGTTGAAGTGTACCTATGATAAATTACAGGCCTCTCTCATCTTTTTAAAGTGGGAGAACTTGCACAATTGGTGACTGACTAAATACTTTTTTGCCCCACTGTGTGTGTGTGTATATATATTATAAAAAAAAAAAAAATCTCCTTCTCACCCCTGGCGGGGGGGGGGTGGTGGTATCCATGTCATCCTCAAGCTCGGGTCCTCATATATATATATATATATATATATATATATGCACCGGTATCAAAAGTTCTACATTTCTCTGCTGATGGAAAACACCTTTACTTCCATATAAATACTGTAATAGTAATATGCTAACGTAGCGCTTTATATGAAATCACCGGCTCTTGCGGTATTTGTAATCGATCAGTAGCTTTTGGCTTACAAAATATATTGTTGCTAATAAATTGTAGCACAATTTTGTTCCTCAGTATGTCAATTAATGGATGTTTGGTAAGCGGCTAAGTTGCTGCTTCGTGTAAGTATAATTTTAGTCAAAATTTCGGCCTTTTCTTAGTAATTTTCCAACACGTCTGAGGTAAATACTGAAGTCCTTGACGGTTTTGTTTCCATGGTCACTTTGGCTTTTCCTTCACCATATAAACATTAACAAGACAGTACTAACTAATACAGCATTATTCAACAGCATTATCAGCAACCCCCAATGATTAGTCATAACATGAGAACTGTAGAAAGTGATACGAACCATAACTAGAAGTTACTTTAAGTTCTAGGAATTTAGCCGACCCTGAAAAAATAAAATGGGCAGTCGTGTCATCTGACTGAGTTTCAGCCCCATTTACTGAAAAGGCTCTGCCCTTGAGCTATACTATGCTTTTAAAAGCAAAAATGCAGCACTTCATCACTGCTGTATTGACACACGAGTTAAACACAAAGCAAAAGGTTTCAGCTCTCCAGCTGCAGGGTGCGCTCACTTGTGACATAAGGATCCAAATGGGATGCAAACTACAGCATATCTGAATCCAAGCAAAACAGCCAGTGGCACAAAAGCTTCACAGGAACGACATTTGCAATGTGACAAACACGACGTCCATGGTTCTGTATCAAGGGAGTTAAAGATGAAAATTAATGTCCTAATGCTATGATAATAGTCGCTCTGCCAGCTGGGGTTAAACACAGAGGCTCTCTCACGAGTCGGCTGCCATGGCTCAATAATACGGCTAGTGTTTGCAATGTGACTACATCCTGGCTTTATGAGATCACCAACTTGCCACATAGCCACTGTGGAATTTTGTGCACATGGAGATCAACGGGAGAGATAATACCGAGATGAGAACTAGTCCTTCGGCTGTAGGTCAACTAAGAAGCTGTAGACAAATTATATGCCATTACCACTGTATGGTAATAACCACCATTTCAAAGGGTCTTGGTGTTTATGGGTTTGTCTTTAGCGTGTCCTGAGATGTTTTATGTGCTGACCGGCATTTGCCCCTTTCGTCTTTCACAAAGGACAAAAGAAACCTTAGCGTATGGTCCTTCAAATGAGCACCCTGCTGCAAAAAAAGAAGAAAAAATAAACCCTCATGGACGTCACTGGTTTTCTTGTGGGTTTGCAGTGGAGTGGATTTGTAACATTGGTTGGGATAACACAACACAGCAAACCATCTTCTAAGGTTTGAACTGATTGGTGGAAATTTCATTGGTCTCAGATCATGACTCTCGGACTAACACGTTGGTGATTCAACATAGCTCAGCGATTACTGTGATATTTGCAGATGTTTAGGCTTTCCTCAAGAAAAGAGGTAAGCATGGATCATTAAAGATCATTCCTGGTGATAGAAAGATACTACAGTCACACTGGAAACCATTCAAACCAATAAATCCTGTTGGGAAGGAACCCCCCCCCCAAAAAAAAAAAAAAAATTCACCAAATTCCCAGTAGCAAGTGAAAGAACACTTCTAATGTTCTTTTCAACAGGTGAAGGAAGCTTTGAGTGTCCGCAACACATGCTGAAATTATTAGCACATGTGTAACAATATCGTGACCTGCTATTGGTTCATGACACACCATGACCAATGACATTAGCACATGCTTGAAGATTGGAAAATAAATCAAGGCTGTGCGTGTCCTCGGATGATACGTCTCGGGCAGGGCGATGTGGTTTGACTTAGTCACCATGATAATTTGACTAAATACACTACCATTCAAAAGTTTGGGGTCACCCAGACAATTTTGTGTTTTCTATGAAAAAAAAGTCACACTTTTATTTACCACCATAAGTTGTAAAATGAATAGAAAATATAGTCAAGACATTTTTCTGGCCATTTTGAGCATTTAATCGACCCCACAAATGTGACGCTCCAGAAACTCAATCTGCTCAAAGGAAGGTCAGTTTTATAGCTTCTCTAAAGAGCTCAACTGTTTTCAGCTGTGCTAACATGATTGTACAAGGGTTTTCTAATCATCCATTAGCCTTCTGAGGCAATGAGCAAACACATTGTACCATTAGAACACTGGAGTGAGAGTTGCTGGAAATGGGCCTCTATACACCTATGGAGATATTGCACCAAAAACCAGACATTTGCAGCTAGAATAGTCATTTACCACATTAGCAATGTATAGAGTGGATTTCTGATTAGTTTAAAGTGATCTTCATTGAAAAGAACAGTGCTTTTCTTTCAAAAATAAGGACATTTCAAAGTGACCCCAAACTTTTGAACGGTAGTGTATATCATAGTATGACGGATGTTCATCAGCCAACGGAGATCTTCCTGAGACATCTTACGGTGAGGTTAGTCAAGTGTTCATGCGTTACTTTAAAAATAGTATTTCTGAACCGGTCATGATTATCTTCAACGAAAGTGCATGAGACACAACAAGCTGTGTTACACAGATCAAGACTTTGCTGTCATTAAGTTTTGTCAAGGATGCACATATAAAAGTCAAGATCGAGGACCATTTTGTTTGTTGAGTCTCTGAGCCGTAATGTTTGAGACTAAACGTTTAGTAGATTTTCAATAACTGGCCATCTAGAAATGTTATACAAGGTGAGTTTCTCTGGACTTGATGCAAATTAGATACGATATGGTAAAAATGGCAAATTGAAATGAGTGGCTCAAATAATTCCTCAGACCAATTTGTGTGTGGGGGGTATAAGATTTTCATTTCGGCATCTCAATTTTAGTACCTACCTGCAGTTAGGTAGGTTTCTACTTGATTTAACCCTCCCATTTTCATATTATCCCGTCAGATATGCATAAATGTGCATCAAGACATTACAAAGTAGGAACTAGTCGAGGTCATTGGTGTCCCTGGAAAGCGTTTGTGGATTAGCTTGCGCTGCTAATCTGCTAATATAAAGCCTGGCATGCAACATGTAAATCTATACAAACCGATTTTCACACTTTGTGCGTTATTTACTTTGTTTTACAAGTTAGAAATAAATGTATTGTATATAGATACGTGGTGGTGAGTGGATTCAGGTAGTACAGTTAGCTTGTACTGCTATTAGCATTGTACCGCAAATATGAAGCCTGGCACGAAACGTACTTCAAAACAACCCACTTTCAGACCTTTCCCATTTTATTAAAATTCACGTCGACTACATTTCGGCCACTACTCCTCATCAGCGCTAAAAAACGCTGGATAAATGGTACACGCCCATAAGCACCAGCACTCCATACCACCAAGAGAGACAAACAAGTGACACGCGTGACTGGTCACATGCTAGCGTGAACACAAGGCAAGTTAATCAAGTTACGTTCGCTGCCTTGTTGAAATAAACGATTCAGGTCTATTTGATACCTCCGAAATGTTCCCCTCGCTCTTAATGTCGTACGCCTGGTGTCACAAGTTTGCTTCTTTAGATCTGTGCTGAAGCAATAACACTAATGTAGCGAAAAAGTAACAGGAGTCAATATCTAAAGGAAATGCAGGACACCAAATATCTTTGCAAATCAAATACCTTCGGAATAAGGTTAACATTGTGGAAATTTTTATTGCTGAACTCTTTAAAATGCATTTAAAAAAAAAAAAAAATTCAGTGCTATAGGAGCAGAAGGACAGCAGCAGCTGGAACTCCAGAGCCACGACCCGCTTTGGGGTCAACCGACAAAGCCCTGATTGGATTAAAGATTAAGCTGTGGTGTGTGGAAACCAACTGTAGCTTGAGCTCCACAGCCACATGTTCACTAAAATTTGGTGAACGTTGAATAATAAAGTAAGAGACATGAAGTTTGAACACACAAAACACTTATATTGCCATATAAAGAGCTAAAGAGACATGACATTTCACAGAGGATTTATTTTGGCTGTGTGTGTGTGATGAGCTCATTCCTGGACACGTGCATTCAAAAAAAAAAAAAAAAAAGTGTGTGTGTGTGTGTGTGTGTGGAGAACCAGCTGCTTGTGCTACTGCTGGTTTTTAACATCTGATCTGAGACCTGGCCCCCTGACCCTCTCTGTTATGACTCACACTTATGAGCAGGACAACTAGACAAGCCCCTGGCCAGCTGCTGAGGGGACACACACTTTTGCTCAACCCATGACTAGGGTAAAGTCTGATACTGAGATTCTGCACTGTCCTGGACCCACTCCAAGGCCAAAGACAGCAGACATAATAAAAACAAAGTGACAATAAAAGATGTTAACATGAGAAGCCTTTGAAAAGAAGGATTTTTTTTTTTGGTGGCTGAAAAGACATCTTTAGTCTTTCACACCCTCCTGCTCCTCTGTACAAACTGTACAGTCCTTCAAAAGCAAGACTAATATTTTCCATCGAGTACCATATTAAAACATTCGTAGTCCCTTTTAGAATTTGTTTATATTTCTTTGGAAAGTTTTCCAAAACAAATATTTTTCACTTAATATGCACGTACCTACTGTATGAACATAGTGACACCTCTGTGTCACACACTTCATTACTGTAACTTTAGCACATTTCCAAACCCAACAACCTGCTGCACTATGCACATCGGCCAATGTGTAGAACTAGATTTACTTCAGAGTATTAATTCACTTAAAATGACAGCTGATGTGGGCGGCACGGTGGTGTAGTGGTTAGCGCTGTCGCCTCACAGCAAGAAGGTTCTGGGTTTGAGCCCAGCGGCTGACGAGGGTGTTTCTGTGTGGAGTTTGCATGTTCTCCCCGTGTCCGCGTGGGTTTCCTCCGGGTGCTCCGGTTTCCCCCACAGTCCAAAGACATGCAGGTTAGGTTAACTGGTGACTCTAAATTGACCGTAGGTGTGAATGTGAATGGTTGTTTGTCTCTGTGTCAGCCCTGTGATGACCTGGCGACTTGTCCAGGGTGTACCCCGCCTTTCGCCCATAGTCAGCTGGGATAGGCTCCAGCTCGCCTGCGACCCTGCACAGGATAAGCAGTTATGGATAATGAATGGATGATAGCTGATGTTTTTCTGGATCATAAACATGCACATCTGGCTAAACCAACTAAAAGTGCAGTGCAATGCTGGCATATAACTCTTGCTAGCAAAATGCAGAGACAGCATAACGACTCTAAAAAGTGAAGCCATCACAGGTCTAGCGCCCCTGCTGGCTGTCTGCAGTATGATGTGTAGCTCCGCCCATCCGCATGTGTTTCAATGACAAAAGCAGACTATTTTTCATGTCACTTCTCTCATATAAATGTGTCTTTCCATCTAGTGTCTAAATCAAACAGTTTTCCTTATGCTGATATCAGCATTTTTATTCATTCATTTTTCAAAATTTTGCTCCTGAAAAGAATTTGACACATCATCTCTAGCTGCTTTATCCTGTCCTACAGGGTCGCAGGCAAGCTGGAGCCTATCCCAGCTGACTACGGGCGAAAGGCGGGCTACACCCTGGACAAGTCGCCAGGTCATCACAGGGCTGACACAGACAACCATTCACATTCACACCTACGGTCAATTTAGAGTCACCAGTTAACCTAACCTGCATGTCTTTGGACTGTGGGGGAAACCGGAGCACCCCCACGGGGAGAACATGCAAACCCCGCAAAGAAAGGCCCTCGCCGGCCACGGGGCTCGAACCTGGACCTTCTTGCTGTGAGGCGACAGCGCTAACCACTACACCACCGTGCCGCCTGAATTTGACACATTATTCTACCAATTATAAGAAGGCATGGATACACTTACAACTGAAGTGACTGACAACTCTGGTGACGTGCTGGACCTTGGTATTGAGAGGAGGGGGCGGGGCCTACCAAATGAGTAGATGTACCTGGCTTTGACAACATGGTAGAAGAATTTTGGCTTCATTTCTATAGAATGGAAGGGTGTGGAGTCACGCCAGCCATAAACAGATCGGGGGGGGGAATACCAAGACAAAAAAAAAAAAAACGTCTCCGCCAAAGCTTTCACCTTTTTTTTTTTTTGGGCGAGGATGCAAACATGATATTACACAAACATATGACCTATTTTGTTAATTTATCTAACTATATAATTAACTTGCTATTTATGTTATATTCAGTTAGCGACCGCTTTTTAATTTAGCCAATTAGGTTTCCAGGCAACCGAAACACAACACGGGGAAGAACACTGGGAATTTGACTTACCTTGTGGGGCAGATAATAAATGTATGATGATTTGTCAGTTGATCATCATCAAATAAATGTGTTGAATGAAATTTGTGTGTGTAAAGTAATTTTTCTTACAATTTTTACAGAACCATCATGGTTGCCAAGGTAACAATAAGTTCCCCAACCAGATACAGCATTGCATAAAGCATTCAAAAATCACAATATAAATTCATCACAATTCTGCAGATGAGAACAGAATTAAACAAACAAAAACACCACCTTAAAATTGACATTTTTGCATCACGGATTGACGAAACCCCCAGAGGATAGATCTGGAGTCAGTGAGTCCTCTTTGACCTTTAACCTTTATGAGACAGGAAGCTGATTTAAGCTCCGTACATTTTACTGCACCCAGTGCAAGGTGACGCAGTGGTACAATTTCTGTAGATGTAGTCTTGTTAAAACACGAAGGACTGAAACAACACAGGGATTCACACTGTCTGAATGGGAAGACGCATGAACCCTGACGTGTGAAAAGCACTCGAATGAGGTGCGAAGAGCCTTTTCTGAATCTGATTTTCTGCTGATGAAAAGACGTTGGAGAAACGCAGTGTTGTCTGAAAACCCAGTGTGTATGCGTGCATACACACACATTGGCAAGTCTTTAGCTTTAAAACCATATGTTAGCTGCACTGGTTTGCTTAGGGAGTGGTTCAGTCATGACATTTATTTCCATGGAAGCAGTCTGCAGTCCTAATCGCCGCCGGCTTCCTGATGACTACATGCACAGCATGCATCATGGTAGTTATCACGGGTCAACGTTCTACAAACCTTGCACTCACATCTGCACAGATCACGATGGACAAAAATCCCAGCTCATATAAGCTACATATACACCGAGGCAATCCAGATCCTGTCATTAAGACATGAACTCAAGTATGTGAGTTCATTTAACCGGGCATCATGATGCTCTTATATATATATATAGTCTTTACTGACCTGAACCATAAAAAGGAACTTGAGTGCATTCTATCTTTATTGATTGAGCCAGGATATGATAATAAAGAAGGCTTGTTTCAGTCAAATGCAGTTCTCATCTCATTATCTCTAGCCGCTTTATCCTGTTCTACAGGGTCGCAGGCAAGCTGGAGCCTATCCCAGCTGACTACGGGCGAAAGGCGGGGTACACCCTGGACAAGTCGCCAGGTCATCACAGGGCTGATACATAGACACAGACAACCATTCACACTCACATTCACACCTACGCTCAATTTAGAGTCACCAGTTAACCTAACTGCATGTCTTTGGACTGTGGGGGAAACCGGAGCACCCGGAGGAAACCCACGCGGACACGGGGAGAACATGCAAACTCCGCACAGAAAGGCCCTCGCCGGCCACGGGGCTTGAACCCAGAACCTTCTTGCTGTGAGGCGACAGCGCTAACCACTACACCACCGTGCCGCCTCAAATGCAGTTCTGGTACTGAGAATTTCTGAGACTGGGGTAAAACGAGTACATTCAGTTACCTGGTTCAGGTGCGAAGTTCAGGCCTGGAAAAAGGTACCGTATGAAACCGGATCTTGAGGGTAGATATTCAAAAGGTGTCTTTTTCATTCGTAGTATCCTTTATATGTAGCATACTTTGGTTTAAGGTGCATAAGGAGATTTTAATTTAGGGGGCTGATCAGAGAGTCAGGGTTCGAGCATGAGGAGTACTGCCAAACTGCCACTGTTGGGCCCCTGAGCAAGGCCCTTAACCCTATCGTACCCCAACCTGAGAATATAATATCCAAATCGAACCCATATTAGACCACTATCGGAGTTAGTATTTGGAAAATTAGTCGTACACTACAGGAAGTGCACTACAAAGGAAATGGGCCCTTAATGGTACCATTCCAGTGACATACCTAGAGCAATCCTGGTGCTCATCCAAAACATGAAAGCATGAAGCAGATAGATAGATAGATAGATAGATAGATAGATAGATAGATAGATAGATAGATAGATAGAAGCTCACCATTTCCTGTTTGAGGAACAGCATCTTGCTCTCCAGCTGTTGAAGCTCAGAGCTGGGGCATTGACCCTGAACTCTACTGGACTCCACTGGTTTTGCTCTGTGCGTAATGGACCGGGCCAAGCTCTCCGGTACTTTCCGGCCCAGTTTCACCTCGATGTCCCTGAAATCCGGAACAGTGCTGTCCTCCTCCATAGCCAAAGAAACACCAAACACTCCTCTGCCACAGAGACCTGACAGCCCAATGTGAATAATTAATAAATCACCAGCCTCGGATCCGGTTGCACTTCAAAGGGATCTCCTTTCCGGATTCCTGTTTGTCTAAACCAACCCGGTATCAGCTCTGCAGTCGGAACATTTCCACATGTAACGCCGCACTGTTTGTGTGTTTGGGTTAAAAAGGTTCCAGTTCAGCTACAGGAACCAACACGAGCCTTTTAGCAGATGGTCGGGCGCTTATAAAGACAGGAACTCTCCGCGTGCGCGCTGTCTCTTCACTATGGAAGGCCAAAAGGCTCACAAACAAAACACGTTTGGATGATATTTAAAGGTCTCCTTGCCAGGGGCGTCACTAGGAATTAAGCTTTACTGGGGCACTGCCGCGGCACGGTGGTGTAGTGGTTAGCGCTGTCGCCTCACAGCAAGAAGGTCCGGGTTCGAGCCCCGTGGCCGGCGAGGGCCTTTCTGTGCGGAGTTTGCATGTTCTCCCCGTGTCCGCGTGGGTTTCCTCCGGGTGCTCCGGTTTCCCCCACAATCCAAAGACATGCAGGTTAGGTTAACTGGTGACTCTAAATTGAGCGTAGGTGTGAATGTGAGTGTGAATGGTTGTCTGTGTCTATGTGTCAGCCCTGTGATGACCTGGCGACTTGTCCAGGGTGTACCCCGCCTTTCGCCCATAGTCAGCTGGGATAGGCTCCAGCTTGCCTGCGACCCTGTAGAACAGGGGTGTCAAACCTGATCCATAAAGGGCCTTGTGGCTGCAGGTTTTCATTCCAGCCATGCAGCAGCACACCTGACTTGGCTCATTCAATCAACTGAACTGTCTTCACGCAGTCAAATACTTGCAGCCACACCCACCCTTGATTAAAGGGTGGGTGTGTCAGTTGATTGAATAAGCCAAATCAGGGTGCTGCTGCATGGCTGGAATGAAAACCTGCAGCCACACGGCCCTTTATGGATCAGGTTTGACACCCCTGCTGTAGAAGGATAAAGTGGCTAGAGGTAATGAGATGAGATGGGGCACTGCCCCCCCCGACACACACACACACACAAAATGCCCCCCTGCACAATGCACCTTAAAGTGCTGATGACACATTTTTGACATCTTTGGCGATGTTTTATAACATAAAAAGTAATTCCCGATGATCCATATATTAATTCACGAAGGCGCCTATTTTACAAGTTATGATAAAAAACGTGGCTATTTGGGCAAATTTGACGGGGCTACAGCACCCAGGAGATGAATGAGGAGGAGGGGCTATATGACGTCAGCAAAAGAACCTTCCTCCTAACTTACCAGTTTGTTGTTGATGCGACAGGTGTTCAGTTTATCATTATTAGTATTATTATTATACATTATTATATATTATTATAATATATGAGTGATTCCACGCTTATGGGTACTGAAATGGGGACATGAACTTATTTTTAAAAATTCACCTAAAACCATTTCTTTTTTTACCATCAGGTCACAAAACATGTAATCTTTAATGAATGATATGTTAAAAGATAACTTTAATTTTCTGAGATGTAATAAAAACATATTTATATGCCAAAGTCAGAACGTAACAGAAGTGTTGTGGACATATATATTCTCAATTTTAACAATGTAGAATTACTTTTTGAAACATAGGAAGGTGATGTTTTAGCAAATATAATTAATAAACATGTGTAGTAGAATAAACATACACATTCTTTCAATAAGATTAACATGGCATATAGCTAGATTGTAATTAATTTGTAACAGACGCGAGATGGACAATCGTAACAGAAGTAATGTAACAGACATCATTTTGGAACTCATAGGCTTGACTTTGGCATATAAATATGTTTTTATTACATCTCAGAAAATTAAAGTTATCTTTTAACATATCATTCATTAAAGATTACATGTTTTGTGACCTGATGGTAAAAAAAGAAATGGTTTTAGGTGAATAAGTTCATGTCCCCATTTCAGTACCCATAAGCGTGGAATCACTCATATATATATATATATATATATATATATATATATATATATATATATATATATATATATATTATGCCTTCGCGTTGTGTTGCTGGCTTTTGCTCCAAAACCCACAAGGATGGGGTAAGTTTATTCAAGTTTCCCAGAGATCCCGAGCTGCATGCGAAGTGGGTGAAGCAAGTCAGGCGCACTCATGACAAGTGGGAGCCCTCACCAACATCTGTCCTGTGCTCTGAACACTTCGATTTGCATTGTTTTGACACCCTTCCCAGCTTAAAGGAATCTCTTGGGTGTGCAGTTCAGCACAAACGTGTGTTGCTACCATCAGCAGTGCCTACAGTATTCCGGAGGGGGTCTACTAGTAGCTATGCCAGATCCAGCAGTCGCCTGGGACAAGGCGACTCCTCCAAACACAGTCCAACTGTCAGAACATGTGTTGTGAAATGACATAAGATAAAGGTACGTAGAGCTATAGAGTGCTCCGACATGATGCTAAAAATAGTAACTATGTGGTCTGTGCGGCCATCTTGGAAGTGACTCGCTCCAGAGCGCTCATAGAGTACACATCATAGAGTACACATTCATGATAATCATAAATGTAATTATAAAGTCAGCGTGATATCAGTCATGTATTTGCTTGTGAAAGCTTGCAGCTTTCATGTAACTGCCGCCTAGCAACGAGAGGCAAAGGGTAAAGAGGGTAGGCTATCATAGATTCTATTCGGAAAAGATCAACACATGATTGCTTAAAAATTAGGTATTTTAACAATTTGCATCTGTTTTGTAATTATCGTGACACTTGTGTGTTATATAGAACTGTATGTCTTATCAGCACATCGAGGATCTTCCACCGGAGGCTTTAGCAAGTACTCATAGCAACACTACACTTTACCCTTTGCCATGCGTTGTTAGGGAACGGTAGCAAGTACCCTGGTTTGTTGATGTGACAGATTTGTAGTAGCAGTTGTAGTATTTTGCCTTTGCATTGTGGTCTCTTATTGCCAAGTTGAAAGAATTTGTTTCTCAAAGCAAACACTGAGGGAAAGCTAACTTAGCCAGACAAGTAGGCTACATATTGTCATTTGCTTACGCTGATGTAGGTTATCAAATATTTTGCTTCATTCAAGGATAAAACTAAGAAGCCATAAACTAGAAGACGTGCCTGCCAATATTATCCTAAATGTATCACGGATCAGGCATAGTCGTAAGCTTATTATGTTAGCCATTTGCATGCTCCATTAGGAACTATGTATTCAGTGTAGCATACGGCTTACATGATATAAGCAGTGTTTACACATGCAAGACAACAATATACAATATTAAAATATTGATTCCGTAACATTTTGAACAAATACGGGTTGACCTACCAATCCTTATCCAACCTTGTGGTGTTCAATGCTGGGCTGTCTGCCTGTCCGCTGTCCATCTCGGGGTCGGAGTCGCTCTCAGATTGCACAGTAACAGGTTCAAACCTGTACGGTTGGATGCACCCGTGTTCGTCATCACTTGATTCTTCCGATCTATCCCACTCACAACACAATTCTAGACTCCCAGAAGAGGAAGAGCTAGAGAGTTCACCAGCGTTTTCATGCGCCATTTCCATTGAGTAGACAGCCAGTGAACCGCAGCGTGTTCTTCCGCTGACGTCACAGCATGGCCGCGAGCCACGGACCCAGTTTTCTTGCGCTGTGCAATTAAAAGTTGGATATTCGCGTAACAGCTTCTTTTCACGTAATTATAACAGAAATCTAACATGTTTATTTAAGAAATTGCATAGAGTCATGTTCGTGTCATCAGCCCTTTAACGTTCCTGATATACATCTACTGGTAAAGTTAAAAAGGGAGAGTCTGTTCAAGAATGCATTAAGATGTTTATTTAAACATACTCTATTGTCTTTCATATGCAGTAAACCTGCCAAACATTTCATGGAACAGCTAAACAGCTGACCTATGGTCATGAGCTTTGGGTAATGACCGAAAGAACAAGATCGCGGATACAAGCGGCCAAAATGAGTTTCCTTCGCAGGATGGCTGGGCGCTCCCTTAGAGATAGGGTGAGAAGCACAGTCACTCGGGAGGAGCTCGGAGTAGAGCCGCTGCTCCTCCACATTGAGAGGAATCAGCTGAGGTGGCTTGGGCATCTCTTTCGGATGCCTCCTGGACGCCTCCCTGGGGAGGTGTTCCAGGCATGTCCCCCCGGGAGGAGGCCCCGGGGAAGACCCAGGACACACTGGAGGGACTATGTCTCTCGGCTGGCCTGGGAACGCCTCGGTGTTCTTCCCGAGGAGCTGGCTGAGGTGTCTGGGGAAAGGGAAGTTTGGGCTTCCATGCTCAGACTGCTGCCTCCGCAATCCGGCCCCGGATAAAGCGGAAGAAGACGAGACAAGATGAGCTAAACAGCTAAACAGCTGAATAACCTAACGAATTTTGTTATGTATTTGATTCAAGTTTTCTATTATGCAACCTCAACTCTCACGATTCACGAACTTAGCTGGTTAGTTATGACTGACTAGCACATAGCCTACAACCTTAATCTTACCTCTCTCACCCTCCTCCTCATCTGTCACTGTTTCCCTGCCCCTGTCTCTGCTTCGTGAGAAGAATTGTCTGATATCCATCTGGAAAAGTAATTTAATATCGTTTAATTCGATGTAGTTTAATGGGTTTGTTAGAATATGGTTTGCTTAGTTTTGTTGCAAAAACTTCGCGCTATCTTAACTCATCCAGAGCCCGTTCTCTGACTCATCCAAAGAGTAGACTCATCTCTCCAGTAGGCTAAATGGACTCATGGCACGCCACACGCTATGTTTACAGTGAGAATCTCTCAGACCAATCAGAAAATTAGTTAGAAATAAGAGGCGATAGAAGTTTGAAACACACTCTGTCCTACAACTTACAGTAGATAAATGATCTGCCAAAGAAACTAGTTTGTTATGAAAATCTTTCAACATTTTCTTACTGGGGCACAGCTGATTTTTACTGGGGCACGTCTCATCTCATTATCTCTAGCCGCTTTATCCTTCTACAGGGTCGCAGGCAAGCTGGAGCCTATCCCAGCTGACTACGGGCGATAGGCGGGGTACACCCTGGACAAGTCGCCAGGTCATCACAGGGCTGACACATAGACACAGACAACCATTCACACTCACATTCACACCTACGGTCAATTTAGAGTCACCAGTTAACCTAACCTGCATGTCTTTGGACTGTGGGGGAAACCGGAGCACCCGGAGGAAACCCACGCGGACACGGGGAGAACATACAAACTCCACACAGAAAGGCCCTCGCCGGCCCCGGGGCTCGAACCCCGGACCTTCTTGCTGTGAGGCGACAGCGCTAACCACTACACCACCGACTGGGGCACGTGCCCCTGTAAAAAAGGCCTAGTGACACCCCTGCTCCTTGCATCGTTTTTTCATTAATTGTGCGGTGGTCTCTAGTATGAATGAATGCCCTGTGAGCCAGTTTTGGTGAAAAAAAATACTGTGGTTCTCCTGTTTCAGGCTGTTCTAGTTTGCTGGAGGAGTGGGTGGCAGGAGAATGACAGGATTTCAGCTCTTACTCATTAATATTCATAACATGTAAACGTGTTACCTCTGATTGGCTAACAGCAATCAGTAAACGTGTTACCTCTGATTGGCTAACAGCACTGTGACGCTACCTCCAGTGGATCAGAACAAGCGGATGTGGGTGTCTTTGTAAAAACTGTTTTGATTGGCTATTATGGTCTCGACGTCGAAGTTTTGACCAATAACAATGTAGATAACACGAATTTTACATCACATTCAACGAGATTTAAACGAGACTACAGATGGCGACTTACAAATAACGTGTAAACATCGTTGGAGTTAATAAAGTTTGAACAGCATGAAGGAACATATCCCAACCCCCCGAAATTAATAATAAAAAATTCTCAACGGATTTGGCATAATATAAAAAGGTTGTTTTTTACTCAGAAAAAGCGGAAATCCACCGAAAAGCGGAAAACTCTCATCCCTGCCTAGCTTGTGACCATGTCATGCATGCTACTGTGGAGAATATGAACATGCTATTTTGTAACAAAAACCTTCGAACAAAAAGTTCATGTTTTACTTACAGCTTGTGAGCTGGTGGTCGATCGTCCTGACAGCACAGATCCAGGGATTAAAATCAACCTCGAAGCAAAACCACTACTGAAGGCACTGAAGTTTGAAAAGTCACTGTGGTTGAAATGATCAGAACACAGTACTAACGTTGCATTATACTTCACTGGTGGTGTTCCAAAGGTAAATTCCAACCATTTCTTCTTCAACTCTTCTATCTTGGGCAAGAAATGCAACGTTAATGTGTTACTGCCACAAATAACACAGGCACGAACTTGTTCAGACATGTTTTCAACTTGCTGTTAGGTCCTCTTCGTTAACTACTGATGATGAGCTCTGCTATCTCTCCTCGCGCTTAAATCCAAACTTTCTTCCTGTGGGCGGTCGCAAGCCAAGGTGGGCGAGGCCATGAATATTAATTTTCGAAGTGACGCAAGTTTGTAGGGCTTTTTCAGATTCGCTCGTTTTTCCGACTATTTTCTTTCATAAGCTAATACAGGGAATGGGAGTAGAATTACATTTTCACATGCAGCATGCATATGCAACTCAGAGTGAACTATGGTATTTCAAAAAGAGCCAGTATTAAACGTTTTTGGTGGAAGGGCAACTTTAAAGGAGATACGCAGAACCCATCCATCCATTATCTGTAGCCGCTTATCCTGTTCTACAGGGTCGCAGGCAAGCTGGAGCCTATCCCAGCTGACTATGGGAGAGAGGTGGGGTACACCCTGGACAAGTCGCCAGGTCATCGCAGGGCACACAGAACCCATCCATCCATTATCTGTAGCCGCTTATCCTGTTCTACAGGGTTGCAGGCAAGCTGAAGCCTATCCCAGCTGACTATGGGTGAGAGGCGGGGTACACCCTGGACAAGTCGCCACACACAACTTTTATTTTTAAATAAATTTCTGAGTGGATAGTATCAAGACAAAGACCATGCTGATAGGAAAGTCCCATCACCAGTGTTCCAAGACCCTGAATATAGAGGTTGAGGGAATAAATCTCGAGCAAGTAAATTACTTCGTTATCTAGGATCCGCGATCTCTAGTGATGGCTCAATCGATAAAGAATTTAACACCAGGTTTGGTCTAGCTTCTAGTGCCTTTAACACTCTGAATAATATATGGAAGAATAGAGGGATCACATTGAGCACCAAAATTACAATCTATGAGTGCGGAGTAATCACGATACTGCTCTATGGCTGTGCAACATGGGCTCTTAAACAATAAGTACAGCGTTTGGATGCATTCCATCACAACTGCTTATGAAGGATTTTGAATGTCCGATTTTACGACCATGTTTCAAACCGTGAGATAAGGAGAAGAACTGGGTACTCCACACTAGCAACCATCAACGTCTCCTCTACTTCGGTCAGGTAGCTAGAATGCCAAGTGAAAGGCTCCCGTTACGTCTCCTCTACTGGTTGCCCACTCATGGGTCTTGACGCGTGGGGTATCTCAGGCTATCCCTGTTGAAGATCTTAGAACACGACCTCCGGCTCCTCTTGGGTGACAATTGCAACATCTTGGATGGTGCGAGACTAGCATTAGATCGCAACAGATGGAGTCGCCTCTTGTTAACCACACTGAACGAACGCAAAAAATAGCAGGCAGAGCGGTCACCTGATGACGACTGAAGACCTGGACAGGGTACAAGGTAAGTATCTCCATCCTTGACTCTTGTATGCTGTATAAATGGCAATTAAAAATATATATATTTTTGAGAGTTAAAATCTACCGCAAAGTTGGTATTCGAGCTCCCCCACTGAGCCAGCCAGCCCTGAGTGCGTGACGTCACAGCAGTAACCGGTTTTAAGGCCGAGGCCTTTTACAGCTATAGACCAAAGTCATATCAATAAAAATTGATGGTGAAAGTAAGAAATACCGTTACTGACTTGCTCAACTAAGACTGATTTGACTTCATTGATTGTGGGTTGACTCTCATTAAAACAGGATATGTGTTATAACTTATGCAACATACAGTACATGTACATGCATACTGTACATTTTCACTGATAAAATGTAAAAGGCTAATTAAATAATCAGATGAACTGAGACAATCACATTCTGAAGCAAATTAAATAATCTTATACCGGTAACTTAAACACACAATACAAGGTACATGGATTCATCTAAATGCAGGTAAACAATGAGTTTTTGTTGTTTTGTATCCAAATGTGAGTCGGGGCTTACGCGTCTGTGTTCTCGCTTCTTGAAGGCCGATCTTGGGGCCGATTGTTTTGAAACAATCTGACTTTCAGTTGTTCGTTCAGTTCTCTGTTCATTTGCTTCTTCCATGTAAGGGCGAGATGGCAGCAATATCCAGGGAAGAAATCAGACGGCTGCTCCACTCATTCTCCATTTTCTCCAAACTGAGTACTCCGCCATTACTGCTCAGCTCAGGCAATTACTAAAACCCGGGACGGAATGGAACGTCACCGGTTTTAGCAACAACCGCGGGGAGGTCACTGCCCGAGCGATATGTCATGTCCCGTTCTGTCCCGGGTTTTACCAACAACCCTCGGCTCACACTCCGGGAGAACAGGTACAACTGAACTTACTTTCCTTTTAAAAAATAAATAAAATAAATGCTTTCCTTTTCTTGTAGTTTTCTTTAATTGTTGGTACTGTACCCTCTTTCAATATGGGCTTATAGCCAACGCTCCTCAACAGATCAGAGGTTTCGTATGAGTCTTCAGTAAAGTGTGCAGAGCAGAGGAGAGACCACTTCATAGGCACCCAATGTGCCCGTGAACTTCTCGCAAAATGCATCCAAATCTTTGCAGTTTGAACATTCTTGGGCCATGAATGCAACATAAATCCACCTTCTGTCGTGTTGCTGGCACATCTATGTCGCATGGCGATAAATTAGCTCAAAATGGAGGATCGGAGTTGCAGTCAGCTCTGTGTTTTAGTATAGCGGAAATGGCGATGAGACCGATAGACTTCCTGTTGTGACGTTACGGACGTCAACGTCATTCACTCAGACCGCTACCTATATAAATCACTTTAATTGTAAAAATTACGATATTAGATTTATTGTTAATGCTTAAAACTATTCCTGTGCCATTCTTGAGGTCTCAAGGCAGTTATAAACAAAAGTGAGGCCATGGTTCTGCGTATACGCTTTAACAATTATTCCATGAAATCAAGTGATATATAAGCTGATAACTGACGAGACGCGTAGCACCAAGTTGGCTATAAGCCATGTACAATGAGATTGAGTGGAATAACTGTTTTATTCTATCCACATTCACTGGATTTTGAGAAATGGAGCATTTTTATTTTTGCAAATTTGATAAATAAAAACTTTATACAAAATGTCCGACAAAATCATTTCCACTTAGGCGGACTTCTTAAAAACCTATTGATGGCTGCATGATTTGACTTTACTGTTTTTTTTTTTAAAGAAACTGCTGTATTGCTGTCATGCCGTGGTATAGAATAGCTTTAGACATTTACTTAATTCTTCCTTGGAGCATTCTTACCACCTCATCTCGACAGACTGCTTAAATAGATCAGCTCCCAAAACTTCAAATTTCACGCTAATGCCACGGTTAATGGCAACACTTGAAGATGCACTAGCTTATTAATTGCTTAATTTCTGTGTATTTTTCAGCTGCACTGTAAATATTTGGTTTTATTACATTTAAAAACAATTTTAGTCTCAGTTTTAGAACAGAAGTGCAGTGTTGTCTTCACACTATGATACATAAATACATAATTGCTTCTCCTGTTTTGTTGTTTGAGTCTTTTAATGTAGTGACTATGCTGCAGCATGGGAGGCAAGATATCCCACTGATAAATTTAACACAAGTAGTGCTTGAAATATTTCTCTTATAATTTTGTATGTGCACTATACGCAGCAGTCTCCATTTTGAACCCATGGTTTGTTATAAAGGGCCAAATTTGCTACAGTTTTGTATGATGTCTCTCATGAGGCATTTTAAGAACAGTGGTTAAGATTTTGGTTCATTTGAGAACTTTTGCAGCTTGTTCCTCTCTACACTTGATCCAACTTGCTAATAAAAGTAATACATTTTTCCAGAGCCAAAGATGGTTCAGAATTCATTCATTCATTATCTGTAGCCGCTTTATCCTGTTCTACAGGGTCGCAGGCAAGCTGGAGCCTATCCCAGCTGACTACGGGCGAAAGGCGGGGTACACCCTGGACAAGTCGCCAGGTCATCACAGGGCTGATACATAGACACAGACAACCATTCACACTCACATTCACACCTACGGTCAATTTAGAGTCACCAGTTAACCTAACCTGCATGTCTTTGGACTGTGGGGGAAACCGGAGCACCCGGAGGAAACCCACGCGGACATGGGGAGAACATGCAAACTCCACACAGAAAGGCCCTCGCCGGCCACGGGGCTCGAACCCAGACCTTCTTGCTGTGAGGCGACAGCGCTAACCACTACACCACCGTGCTGCCCATTGGTTCAGAATTTAAGTTCAATAATTGTGATGAATTCCATCTCTTAGCACATGTCATGGTTCTCAGAGTGAGTGCTGCTTTCATGTTCTTTGTTCATAGTTGTCCATGTACTTCTGTTATTGTTTTTCCCCCCTCACTTCGAATTTATCGGTGGTTGTGGATTTGGTTTACTATCTATGTCGCCTGAATGCTTAATCCTTAATCCTGTTGTGTATACATTTCTGGTTTATGCCACTGGGTGTTCGATCTTACTTCATGTTTTTTATTGTCTCATAATCTTTCTTACTTTCTAGTTATTTAGTCTGTTATTTTGAGTGTTAAATTCTTTTGAGTATGTATGGTTATTATTAAAGCTGTACTGCCTTTCAGATTTTTCAAATTTAGGTCATAAAAAGCATTTTCCCTGACACCCAATTATTTTTGTTTAGTGGCCCAAAAGTTACTGAATTCAAATCACAGACTTCCAATTTAATTATTAAAAAAAAAAAAGAACAATTAATGAATTTAAGGCCACGTGGCCCTAAATTCTCTGCTATTTTTTCTTGCTTCACCATGACACAAATACAAGATACTATGTCATGCATCACGTGGTGGGCTTTCCCTGTTTGCGCAAGGCATTGTGGGATACAATTTTGAAACAGGAGAGAAAAATGGAGGATGCGAGTGTGCGAATGAAATGTGAAAGACCGACTACAGTAACGGAAAGCAAGAAGAAAAGACATTATGTTGCGAAGGAAAGGAAACGCAGGACCAAACTAATAAATATCGGTGGTCAGCGAGCACCTTGGTGTGATCAGCTGTTTGTTTAGCGACAAGATGATGTAACTGTCAGTGGATGGTCAAGGTAAACTTGCGCATGCTCACATGGACTTCCTCTGTCTGTTTGACTGTGCGAAGTGAGTGATTTCATGCGCATTATTTGCTAGGGAATCCCCTCAAATTAAATAACTTCCCAGCCACGGAATAGTCTCGGTGTTTTTTTTTTTTTAATACATTACAGAAATAAACATATATCACAATGACCAAATTTCAGAGGGAACTAAATTACACCGATTTTATGAAATTGAAGGCCGTCTACTTTTAAACATTATCACACACTTGTTGGGCGGCATGGCAGTGTCGTGCTTAGCACTGTCGCCTCACAGCAAGAAGGTCCTGGGTTCGAACCCAGCGGCCAACGAGGGCCTTTCTGTGTGGAGTTTGCATGTTCTCCCCAGGTGCTCCGGTTTCCTCCACAGTCCAAAGGCATGCAGGTTAGGCTAATTGGTGGCTCTAAATTGACCGTGAGTGTGAATGGCTGTCTGTGTATGTGCCAGCCCTGTGATGACCTGGCGACTTGTCCAGGGTGTACCCCGCCTTTCGCCCGTACTCAGCTGGGATAGGCTCCAGCTTGCCTGCAACCCTGTAGGACAGGATAAAGTGGCTACAAATAATGTATGGGGGGCCTTTCTGTGTGGAGTTTGCATGTTCTCCCTGTGTCCGCGTGGGTTTCCTCCGGGTGCTCCGGTTTCCCCCACAGTCCAAAGACATGCAGGTTAGGTTAACTGGTGACTCTAAATTGAGCGTAGGTGTGAATGTGAGTGTGAATGGTTGTCTGTGTCTATGTGTCAGCCCTGTGATGACCTGGCGACTTGTCCAGGGTGTACCCCGCCTTTCGCCCGTAGTCAGCTGGGATAGGCTCCAGCTTGCTTGTGACCCTGTAGGACAGGATAAAGCGGCTAGAGATAATGAGATGAGATGGGAAATAATGGATGGATGGCTCACACACTTGTTGCAAATCTATGACCTCGTTGGCTTTCCATAGCAAAGCTTTTCTTTTTTGCTTGGACAGGTGATCTCCGCCCACAGCCGATTTAGTAACGCCCACCCACAAATCACTCTGTAATTACTAAGAGCAGGACCTGCTGAGAGAATAATGTGCATCTGAATAATTATTATGTCTGTTAATTCAAACCATTAAGTGTTCAAGCTGTCAAGGCATAATTTCATGAAAATATTTCACATCAAGCACAAAACACAATTAAAAAAAAAAAAAGTACACTTATCTCAAGTAACACTGAACTTGAAGTTACACTGATGCTGCTTCCTGAATTCAGCCCTTGTTATAGTGATGCTGTTTCCTGTCACTGTAATGGTCCATTTTGGTTCTGTCCCAGATCCAAACTCAGCAGTCAGGAATTCTGATTACTTGCTTCAAGAGTGTGAGAAGCTGGGGCAGGGTAAACATGTGGACTGTTTGGTGGTTACTGGAAAACCTGGCTGTGAAACATTATTTTAGTAGTCATAGTGTATCAGGGGTAGAGTATGAAGTGTGCTTTTGGATGCACTTTCAACACCATGACTCTTGTCCCTGCATAAACCTGCCATCTAGTGGCACCAGTAAAGCAACACAAATGAAGAGCCTCCAATGAGATGCCAAGGCTGCAAATATTAACTGGTAAAATATTTTTTAATTGTATTTAATTCCAAGACTCGACTACAATCCTTCATATACATGAAAGAATACACAGTGGTGCTTGAAAGTTTGTGAACCCTTTAGAATTTTCTATATTTCTGCATAAATATAACCTAAAACATCGTCAGATTTTCACACAAGTCCTAAAAGTAAATAAAGAGAACCCAGTTAAACAAATGAAACAAAAATATTATATTTGGTCATTTATTTACTGAGGAACATGATCCAATATTACATATCTGTGAGTGGCAAAAGTATGTGAAGCTTTGCTTTCAGTATCTGGTGTGACCCCCTTGTGCAGCAATAACTGCAACTAAACGTTTGCGGTAACTGTTGATCAGTCCTACACACCGGCTTGGAGGAATTTTAGCCCATTCCTCCATACAGAACAGCTTCAACTCTGGGATGTTGGTGGGTTTCCTCACATAAACTGCTCGCTTCAGGTCCTTCCACAACATTTCGATTGGATTAAGGTCAGGACTTTGACTTGGCCATTCCAAAACATTAACTTTATTCTTCTTTAACCATTCTGTGGTAGAATGACTTGTGTGCTTATGGTCATTGTCTTGCTGCATGACCCACCTTCTCTTGAGATTCAGTTCATGGACAGATGGCCTGACATTTTCCTTTAGAATTCGCTGGTATAATTCAGAGTTCATTGTTCCATCAATGATGGCAAGCCGTTCTGGTCCAGATGCAGCAAAACAGGCCCAAACCATGATACTACCACCACCATGTTTCACAGATGGGATAAGGTTCTTATGCTGGAATGCAGTGTTTTCCTTTCTCCAAACATCACGCTTCTCATTTAAACCAAAAAGTTCTATTTTGATCTCATCCATCCACAAAACATTTTTCCAATAGCCTTCTGACTTGTTCACATGATCTTTAGCAAACTGCAGACAAGCAGCAATGTTCTTTTTGGAGAGCAGTGGCTTTCTCCTTGCAACCCTGCCATGCACATCATTGTTGTTCAGTGTTGTCCTGATGGTGGACTCATGAACATTAGCCAATGTGAGAGAGGCCTTCGGTTGCTTAGAAGTTACCCTGGGGTCCTTTGTGACCTTGCCGACTATTACACGCCTTGCTCTTGGAGTGATCTTTGTTGGTCGACCACTCCTGGGGAGGGTAACAATGGTCTTGAATTTCCTCCATTTGTACACAATCTGTCTGACTGTGGATTGGTGGAGTCCAAACTCTTTAGAGATGGTTTTGTAACCTTTTCCAGCCTGATGAGCATCAACAACGCTTTTTCTGTGGTCCTCAGAAATCTCCTTTGCTCGTGCCATGATACACTTCCACAAACATGTTGTGAAGATCAGACTTTGATAGATCCCTGTTCTTTAAATAAAACAGGGTGCCCACTCACACCTGATTGTCATCCCACTGATTGAAAACACCTGACTCGAATTTCACCTTCAAATTAACTGCTAATCCTAGAGGTTCACATACTTTTGCCACACAGATATGTAATATTGGATCATTTTCCTCAATAAATAAATGACAAAGCATAATAGTTTTGTCTCATTTATTTAACTGGTTTCTCTTTATCTACTTTTAAGACTTGTGTGAAACTCTGATGTTGTCTTAGGTCATATTTATGCAGAAATGTAGAAAATTCTAAAGGGTTCACAAACTTTCAAGTGCCAATGTATACAGTTATTGAAATAATGTTAGCACCATCAATCATTTCAGTTCATGCTTTTTTCTTTTTGTTGTTGTCCACACAGACTTTGGCTAAATATGACTCAAGGCACTTCTGGTTTCATTCAAAATGTATACAAAATCTAATGACAGAGCTTTGTCATCGATCTATGACTGGGATTATACAAAAGAAGCCAAAGTTTTAGTTCCTGCATTCCTAAACCACAGACTGGGCCTTGTTGCTGTGTGTGTCATGATCGTCATAGCGTTGGTACTGTTCCCCGAGCAGATGCTGCCGGCCCTCAGAGTTATGGGATCGGGAGCGCACGACACACGTTGTAACGGCGAAGATGATCGCCATGACGATGAGTGCTGCTATCACGGCGATGGTGATGATCTCAGTCACAGTCATTGGACGGGCTGGAGAAAGGATAGGTTATGTGTTATTACACATGATCTGACGTATACCAGGAGTATAGGTATACAGAGTATGTAGAGAAATAATGAACAAGTAATTCAAGCTCTTGTGCTGTCCGAGCAGCAGCAGCGCGTACCGGGCCAGGTAGCCTCGTAGGAGTAACCCAAGTTCTCTGGAGCAGTCACGAACATCTCTGCATTGGTGATCGGAGGCCAGAATGGCACCATGTTGTAATCTTTGTTATGGCCAATGGGAGCGTTTTCCATTGGATAGTCCGCAGAGCCTAACACAAACACACAGTTATTTACCAATAAACAAACAAAGGAACAAGGAAGCAACAACATTTTATTTAGTAAAAATAATAAATAATTTGGATGATGCTGGAATGTAATTGTACCATTTAGTATTAAACATTATTTAATAATTATTCGCCAAAGGCGTCTCAGTTATTATTCACCAATATTGACTGAGCCTGAGGCGGATAATTATTTTAGTATAAATACACAGGTGATTATTTAAAAAAAAAAAAAAATGTTAAATTTTTTTTTAATTAATTTTCCAAACTTCAAAAGCGGCATGCAAATTTAATAACGGCACGACCCAGACTTGTGTAACTCATCTACACCAAGTCACATAAAATACTTTGTTTTGAAATGGATAAAATAAATCACAATTCCATCTTCCCTTTGAATAGTTTTAGACCAAACTTCGCAGCATCTTTCATGCTTTTAGGAACTGCATTCTCTTTCATCATTTGTAATTCTTCCTCACTTGCGGTGACGAAACAATTGGCCGCCATTTTGCCAAGTCACGTGAGGTGATTACCGAGAAATAGTCCGAATCTCTTGACCAATTGGCGCACGCGATTTTCTATAAATCACCTGCATATTTATCCTACTTTACTATACTACACAACATTTGTATGCACTATTTATCGCAGTACACGTTGTATCATGGTGGAAGGTATAATCAGTCAGATGCCTTTGCTAAAACATTTTTTTCTTAAAAACGTTTTGCTAAATCATGCCTCAGCAAAAATAACTGGGTGTTTCTCATTTGTTGCTTATTAATGTATACTAACAGGGTCCAGTGTCTTCCAAGTCTTACATGGCTCATTAAAGAAAGCCAATAAAAAAACTATTTAATTGGTTCTTAACAAAGACCAAACCACTAAACACAAAGAATAAAGTAAAATCCACTGTGTTTAAAAAAAAAAAAAAAAAAAAAGCTCTGAAGAAGGTTAAGGCCACACCTCCTTCACTGTGACTCCCAGTGAAGGACGTGTGGCCTCTGTAGTTGTCGGTCTGACTGGTGTAACTGGTCTGACGGGAACAGAGGTCACACCTTTCTTACTAACATGAACAAATCAAGGTCACATATCAACACTGAGACTTTGGTTGTCCTATTAAGGCACTGAGGCCACACCCCTTTATATGGATTGACAGACAAGTGTGGCCTCTTTTTTATTAGTTGCAGAGGCCAATGCCTTGTAAACTGTAGCTGAGAAAAATATGAAGAAAGAGAGACAGAGAAAAGAATGCACGAAGGAAACAATAGTGCCAAAGGAAACTCATTTTAGATTAGATAAAACTTTATTGATCCCTTTGGGCGGGTTCCCTCAGGGAAATTAAGAGTTTTATAGACCGTTACAGACACGTCTGGATCTGCTAACTCGTTCATACACACGGTTATTGAATCTGTGGCGAATTATTTCAGATCAGTCCGTCTTTACACCACTGCTAATCATGACTTCATCTGTCCTTGTTTATTTACAGCTGCTGCACGTACAGTATGCATGAAATAAAATATAAAATGAAAGAAGCGTGTTACCTGGGTGTCTCTGAAGCCACTCGTCAAAGATGGCGTCAGTGAAGGTGTGGAGCAGGACGAAAATGGGGTCGTTAGGGGACAGGTGCGTTTGTCCACCAGTCCCATTCAGGAACAGGTGAGCCAAATTGTGTAGACTTCGCACCACAGGGTCGTAGGTACCCTCGGGGGCACTGTAGCCTAGCCACACAAATGAAGTTTAGCATTCTTAACACTGTATACACTACCGTTCAAAAGTTTGGGGTCACCCAGACAATTTTGTGTTTTCCATGAAAAGTCACTTTTATTTACCACCATAAGTTGTAAAATGAATAGAAAATATAGTCGAGACATTTTTCTGGCCAGTTTGAGCATTTAATCGACCCCACAAATGTGATGCTCCAGAAACTCAATCTGCTCAAAGGAAGGTCAGTTTTATAGCTTCTCTAAAGAGCTCAACTGTTTTCAGCTGTGCTAACATGATTGTACAAGGGTTTTCTAATCATCCATTAGCATACCTGCCAACCTTGAAAAAATTTTGTGAGTACAATTTTACAATTTCATGAGTACCCCCCCTCGCGTCAACCTCACCCCAACCCCGCACGCAAAATAACGGCTAGGAAGCTCGAGTACACGTGAAACACAACCGTTTCTGTTACAAATATAAAAACGACGTCTCTAACCGATGTTTCAATCCCCGACTCGCTCTAGCCACCTGGCTGCACTCAAGTCAGAGACGCGAAAGAGGAAGGGGAGCGGGTGAAGAGGGCAGAGCCACACGCTCTGGAAGAGGGGCGAGGGGATTGGTCAAAGCGTTCCATTCTGGCTTTGAGTTTTCTCACAGATCAGCGGTATCAACTTCAGCGAGAACTTGACTGAAATGTGAGTTCGGATGATATGCGTACTTTTTAATGTGAAAACGTACAGTCGTACAATGAGGTAAAAATTTGTAGCGGCTATGCAAGATGCGTACAGGTTGGCAGGCATGCATTAGCCTTCTGAGGCAATGAGCAAACACATTGTACCATTAGAACACTGGAGTGAGAGTTGCTGGAAATGGGCGTCTATACACCTATGGAGATATTGCACCAAAAACCAGATATTTGCAGCTAGAATAGTCATTTACCACATTAGCAATGTATAGAGTGGATTTCTGA
Source organism: Neoarius graeffei (assembly GCF_027579695.1). NCBI lineage: Eukaryota > Metazoa > Chordata > Actinopteri > Siluriformes > Ariidae > Neoarius > Neoarius graeffei. The sequence continues at coordinate 58,818,370 of NC_083571.1, forward strand.
TTAGTTTAAAGTGATCTTCAATGAAAAGAACAGTGCTTTTCTTTCAAAAATAAGGACATTTCAAAGTGACCCCAAACTTTTGAACGGTAGTGTATGCAGCTACATTATCTACAGACATTAAGCTGAACTATTCCTCAAAATGGTGCATGGGTGGTCTATTCACAATTATACTGCTGATAGTGGATTTTATTTGTGTGCGTGTTGATATGTTGAGCTTCCTACCCTCAACGGTATTTCTGAAGCTGTCTGATGAAGTAGAGTAAAATGGAGGGGTGTCAAATGTGGTCAGCTGCAGGCAGGCTTCTATGTCCTGAGGCTCTGGAAGCTTCTGCACCATTGGCCGGGCCACGTTCCCTGCAGGGTTCCTCCTGATAGGGCTGGTCTCGGTACCTGAGAAAGATTTATCAAAAAAATGCTACATGAGATTTAAGGGTTACAGGACAATAATGGGGGAAAAAAACCAACAACAAACAGTCAGAGAAAGAACGCGACTATAATCTGCTAATCCGATTACTGCTAACTTTTGGCCCATAAATGAAGCACATGCTGATAATCCTTCAAACCCATTATGGGCTGAGATTATTCTCTGATGTTTTCCATCATGTGAGAACCATTAGCATGCTGTGTGATCAGGTGCTCACATGCCAGGTCTGATATGTCATCAAATGCCAAGAAATAGACCTTGTACCAGAAGGTGAGCAAGCTATGAAATCACACTGGAAAATACAAGTGCAGTAAAAAAAAAAGAAGACTACAGAGCACGTTAAGGGGATCTGTGTGCGTGAGAAAGAGGAGAAGAGAAAGGACTGACTGTTGCAAATGGTGCCCAGCGTGTCATAGTCATCCAGGCTCTCACACACGATGCGCCACTGGGAGAAGATGGAATTGGAGCTGATGGCATTTTCGTCAAAGCTGCTTCTGGCACCCATCAGATCATCAGTACAGATGTCACACTGGTTTCCTCCGATGGCAAAGTTCCAGAATGGAAGAGCAAATCTCGGGTCTCCCAACATGTCCTAAACAAATAATGAATCACCCCTTGATATCGTAAATGTTTTAGTGTGGGTTTTACTTTCCCCGACACAGTTAAAGACAAAGACGGTCCACTCAAGTATTAATAATCTTAATAAAGATAAGCTTTTTTTTTTTACCTGTATGTCACGTTCAAGCTGCAGGAGGTGGTATCGGTGCCATGTCACGAACCCGGGTCCCTCGTGAGAGAAGTCCACACCTCCGAAGCTGGGCTGTCCCCCACCGAGATACGTCTTACTCACGGAGTAGTAGTGTGACCACACGAAATAGTTATAGATGGTGATGTTTTCAAACATTGTGGTGTTACCATCAGGGTTGAACAGCTCCTCATAGCGGCGTGAGGCGATGACCAGGTCTGGGTGCACAGTTCGCTTGGCCTGGTTCAGAGCATTCACAAAGGATCGCCTCTCAATCGGGCTCAGAGTTAGAACATTTCTTCTGACTGAGAGAGAAAGAAGATATGGTTAGATGATGATGTGGAGGATTCAGATATGATATAAACTAAATCAAGTAGGAATCAATTGTCATATACAGTAACTTGGAACAAAATGTTATTTCTCCAGGATCATGGTGCAAAATGTAACAATACAGTAGACCAATACACAAAACCACACAATGTGCAAATATACAACAGTGTGGAATTGGTGTAGGACAATAAATACACCAAAAATAAATACACGAAACAATAAATGCATGGAACGCTGAACACACAGGACAACAAAAACAGTGTTGTGCAGGAAAGCTATTGCACAATGGACTGTACATTACTGTCAAACATAAATGTAGAAACAATACTGCCAGCACAAATAGTCTTAAACAAATAAATAAAGCATCTGATGCGGGTGGCACGGTGGTGTAGTGGTTAGCACTGTCACCTCAGAGCAAGAAGGTTCTGGATTTGAGCCCAGTGGCCGGCGAGGGCCTTTCTGTGCGGAGTTTGCATGTTCTCCCCGTGTCCGCATGGGTTTCCTCCGGGTGCTCCGGTTTCCCCCACAGTCCAAAGACATGCAGCTTAGGCTAACTGGTGGCTCTAAATTGACCGTAGGTGTGAGTGTGAATGGTTGTCTCTGTGTCAGCCCTGCGATGACCTGGCAATGACCCTGTCTCTCACCCATAGTCAGCTGGGATAGGATCCGGCTTGCCTGCGACCCTGCACAGGATAAGCGGCTACGGATAATGGATATACGGTAGCTTGGATACACTGGAACAAAACGTTGTTTCTCCAGGATCATGGTGCAGCACGTAACAATACAGTAGTCCAGTCCACAAAACTACACGACGTGTGGAATTGGTGTAAGACAAGAAAAACAGTGTTGTGCAAGAAAGCCGTTGCACACTGGACTGTAAATTATTGTCTAACATAAATGCAGAAGCAATATTGCCAGCAAAAAAACAAACAAATACATAAAGTGATGCAGGTGGCACGGTGGTGTAGTGGTTAGCGCTGCCGCCTCACAGCAAGAAGGTTCCGGGTTCGAGCCCCGTGGCCGGCGAGGGCCTTTCTGTGCGGAGTTTGCATGTTCTCCCCGTGTCCGCGTGGGTTTCCTCCGGGTGCTCCGGTTTCCCCCACAGTCCAAAGACATGCAGGTTAGGTTAACTGGTGACTCTAAATTGACCGTAGGTGTGAATGTGAGTGTGAATGGTTGTCTGTGTCTATGTGTCAGCCCTGTGATGACCTGGCGACTTGTCCAGGGTGTACCCCGCCTTTCGCCCGTAGTCAGCTGGGATAGGCTCCAGCTTGCCTGCGACCCTGTAGAAGGATAAAGCGGCTAGAGATAATGACATGAGATGAGATGAGATATACAGTAGCTTGGATACATTGGAACAAAACGTTTATGCAAGAAAGCTGTTGCATAGTGGACTGTAAATTATTGCCTAACATAAATGTAGAAGCGGCGGCACGGTGGTGTAGTGGTTAGCGCTGTCGCCTCACAGCAAGAAGGTCCTGGGTTCGAGCCCCGGGGCCGGCGAGGGCCTTTCTGTGTGGAGTTTGCATGTTCTCCCCGTGGGTTTCCTCCGGGTGCTCCGGTTTCCTCCACAGTCCAAAGACATGCAGGTTAGGTTAACTGGTGACTCTAAATTGACCATAGGTGTGAATGTGAGTGTGAATGGTTGTCTGTGTCTATGTGTCAGCCCTGTGATGACCTGGCGACTTGTCCAGGGTGTACCCCGCCTTTCGCCCGTAGTCAGCTGGGATAGGCTCCAGCTCGCCTGCGACCCTGTAGAAGGATAAAGCGGCTACAGATAATGAGATGAGATAAATGTAGAAGCAATATTGCCAGCAAAAAAAAAAAAAAAAGGTCACAAACAAATAAATAGCCTGGTGCTGCTTTATAAAGTGCAGGAGTGGGTTTGGTAAATGTACCCCTTCTAAATGATGATTACTTGTAAAAAGTATTAAAATGAATGCAGCTCATGCTCACCGACTGGCACGCGCGTGTTGCAGGTGATCCCGGTGAATCCGTGCTTGCACCGGCCGCAGTTGAAGCCGTCGAAGTTCCCGGTGCAGCGGCACGCGCTGGTGAAGAAGCGAAGCGGCCAGCGCTCGCGGTCGTCCTGGCCCACGTGCGGGTACTGCGGCCCGTGAGCGCGCGCGTCAGCCTGCACCGGCATGCACTGCCCTCGGCCGAGGCTCGCGCCGCATGGGTCGCTCGCGCGGCCGAACGGTGACGGACAGCAGCGCGCGCTGCGCAGAGCCTCGACGCTCGTGCACTCACGCGGGAACTGCGCGTGCGCAGCGAAGGCGCAACAGGACAGCATTAAAGCAGCGCGCATCCACATTGCACAGAAATGCATCATATATACATAAAACAGATAAATAAACAAACAAACAAACCCTTGCTTCCTAAGCTTTCTAATTAAGCGTTAACGTGGTTTAAAACCAACCAACAGCCGTTCACTGCCCGAGATTCCCCCACATTGCGCCCTGAATCCGGCCCCAGAGCGCACAACAGCCCGGCCGAGTTTAAATACAGCACCAGCGCGTGACCGCAACAAGCCCCAGCTCCGTCCAACCGCGTGACGCGTCACATTTCAGCGGAAACATTCCGCCCGGTTTCTGAATCGGAACCAAATCCCTGGCGCGCGCAGGGAGAAGCTCGTGCTGGAGTGAGGACGGGTTTACACGTGCTGGACGGGACACACAGCAATCACACCGCATCAGTCACACACCATGAGGAACACAGCACATACATGTTCTTTACCAGCTGGGAGGTCCGGACCGTGAAATACCGTGACCGAGGGCCTCACTCACGGTATTTCACCATACGGACCGACCTTAAGCTGGTAAATAATATATATTTTTTTCTTTACCAAATTCTAACAGAAAGCGAGAGCGCCCGAAAGGGAAAACCGAGCCGAGCCGCCATTTTGAATCCTCATTCACGGCTGTAATGCAAATGGCTTCCTCCTCGGTATACAAGTGCACTTCCACGTTAAAGTGCATCCCGTGCAGTGCGGCGCCGATCTCCGTTTCCGCAGCCCTCGGCCTCTCACATAGCTAGGGTTACAGTGGGGGGCGAGTCCTCTGGTAACCACGAGAGTTTAACTCCCCACTTGCATCTGTATTGCAGGGTGACTTGCCAGATGGTAGTGGGTACCATTTTTATGATGGTCTTCAGTATGACCCGACCGTGAACAGAACTCATGACCTCCCGATCGAGAGGCGGACACGCTACCACTAGGCCGCTAGCCAGTGCGGGGGAACCTACATTTTACCGCCTATGTAGTCCCCTACAAAATTGAGTCATTCAGGATTCAGCCATGGTTTTGCTCGGCGTTAGCAACAGTTAGAGGTTTTTAGCTTTCTCCTGAAATGTTTTCTTTAATTTTGTCTTCCTCAGGGTAGTAAAACTCGCTTTCGCTGTGAACACTGTCGTTATCGCTATCCATGCTGTAAAATTAATGCTATTCTCCTGAGAAATAATATATTTATTTTCTTTACCAAATTCTAACAGAAAACGAGAGCGCCCGAAGGGAAAACCGAGGCGAGCCACCATTTTGAATCCTCATTCACGGCTGTAATGCAAATGGCTTCCTCCTCGGTATACAAGTGCACTTCCATGTTAAAGTGCATCCCGTGCCGTGCGGCGCCAATCTCCATTTCCGCAGCCCTCGGCCTCTCGCCTATTACATAGCTAGGGTTACAGTGGGGGGCGAGTCCTCTGGTAACCACGAGAGTTTAACTCCCCACTTGCATCTGTATTGCAGGGTGACTTGCCAGATGGTAGTGGGTACCATTTTTATGATGGTCTTCAGTATGACCCGACCGTGAACAGAACTCACGACCTCCCGATCGAGAGGCGGACACGCTACCACTAGGCTGCTAGCCAGTGCGGGCGAACCTACATTTTGCCGCCTATGTAGTCCCCTATTTATACAAAATTGAGTCATTCAGGATTCAGCCATGGTTTTGCTCGGCGTTAGCAACAGTTAGAGGTTTTTAGCTTTCTCCTGAAATGTTTTCTTTAATTTCTTCTTCCTCAGGGTAGTAAAACTCGCTTTTGCTGTGAACACTGTCGTTATCGCTATCCATGCTGTAAAATTAATGCTATTCTCCTGAGAAATAATATATTTATTTTCTTTACCAAATTCTAACAGAAAACGAGAGCGCCCGAAAGGGAAAACCGAGGCGAGCCGCCATTTTGAATCCTCATTCACGGCTGTAATGCAAATGGCTTCCTCCTCGGTATACAAGTGCACTTCCATGGCAGGAAAAAAACTACATTTTGCCGCCTATGTAGTCCCCTATTTATACAAATAGGAGTCATTCAGGATTCAGCCATGTTTTTGCTCGGCGTTAGCAACAGTTAGAGGTTTTTAGCTTTCTCCTGAAATGTTTTCTTTTATTTCTTCTTCCTCAGGGTAGTAAAACTCGCTTTCGCTGTGAACACTGTCATCGCCATCCATGCTGTAAAATTAATGCTATTCTCCTGAGAAATGCTGGCAAACATTTATAAGATTTCTGATAATCTTAGAAATAAATCTTATTAAAAAAAGATAAATGTTGACAAAAAAAAATTCTATGTTTGTTGTTGTGACTGAGCGAGTCGCCAGAGGTGGGATACGCACCCACTCGCCAGCCAATCAGAGCGCAGGATTTGGACCGCGAAAAAAATAATTTACATTAATATTCACCTTCCTTTAACTTTTCCACATTTTGCAGTGTTTCAGTCTGGAACTGAAGTGGACTGAATAAGGATCATATACAGTACACAAAATAATAACACTGGGTGGCATGGTGGTGTAGTGGTTAGCACTGTCGCCTCACAGCAAGAAGGTTCTGGGTTCGAGCCCAGCAGCTGATGAGGACCTTTCTGTTTGGCGTTTGTATGTTCTGCATGGGTTTCCTCTGGGTGCTCTGCTTTCCCTCACAATCCAAAGACATGCTCTAAATCAGGGGTGGGCAATTATTTTTTCCATGGGGCCACATAAGAAACAGAAAATTTTGTGGCGGGCCGGACCATAAGGCTGAACTAAATTCTGCATAATATTAATTGTATTTCTTTATATAAAGCAGTAAATAACATTGTTTTTACAAGCTGCTAAGACTGGTAAGAGTATGGAAAAAACGAGGTTGCCTTACAAAAAAATGTCATTTATTCAATCAGATTTCCCAAAACAATGGTTAACAAAATGTGAACGTTTGTACCATTTTTTTCAGTCACATTCACCCCAAAACACAATAGAGACATCACAATATTGTCTCATTCATCTCATTATCTCTAGACGCTTTATCCTGTTCTACAGGGTCGCAGGCAAGCTGGAGCCTATCCCAGCTGACTACGGGCGAAAGGCAGGGTACACCCTGGACAAGTCGCCAGGTCATCACAGGGCTGACACATAGACACAGACAACCATTCACACTCACATTCACACCTACGGTCAATTTAGAGTCACCAGTTAACCTAACCTGCATGTCTTTGGACTGTGGGGGAAACCGGAGCACCCGGAGGAAACCCACGCGGACACGGGGAGAACATGCAAACTCCACACAGAAAGGCCCTCGCCGGCCCCAGGGCTCGAACCCAGGACCTTCTTGCTGTGAGGCGACAGCGCTAACCACTACACCACCGTGCCGCCCACAATAGTGTCTTTCTACTCCAAATATCAAACAAGATACATCATATTAGAATAATGATGCCGTGTCAATTCGGTGTAGGTATCAGATCTACAGATCGGCTCGGGCTCCGGCGCTTGCTAGTGACGTCACACTATGTGATTGGCTGAACCGTTTGAAGGATGACGTACAAGTTTGTGGTTGGTCTGGACAAATTACGGAAGTAGTTATCGTGGGATTTCATGTCATGTTCATGTCGCGCGCATTGCGTTTTTGTTGAACACAACTTCAAAATAAAAGCAATGCACATTCAGTCCATGCATGAGGTAAAATTAGAAAATACGTTTATTTTGTAATTTCTAATTAACCTTACGCGGGCCGGTCAGAATGAACCAAAGGGCCGGATGCGGCCCGCGGGCCGTAAAATGCCCAGGTCTGCTCTAAATTGACTGAGAGTGTGAATGGTTGTTTGTCAATCAGTGCGTTTACATGCACATCCAAATCGAGCTACTGTCGGTAATCGAGCTAAGGGTCCCAGCAGGGGTGCCAGAGAAATCCAATCCTACATGCACACAAGGAAATCGAGCTACTGTGTGAGGTACATTGTGCACCCGAGCCACAGGTGGCGCTACACGCCCCATTGTGTTGGTACACTTCCGGTTGTCGTCATGAAGAAGAGCTATTCGAGAGTATAAACAAAGTTATCAGTTCCGTGTTCACAAGAAGAACGAGGACAGCAACATCGATATATATACAGTGGTGCTTGAAAGTTTGTGAACCCTTTAGAATTTTCAATATTTCTGCATAAATCTGACCTAAAACATCATCAGATTTTCGCACAAGTCCTAAAAGTAGATAAAGAGAACCCAGTTAAACAAAGGAGACAAAAATATTATACTTGGTCATTTATTTATTGAGGAAAATGATCCAATATTACATATCTGTGAGTGGCAAAAGTATGTGAACCTTTGCTTTCAGTATCTGGTGTGACCCCCTTGTGCAGCAATAATTGCAACTAAACGTTTGCAGTAACTGTTGATCAGTCCTGTACACCGGCTTGGAGGAATTTTAGCCCGTTCCTCCGTACAGAACTGGGATGTTGTACTTCAACTCTGGGATGTTGGTGGGTTTCCTCACATGAACTGCTCGCTTCAGGTCCTTCCACAACATTTCGATTGGATTAAAGTCAGGACTTTGACTTGGTCATTCCAAAACATTAACTTTATTCTTCTTTAACCATTCTTTGGTAGAACGACTTGTGTGCTTAGGGTCGTTGTCTTGCTGCATGACCCACCTTCTCTTGAGATTCAGTTCATGGACAGATGTCCTGACATTTTCCTTTAGAATTTGCTGGTATAATTCAGAATTTATTGTTCCATCAACGATGGCAAGCCATCCTGGCCCAGATGCAGCAAAACAGGCCCAAACCATGATACTACCACCACCATGTTTCACAGATGGGATAAGGTTCTTATGCTGGAATGCAGTGTTTTCCTTTACAAATGTGGTGAGCAGAAAAGCATCTCGGCATGCAACAACAGAAGACCACGTTGGGTTCCACTCCTGCAGCCACGAACAGGAATCTTTGAATCAAGAATAAGTTCCTGTTAAAGTGGCCGGTGAGTGTATCTCACTTTATCCTTTTTGTTTTACCTTCTCCATCTTGAGCTCCACTCCAGTACCAAGCACATTTAGCATTTAGTTTACTGCTTTTGTGATCACTACTAAATTCATTACATAATTATATTTCCATCACTACACAAATTAGCTCAATGTATGTTTTTATTTCCAATGTTAAAATCCTGTTTTTAATTTCCACATGAATTCAGTTCCCTGGGATTCCAGCTCGGCGAAGTCTGTTTCTGCGCTTGGTACATAAAGTAATAGAGTTTGCAGGTAAACAGCTGACTTCATAAAGCGACTGAGGTTCTTACGCACATCCCTGTTCGACCACGCTGAAGATGACTCCCAAAAGCATCACTGGATGATGAACACAGATGGATGCTGTCAGATGTTATTCCTATCAGAGCTGTGTATCTACTGTATTGAAACGACCCACGTTCATAACAGTCAATTCAGGATGCAATGCTGATGTTTCTCAGTATATTATAGTAATATTTCTAACAATCCCATCTTGTTTTCACCAACACTGCCTTTTTTTTTTGCATTGTCCTTATGTCCTTTGCTATTTATACAATCACATTTCAGTATGGCGAAGTGAAACAAAATACAAGGATGTGTCATTAAACATATATTAACACAATTAATGGTTGGCTGGAAATTGTCTGCCCAAAGCCTCTGTTGTTATTTGGCTGGAAATACAACTAACAAGATAGCTAGCTAGTATGTAGCTATGCAAGTCTTTTCTACACGGACTGTAAAGCCATTAGGAACAGTAGAAATGAAACAGAATAATCAAGAATATCAACATTTCCGTCAGACCTGTTGGTAAATTATTAAGAAAATACTTCTTTTGAGTATAATTACAATAAAGCAAAACCAGCCTTAGACAAGTTTGTGATACTGGCAGAATATCAACATTACCTGACAATCTGGGACTTCAGAGCTTTGTTAAATGTCAACTTCAAAAAATACCACAGAAATGTATTAATATGGAATTTCTTGACAATAAATGTCTTTAATACAGTATTACAATGTGACTGTGACACCTCTCGCCCATAGTCAGCTGGGATAGGCTCCAGCTTGCCTGCGACTCTGTATAGGATAAGCGGCTACAAATAATGGATGGACTTCAGGTTGCATAAGTATTCACTCCATTAAATATCTCTGGTACAGTTAGTTTTAATTTGAGGAAACTTTTTCTTCTTTTGGCTGCTCCTGTTAGGGGTTGCCACAACAGATCTGTTCCGCATAGGTTTTACACCGGATGCCTTTCCTGCTGTGTGTGCTGTCCAGCACGTGTAAACACCCGTCCAACTCCTCACTCATTCCAGCACGACCTTCTTCCTGTGTACACCAGGGATTTGGTTCCGATTCAATGCAGTGGCGGCACGGTCGTGAAAGTGGTTAGCACTGTCGCCTCACAGCAGAAAGGTCCTGGGTTTGAGCCCAATGGCCGACGGGGGCCTTTCTGTGTGGAGTTTGCATGTTCTCCCCGTGTCTGCGTGGGTTTCCTCCGGGTGCTCCGGTTTCCCCCACAGTCCAAAGACATGCAGTTAGGTTACCATGGGACGGCCTTGGGCTGAAGTGCCCAAGAGTGGCGGCGCGCAAGTATGGCTTTGCTCTCCTATGACAAATTTCATTGTACATTTGTGCAGTGACAATAAAGGCATTCAATTCTGATACAACCCTCCCCAATCTTTCCGGGCCTGGGACTGGCACCAAATAGCTTGTACAACCCCAGTGACTGGGTGTTTTACCTAATCTGCATGTCTTTGAATTGTGGAAGAATCCAGAGCACCCGGAGGAAACCCACACAGACATGTGGAGAACATACAAACTCCACACAGAAAGGCCCCCATCAGCTGTGGGGTTCAAACCTGGAATCTTCTTGCTGTGAGGCAACAGTGCTAAATTACATGGTTGTGGAGTTTCTTTATTTCCTCAATTTAATGATGTTTCAGATCAATCAGCAGCCTGGAGCCAGAACTAGTTGTAAGAGTGTGTGTCCTACGCCCCCATGCTGGCACACCAACACCCTCGATGCCTTTGGAGATGAAAGCGACTTAATAGTCACTTGTCACTCTTCATTAAAAAGAAAAAATCCCCACACTGTCACATCTTATGGATGTGTAGACATTTTCTAGCAGAGATAGATGTGCCTATACTGAGATTTGATGACTGGAAAGCTTTTGTTTAAATAGGTAACTGAATAAGTATCTAACCCATCATATTGCAAATCACTTAGCATACCCATTGCCACCAGTAGACTAACAAGCAGGATATCTCAAAATGAATGAGAAATTAGTCTTAGGCTAAAAATGTGTTAATGCTGTTAATGGCAAAGAATTTGAAAATGCCTATTTAGCCTATGTTAGGGATATTGGTCTATGGCACACAGCTGAAGCAGGCTTTTACAAAATATGATATTTTGCCATATTTTAAGTGATGTGGAATATGTGGCTGCATATGTTTAGATACCAGTCAGAATCTATGGTCTAATAACAATTCTCCACTCAGACTCAGCCAGTTCATGCTGAGTCGAAAACTTGATGTTGAGTTGACCATACGCTAAAATTTTCTGTGAGACGTTCGATTTCTAAATGAGGGCCACTGTGAAGACTTGCCATTGTACGGTAATTGCAGCCAAAGGTGTTTCTACCAGGCACTGACCCTGGTGGGGTGAATACTTATGCAATGACCAAAAGTCTTCTTTCTTTAACTTTTGTGGCACAATAAAATATTTTGCCCCTTCAAATGTTCAAAATATTGTGTAAAATAACGAATGATAAAAGGCCATTTCAATTCCAGGTTATAACAATATAAAAAGAATGAAATCTACGGGTTATGATTTTAGAGTTACTCTTCCTGCTAAGCTTAATTGGGAATCCATGCTAGCAATTAACACCTTAGATGTGCTTCTCACATCCAACAGATATTGTTGTGAAAGATGTTCATTTTGAGAATTTGTGCTTCATTCATAAAGCTTCATTTTAGAAGTGATTCTTCATCATCATCATCATATTCCCTTTGTGGAGTGTCCTCCTTAGGGTGTCTTGGTAGGAAGAATCCTATTGAGTAGTTATAGAAGCCTGATTTATCCATCATTGTACGTCTTATCTGTTTTGTGTCTAAACCCAAAAGTTTTTCAAATTTTGACCACTTAGAAGATCTTGTGTCGAACAATAGTTGTTTTGGGAGTTCATCGTTGCCCATATGACATATGTGTGCAATATATCTTAATTGCTGTTTATGGCAGAATAGTTTAATAGGAAGGGTCTTTGTTTTTTCACATAGTTCTGCATTTGATATTTCAAAGCTCCAGTGTATCTCTCCCTTGATATCTTTATCTTGATTATTTCTATCGGGTGCATTTTTGTGCTTAAATCCTTACCATTTTACAGAGGAGGCCATGCCATACAACACCAATTTTACTCATTTCTCGTGCATTTAACTGCCATGCCTGTACACTGTACAACAGTCTTGATCGAACACATGCTGTGAGGAACTTTACTCTAGTTGATAGATGGATGCGACGGTCAGTTAGAATGTGTTTTAGCTTGTTCCATTTTGAAAAGCAGCTCCAATCCTAGTACCAAGGAATGCAGAATTGTCACCAGAGTTTATGATGGTACACTACCGTTCAAAAGTTTGGGGTCACCCAGACAATTTTGTGTTTTCCATGAAAAGTCACACTTTTATTTCCCACCATAAGTTGTAAAATGAATAGAAAATATAGTCAAGAAATTTTTCTGGCCATTTTGAGCATTTAATCAACCCCACAAATGTGATAGCCTGGCTAACGCGATTTCAAAGCTCTCCGAGCTATTGGTCTGGCCAAGATATTAAGCCCAACTGTTTCCCAGAGCCCGTGGTTGACCCGCCTCCCTGAAATGCCTCAGTTTGCTACTGGTCGAAGCCAGAAAAGGCTGTGACGAAGCTTAAACCAATCACATCACTCTTTCCTCTGACGTATGCGACGCGACGGGGCTAACTGGTAGATTAAACTCTTACCGAAGCCGGTCGGGAGCAAGGCGAAAGCGTCCTTCCTTTCAATAAATACCTCCAGGGCTGCTCTTTGCTCCGTTTTCAATGAGAACTTCCCGTTGAATGCTTTCAATACAGCATCTATGCGTAATAGATGCGTAAACGTGAATGAAGCGCTTCCGGCATAGATTCTGTAAACAATCTATGGCTTCCGGTCGCAGTTCTACTACGTCAGTGCCTTGAACACGCCTCTACCCAGGACCGTTGGAGATGCTCAAAGTTGATTGGTTCCCGATTTTTCGGGAGCTTGGAAGAGCTGGAGATAGCTTGTCTGGCCAGACTAAGCTCGCAACAGGCCCTCGTGTTGCGTCATGCTTAGGATGGGCGGGCCCAGGCTACAAATGTGATGCTCCAGAAACTCAATCTGCTCAAAGGAAGGTCAGTTTTATAGCTTCTCTAAAGAGCTAAACTGTTTTCAGCTGTGCTAACATGATTGTACAAGGGTTTTCTAATCATCCATTAGCCTTCTGAGGCAATGAGCAAACACATTGTACCATTAGAACACTGGAGTGATAGTTGCTGGAAATGGGCCTCTATACACCTATGTAGATATTGCACCAAAAACCAAACATTTGCAGCTAGAATAGTCATTTACCACATTAGCAATGTATAGAGTGTATTTCTGATTAGTTTCAAGTGATCTTCATTGAAAAGAACAGTGCTTTTCTTTCAAAAATAAGGAAATTTCAAAGTGACCCCAAACTTTTGAACGGTAGTGTATATCCAAGGTATTTAATGCTACGGACATTTTTGATCTTGTTATCACCAAGGCAAATGAGACACTCCTTGCTTTTCACCTCCTCATCCACATTAAAGGCCATCATCTCCATCTTAACATAAGACATTTGCAATCCAAAGCGAGTGAAAGTGTTGTCATAAATCTGCAGAACATTTTGAAGCTCCTCAATGGATTCTGCAAAAATGGCTAGGTCATCAGCATATAGAAGTTCTGTTATCCGATTTTCCCCATTTGCTCACGCTTTCTTATGAAGTTCTCATGGTGACACCTCATTTGGGATACAATATTTGACCTTGAAGCCAGTGTCTGGGTATGCTTTCAATATTTCATGGTGGGTAATTCTAACAACAAAGTCCATGTACACATTGAAAATGGAAGGGGATTTTAGAGCACCTTGTCGACATCCAACTAGAGTGTCGAATAGTCGGGCTGTCCCTTTGATAAACACTTTTGTGCAGGTGTATAGAGTACGTAGGACTGATACTAACTGGGGTGATTTCAGTTGGATTTCAAGGCATTTCATCAAAGTGTCACATGGTATCCAATCATACACTGCTTTCAGGTCCACAAAAGCTATGAACAGTGGGGTTCCTGATTTACTTGACTTTTCGAGAACTTGGCATAGAGTGAAGATGGCATCACACGTTGACCTGTTTGACAAAAATCCAAATTGTGATGGTAGCAGAATATGCTCAAATGCCTCCTGAGCTCTCTCCACAATGATCCCCGATACAACTTTGGATAGGGCAGCAATGATACTTAGACCTCAGTAGTTTTCAGCACATGACCTCAGTCCCCATTTGTGGAGGCATGTAATGCTTGCAGTAAGCCATCTAGTCGGTACTTGTAGAAATGTCCATACCAGCTCTATCAGTAGCATAATATACTTCAGCATCCTTTCAGATGTTGCATATTTCAGATGTTCAGCGTACAGTTTATCTGCTCCTTTGCATTTGGCATTCTTCAGTCGTTTAAAGGCCAATTTATGCTGACAACCCAGTCCTCGCAGATAGCGTCGCAGACAGTGTCTGCGTAGCCCCCCCACCTTCGCAGACGCTCTGCGCGCACCTCCCAAAAATTGTGACCACCACAGAAGCCTCGCAGACAGCGTCGCAGACAAGAGGGCTCTGATTGGTCCACTCTACATCCGCTGTACATGCACTTCCGCTTCCCTACTTTCCCGGTTTGGTTTGTTTTCATGACCGCCATTTTTAAAAACACGAGCGAAGATGGAGCAGCATGAAGAGCAGTTGATTGAGGAAGTACGTACATCTATACGACTCCAGTTCTAGTCATTATAAAAAAAAAAAGTTATAGTCATTATAAGTAACCGGAGGATAAACACTCCACTAACCACACCCACCAACTACTCCTAGTGACTTCGCGCCCCCTTGCGTTGTGCCGGTGAATAACATCGCACACGCCTATTACTCCCTGCTCAACAATAAATTACAACTGTCTGCGAAAAGCTATCTGCGAAAGCCTTGTCGCAAGAGCATGCAGAGGCCTTAAGCCCTTTCTGGATTTCTGAACAGTCTGGTACCAATGTATCAATGGTAGGAAAGTCTTCTGGTGGTAGTACTGTATGTATGTGTAGCTCTCAGGGTACTCTAGTACTGTATGTTCATATTCCCAGGGACCAAAGTGTTCGGAGAAGTGTTCTTCTAGCTTGGATACAGTTATGAGTGGTTTACTTGATCGATCCAGTGATGCATGTTGTTTCATCAGTCTAAACTCTTCTTCTGTTTTCCATTGGTCGCTTGCAAGGTTCAGTTGGTCTGCCTTGAGTTTGTAAAAAGTGTTCTTCAATTGAGTACGGAGTTTCTTGATTTCATTTCCTCGAGTCTTTCTTCTCACTGGATCTTTCTCATTGTGGCATTTGATCAATAGCTCTTGGTATTCTTGGTTGACCCAGGGCTTGTTAACAATGGTCTTTGTCATGGGAGGGATTGTTTCTTTTGAGGCTTGCTGGATTGATAAAATCTTCCACTTCATCTACCTTTTGTGAGCTTGGTTCAAGCACCATAAGCTGGTCAAGTTTTGCGCTGTAGTTTTCACGTATGGATATATTGTCTCTAAGATATCGAACATCTTGATGGACTTCAGATACAGCTTTCTTTGCAAAGATTTGTTTGATCCTTTTTTTGGTTGGAAACCAGGCTTGCATCATGACAACACGGTGGTCGGATTCAAAAGGATCACTCTGTGCGGGATAAACCCTACAGTCTTTGGTTGCCCGTTTCACATACCACTCGGCCATTATGTAATCAAGTCTTCGCTTATAACCAAGATTCGATTTGAAAGACCGTCTGTTTTTCTGATCTCACGGCAAACATAGTATTCAGTAGGTAGAGGTTATTACTTTCAGCTGTCTCTGTGAGCCTTGAGCTGTTGAAACTTGTTGGGTTATTGTCGTTAAACTGGCCAGCACTCCGCCATTTGCTAAGATCACAATCATCCCCAATTGTTGGATTGAAGTCGCCAACAGCTATTATTTTGAAAGAATGATGCTCAGTTTTGGCTTTTCGTATTTCTTTTTGTAGTGTGTGGTAAAATGACTGTTTGCTGGAATCAGCATATTCCTCAGTTGGGCAGTAGCAGCTGAAAACTGTTAACTTCACACCATATACAGTTACGCGCACCATAGCCATTCTTCCCTCGATTATATGATTCACATCTAATAGCTTCACATGAAGAGCTAAGACTACAGCTACACCTACTGTACTTTTGCCGTTTTCATGCCATTGTGGATTATGCACCATCTTTTTAGTATAGGCTCATTAAAACAGATTTCACCTTCTCCCTTCTGTCTCACTTCCTGCATGCATGTTATATCATGAAATAAGTTTTTTGTACTGCATCACACAATCTGTTAGCTTGCTTTCACATTTGCCAGTTCTTACATTGATGGTAGTTCTTCTTCTTCACTGTGGACTTACTGGGGGTGAGTTTCATGTCTTCTACTAATACCAACTTCAATATTATAATAAAAGAAAGAAAAACTAACACTAATAATCATTCATTCATTATCCATCAAGCTGTCTAGCTTGCCTTTTACAAGTTGCTCTAATATTCTAGTATGAAAAAGGCTACTTTACACGCTGGTGCCAATGCTCCGTTAGCTCTCCCAATCACAAGACCAGGATCCTCAGGGTGTATCTGTCATTAATGTGACGGAGGTGGAGCTGGCTTGAGTGTGAGAGGCGATAAGATTTACCAGGACTTATGAATGCCTTTTAAGCCTTGCATAAAGTGAGTTGCGCATCACACAATTTACACCCCATGAACCACATGATTCCTGAACCTGCCCAGGGTGTGTTATGTCTTTGGGGTTTGTATGGACCATGTGGAAGTCATGTGAACTGGTTGTCTCAGTTCCTTGAATGTTCCCACTCACTGAGTTATGTGGATGTAGTCAGATGCTGTCAAAAGAGAAACTGTACTAAAATATCATGGGTCTTTTAGTTTTCATCAAGGGCAACCTCAAACTTTTTTTTAAAAACATTTTTCTCATTCTCCTTCAACCCATTTCCACCCCTTCTCCTCTCCTCCCCTTTCCTCCCCATCCCTCATTTCTCCCCATGTTAATCCTACTTTTGGACACATTTCGGTTCAGTGGAGCACAAAGCTGCACCAAACACACAGGAATGTACGTGTGTGTGTGTGTGTGTGTGTGTGTGTGTGAGAGAGAGAGAGAGAGAGAGAGATGGCCTGGCACCCTCTGTCCTGAATGTACTACATGTATTAATACATACTGATGGATGCTGGGAGAATATTAATACTGGTAGTCCTGGTCCCTGGTACATTCCTGGTCCTGGTTCTTGATACACACAGCCTCATTATGACATTTGGTTGAATGTTTGTGTTTGGTAGTGAACATTGTGAATGTTATCTTGTTGATGGGTGCTGTATGTGTTGGAGAATTGTACTGTTGGTGTTTGATGATGAATGTTGTGCTGGTAGATGCTGTTTTGAATGTTTTTGTTGGCATTTGATGGCGAATGTTGTCTTGTTGACAGTAAATGCTGGATGTGTCAAGAACGTAACTGTTGGTGTTTTATGGTGGATTTTGTGGTGTTTAATTGTGGATGATATATGTGTTGGGGAATGTTATTGTTGTTTGATAATGAATGTTGTGGTTTTAGATGGTGGATGCTATATGTGTTGGAGAATATTATTGTTCTTTTATTATCTTATTGGTACTTTTGGCATTTGATGGGAAATATTGGTGTTTGGTGGTGGGTGGCACGGTGGTGTAGTAGTTAGCAAGAAGATTCTGGATTCGAGCCCAGTGCCAACAGTGGCCTTTCTGTGTGGAGTTTGCATGTTCTCCCCATGTCTGTGTGGGTTTCCTCCGGGTGATCTGGTTTCCCCCACAGTCCAAAGAAATGCAGTTAGGTTAACTGGTGACTCTAAATTGTCTATAGATGTGATGGTTGTTTCCCAAGTCCAGAAATGGGAGGGTTGCAGCAGGAAAGGCATCCGGCATAAAACTATACTCCAATTAATATGACATGTGGATCAACAGGGTTCACATGGACCCCGTCCCAGCAACAGTGCTGGACAAGGGATATGATGATGATGATGATGATGATAATGTTTGGTGGTGGATAGTGTATGTGTTGAAAATTACTACTGGTATTTCATGGTACATGTGATGCTTGATGGTGGATCCTGGATGTGTTGGACTATTGGTGTTTGATGGTGAACGTTGGTATTTGGTGGAACTGTTGGTGATGGCAAATGATGGCTTTTGATGGTGAATGGTGTGGTGTATGATGGTGGATTCTGTGCATTCAAGTATGTTTCTGCTGGTATTTCATTGTAAATGTTGTGATGTTTGATGGTGCATGCTGTATGTGTTGGACAATGTTACTGTTGGTGTTTGATGGTGAACGTTGGTATTTGGTGGAACTGTTGGCGATGGTAAAGGATGGCTTTTGATGTTGAATGGTCTGGTGTATGATGGTGGATGCTGTGCTGTGTGTTCAAGTATGTTTCTGTTGGTATTTCATGCTGAATATTTTCGTGTTTGAAGGTGGATGCTGTAAGTATCGGAGAATGTTATTATTATTGCTGTTAGATGGTGTTTGTGGCAGTGGGGGCGTGGTCAAGCGTCGGTCTGTGAATGGAGGGCGGAGTCAGGGAAGGTAAGTGGCAGAATCACTGCACCTGATGGGAATT
The DNA here is from genome assembly GCF_027579695.1 of Neoarius graeffei. Taxonomy (NCBI): domain Eukaryota; kingdom Metazoa; phylum Chordata; class Actinopteri; order Siluriformes; family Ariidae; genus Neoarius; species Neoarius graeffei. The sequence goes on from NC_083571.1 coordinate 58,837,050, forward strand.
AACCTGTGTTTGTGTGTCTTCCCCAGTGACCGCGCCCTATAAGAGGAGAGGGAGAGCAGAGGAAGGGAGCTCTCCCCAACCTGGACACTTGTGTGTGTGGGGGCGAGTGAAATATCTCATCTCTCATCTCATTATCTCTAGCTGCTTTATCCTTCTACAGGGTCGCAGGCAAGCTGGAGCCTATCCCAGCTGACTACGGGCGAAAGGCGGGGTACACCCTGGACAAGTCGCCAGGTCATCACAGGGCTGACACATAGACACAGACAACCATTCACATTCACACCTACGGTCAATTTAGAGTCACCAGTTAACCTAACCTGCATGTCTTTGGACTGTGGGGGAAACCGGAGCACCCGGAGGAAACCCACGCAGACACGGGGAGAACATGCAAACTCCGCACAGAAAGGCCCTCGCCGGCCCCGGGGCTCGAACCCAGGACCTTCTTGCTGTGAGGCGACAGCGCTAACCACTACACCACCGTGCCGCCCGAGTGAAATATAAGATGCTGAAAAGCGAAATAAAAGAGTTTGTGAGAACTCAGTTCTGGCCTGCCGTGCTTCTGTGCTCCACCCACCTTAAATGATTTCTACAGTGTTATATGAATGTTTGGTTCATTGTTGAACAGGTGTTTGATGGTGAATGTAATGAAAAGTAACGTTTTTCAGAGAAATGTATAATAGTTTGTCTATTTCTGTGTGAGTTTCAGTGCGAAGTCATCAGATAGCATCAAACTCAAAGCTGCTTTCAGCAAGGAGATTATGTTCTGCTGTAATTATTAATAAAAAGTCATGTAACAGTTTAGCGCCTATGTCGCCTCCTACAAGTTCTTGTCAGTGAGTGATGTGCATCCACTGTTCCTCTTATTCAAGGCATTTTTACTTGCTTGGCATGTCCTGTCATGCAGGTTGACACCTCTTCCCCCAGACGTCTACCTGACTGTTTTTATGTTCCGATGACTGACACACTAGCAAGTGTCAGCTAACCCACCAGGTTCTGTCACTCACCTCATGATGAATTCAGAAATACACATTAAAATGCTGAATTTCATTACAGGCTTTAAAGCAGGGAGCGATAGTAATTCCTACTGACATTGAGCCATTTTAAAATGCATGCCTACTTTTCATGCATAGTTGGTGTTGCCTTAGACTCCCCCATGGACAATCAGTATTACCTGTGATTTTTTTGAACACAGAATTGGTACGGACAAATATCCCCAAATATGGACAAAGGGAAAGATGAATAATGATGCCTTGCGGATGATTTAAATAGCATTTGAGAAACCAGGCTCAGTGAGTACATGACATGCTTTCTGTGCCGTTTAAAATCAGGCAAGCTGAACTGATCTGAACCAAGACTGTCTGTTAATTTATAGGGAAATTTACAGCTTTCTCTAGCCAGCTTTTATGATTCCTGGAAATGCATCAAGAGGTAGTTTGGTAAAGATGGCAAAATTGTGAAAAGTAAATAACCTTTTATTGAAGATTTCTGAGAAGATTCACCACAGTGAGGCCAGAAAGGTTGGTAGATATGAAGAAGAACATGTGAATAATTGGGGAAGTGCTCCAGTTCTCAGATTCTGTGACTTCAGACTAGACTAATCAGATTGCAAATTGCTTGGCAATCAAAGAAAGAAAGAAAGAAACTTGACACATCCATGGCATGTTTGGATGAAGTTTTTTTTAAATTTTATTTTGTATTTAATGCTAAGGAAGCAAAGAAGTGATTAAATGTGTTCCTCTAAATATAATCATCAAACTTCATCTAGCATTTGTCAGCAATTATTACACAGACTTAGCAATGTGGTTAAGGACATTTCTACATATAATATGATCAAAATGTCATTTTTGCTCAGTGATTCCTTTAAAACTGATGGATGAAACAATGAAAACATTGTGGTCACAATCAGCCATGGCACACTTACAACTCAACCCTGTTTCTCCTGGAGAACTTGGCCAGTACCTGGCCATGAGCAACACGTGGCACCACTACGTTTCAAGCCTTTAGCCCCCTCTACAAAGGCATCTAATATCACACAAAACACCACATACTAGGCCCATCCTCGTGGACGTCTCAGTTATAATGCCCATATTGTTCTCTTGGCAGAGGATGGAGTCTCAGGAGATATGTAGGACTGTAAGGCTAAACTCCCACTCAGCCCTGCAACAACAAGCTTTTTGTAAGCACGTGTACTGTAAGACTCCTCAAGCCTGATGCTATTAATCATATTTAGTAGTCACAGGTTATATCAGGAAATGGTTCTTGGATAATAAAGTTGCGGTGCAATGCATCATCATACAAAAACTTAGTATATTATTAGAAAACAAGGAATGAGTATGAGAAAGGAGCTAAGGTCAGAATGAAGAACAGATCTAAAACCTTAAGATTAGTAATAGTCCCTACAGCTCAGCCATTATTCACATGTCTGTATCTTGTCATTCGAGTAACCTTCTCAAACCAGAAAGGGTTAAGTAGGGGATATGTAAACCTCAGTCTAAATGAGAACTGATGAGCTAAAATACAAATAAATTGAATGAAAAACACTGATATTTTAATGACATACATAATTATAAGAACAAGCTCAATCAGCAAACGTGTTAAAGCTGCTTAAACCCCCTCCAGATGTGGATTTCTGAGTCTCAGAGTCCAAAAGCAGCCATGGAAATGCCTTCATGAAGAAACACTATTTCACATGTCATTTAAGTTAACACCAGCAGATGTCCCTCTTAGAATAAGCAAAGGTTGCCAAAGCTCAGGCTGTATAATGTAGGATCATGTGCGTCAGCCCACATTTTGAGAGTTTTTTTTCGTATTGAAAGATCCAGCAGATTTGTCTCAAATCACATAATATGACTTAAATGATGTCATGTAGAAGATGTACTTTAGAATGTAATTTAGAGATCTGACAGACAGCTTACCATACACAGACATCAGCTTACATGTAATTGAGAAGGTTATTGGATGTGAGTTCATGCATATGTTCATTGTACTTGATGTAAAACATGTACATGGTGTAAATAAAAGCTAAGTAACATTCAACAATGTTGGTAATTTTAAAGTACAACTCATTAATAGATGATGGAAGTAGCACCTCCTCCATAGTCCTGTTAACTCTATACATAGTTTGCACATGACGTCACAGAGTCGGGGATTCCCTAGTGGCGGCCATCTTGTGGGTCAAGCTTACCGTATGGGTCACTGAGCACACATTGTAACGCGTGAGTACAAAGTCTTCAAAAGAACCCAAGCAGGCTATTTAAAGCTAGCAATGGTGCACACCTGTTGTATTCACAGCTGTTGTAATAGGTCAGATGATGACGTCAAGCGGAGCTTTTATGGAATTCCCACTGTACGGGAGCACGAAGGCGAGCAAACAAAGAAACTCAGCATACAAAGGAGAAATCTATGGCTTGCAAGAATCAACCTCAAGGATTATCAGCCTTCCAAACACAGCAAAGTCTGCTCCGATCATTTTATAAGTGGTAAGTTGTTTAAATAAACAATCAATTGTGTTTAAGTTTGTTTTTGGAAACCAAAACATCGTGTAAACAATCTCTGGAGAATGCCTAACTGGAACCGCTGAGTGTACGTTTACATTGTAATGTACACCTAATATCGCTCGTTTGTCACGTTTCTATTTGACACTTGTCACTTCACTCACGCAAGGGTCATTTTTGAAAAAACATTTTAGGTCTATTCTGTATTCAGGGATGCAAACAGCGCGCCTTTTGGCGGATGCCGCCTTTTTCACGGCTGAATCGCGCAGATCTGATTTTTTTTTAGGGGGGGCGTTGGAGTGTCTGATTATAATTTCAAAGTAAATTCTGTATTAAAATTACTAAATAAGCAAATCCGTTACAGTCCATGAAACATAGGAAGTATAAGGATGAGAAAAAAACAGTAAATCGGAAAGCTGCGCACATCGCGCAAATGTGCGCAGCTTTCCGATTTACTGTTTTTTTCTCATCCTTATACTTCCTATGTTTCATGGACTGTAACAGATTTGCTTATTTAGTAATTTTAATACAGAATTTACTTTGAAATTATAATCAGACACTCCAACGCCCCCCCCCCCAAAAAAAATCGGATCTGCGCGATTCAGCCGTGAAAAAGGTGGCATCCGCCAAAAGGCGCGCTGTTTGCATCCCTGTGTATGATTTGATTTGTGTTTAATCAACTTATTATGGTTGCATAACATTCAACAGTCTATTTAATGCTAGAATATATAAAGTTGTATATATCAGACAGCCTTTAAAGTTTGTTGAAGTCAGTTTCAGGCTTTGGAGCAGGCTTTGGCAGTTTCAGGCTTTGGCAGCCCTGCATAGTCAATTGAAAATGCATCTTTGTCCACTTCATAGGGGTCAATTCCCCCAATCAAGGCCAGTTTGGCTGCATACCGTTGTCGTGAGATGTCGTCTAATGTATCTATATACTTCTGTTTGCTTGATTTTGCCGACATTGATCTTTATTTTAGAAAACTGACTATATAACTTCATAAATTCATCCGAGATAACGTAGCCAGTAATGGCGATGGTCCATTTTGTTTGACCCACAAGACGGCGGCTGGAGGGCTTTCCCCGGAATGCCGTTACGTCAGTGAAAACTATGTATAGCCTTGCTGTAGTGCATGATGGGACAGGTTAGTGCAAAAAGAGTCCATAGTTTGACACTGTATTTCCAAAAAACAACCAATCATCCTCTTTTTTGCATTTCTCCAAATTTTATTAGTTGACTAATAGGCATTCAGGAATACCAGAACAGTGCCTACATATACAGTATAACATATCTCAGTGAGTTAGAGTTTTCATTGCTTGATCTAAGTTTGATAATTATGTAGCATCAGGCAGGTTTCCATTAGACTACCCAAGGCTGGAGTTTAACAATAATAAAAATGTATATATTTGAACAAAAGAAAATACAAATATAACTAGAAAGACACTTGGTAGAGTGCATACCTCCACCAAATCACATATCCAGATTTGCATCAAAATCTAATCAATTGTTCCATGGCTCATGGCCCACCTTTCCTCAAAATGTTCATCCAAATCTGTTCACTACTTTTTCAATTATGTTGGGAACAGGCAAAAAAAAAAAAAAAAAGTCCTGGATCCACATATATATCCAGATATGCATCAAAATATACTGTAACCAAATATTCCTTGGCCCATGGCTCACCTTTCCTCCAAATTTCATTAAAATCCGTTCACTACATTTTGAGTTATGTTGGGAAAAGTAAAAGAAAAAAAAATGGAGGCAAAAACCTCCTCCGACAAAGTTGGTGGAGGTAAATACAAATACAAACAGAAAAATGTAAGCAGAACATAGTAATTTTCTTTAATGGCAGGTATATTGTTCTTCATCATGTAATCTGACATAGAACTTGGAGTCTGTTATAGAATTTGGCCAATTTTTAAAAAATTGTTAACTTTAAAAAAAATGCATCTTGTACAGTGTGACAAGTCATAATCTTAAAAGACAGCTGAAATCGCACAGTGTAAAACCAGCTAAAGCTAGCTTTACTACATATCAGGGGTGTCCAATTTTATCTGCAAAGAATTGGTGTGCCGCAGGATTTCATTCCGCTCCTGGTTTTACTTTTTTAATCAATTTGTCTTGGTCTTCAAATAACAGATGAACTGTCTTAGATGGAATGAAATCCTGAAGAATAAAACACGTGCAATACTGACATGTAATGCTTTGCAGTTCTTCATAGGTCTCATCATTCACTAAACATCAAATGGAACAAACAGTTCTAAACAGTTATGGATAACCAAGGATAGGGCCATCATTATGGTTATGGTAACGTATAGATAGAGTTAATATAATGTTTGCAAACAAGATAGGATTTCTACATTTACACAAAATATATTTCCTACTTGTTGCATCTTGGGACTAAAGTGCAAAACACTTACACTGTATTGAAGAAGAAGAAACCTTTATTTGTCACATGCACACTTCAAACACAGTGAAATTCATCCTCTGCATTTAACCCATCTGAAGCAATGAACACACGCACACACCCAAAGCAGTGGGCACCCACACCAGAGCGCCCGGGGAGCAGTCAGGGGTTCGGTACCTCGCTCAAGGGCACCTCAGCCCAAGGCCGCCCCACGTCAACCTAACTGCATGCCTTTGGACTGTGGGGAAAACCGGAGCACCCGGAGGAAACCCACGCAGACACAGGGAGAACATGCAAACTCCACACAGAAAGGCCCTCGCCGGCTGCTGGGCTCGAACCCAGGACCTTCTTGATGTGAGGCGACTGTGCTAACCACTACACCACCGTGCCACCACTGTCCCACAATTGAAAAATTGTGTATAGAACTGAACTAAACCAACTTAAAAAACCCTTTAAAATCAGACTCCAAAAAGTAAACCAACTACAGTACTTTCTGCAGGTAAAATACACAGTAAACACGGATTAAGGCTCAGCTACGTTACTGTAAGCAAAAATCCATACAGGCCTGCCACAACTTAATTTAAAAAGGTATGCTTGAATTTGGAGGAAGAACTTTCTGGACTGTCTTGGATGAATTGGGTGCTACGTGCAAGCTCTCTGATAAATGGTCTCTCTCTCTCTCTCCTATCCTCTCTCAATCCCTTTGCTCTCAATCGGTTTCCTGTCCATTTAGCAGTTCTGCCAGAACCTTAAATCTGTGCCTCTTCAGCAGCAGGGTGTTGTGGGTGATTTACATAGCCATCATTTATGCAGAGAGACGTCAGTGTGACCTGGGATGAGCAATAAAGTACTCAGACAGAGTGCCGTACGGTGACAGTGAGTGCTTCCCACCGGTCATCACTTAAGAGATGGGGCAAGAGATGATGGAGGAGTGTGCCTGACAGGAAGTGAGAGAGTGGGGTCAGTGGTGAGGGGGAGGGAATTAAATGAGTGAGAAAACTAGAGATTAAACCAGCAGTTGTGTTGTGATTACGAGGATGATTAGTGCAGGCAGGAGGGTTAATTAGTGAGTAATTTCAGTTCACCTTCACTGACAATGGTAGGCTTATTCTTAGGAAAAGCATAAATTTGTTCACCATGAGAGAGAGAGAGAGAGAGAGATGTTTGTATGGATGATGGGAGGGTTGCATGAAAGATTAGTGAACAGTTCCTAAATGTGTGATCATAAAAACAAAAAAACGACTACATCTAAACATGTACTGTCATATGGACAAACATTTGTGGACACCTGACCATCACACCCATATGCGATTCTTCCCCAAACTGTGGCCACAAAATTAGAAGCACACAATTATATAGGATGTCTTTGTGTGCTTTAACATTACAGTTTCCCTTCACTAAAACTAAGGGACCGAAACTTGTTCCAGCATGACAATGCCCCTGTGCACAAAGCACACAAAGACATGATTTGCCAAGGTTGGAGTGGAAGAACTCAAGTGGCCTGCACAGAACCTTGACATCAACCCCACTGAACACCTTTGGGATGAACTGGAATGCTGATTACACCCCAGGCCTCCTTGCCCAACATCAGAGCCTGACCTCACTAATGCTTCAGGTGTCAACAAACTTTGGGCCATATAGTGTATTTACAGTGGTACACAATTAACCCTTAGGAAATTTGGCACCCTTAAACCATTAAAGCAAAATGTTTCCCTACAGAGTTCCAAGTAGGAAGCTAAGAACCCTTAATTATCAAGTGAACCCTTGAATAACCCTGTCATTTATGAGTGTACTATTCTGACTATTTGATTCTTGTAACTTGTTTTTGCTTTAATTTCTGACATGTCTATAGAGCCAAGTAATATTCCCATAGAAAACACACTGGTGCTTCAGGTCTTACTGACCTGGATTTGGCTTTGAGAATTGGAGAATTAAAAAAAAAAAAAAGAAGGACATACAATGGAAGTCAAGTCTAAGGTCATGGAAATCCCCAGGACACTGTTTTTGGCTACGTATGTCATGTAAAGAAAACTGACAGCTAAGGTCACACAAAAGCTATTTAGCTCAAAAAAATACAACATAAAAGGCTCCAGAAAAATCATATTCTCTTTTCCCCTGGGGTGCAAAGCATTGGAGAAAGAGCGCAAAAATGTAAAACTCATAGACACACTGAATCTTCAGAGAATCACCAGATCACCAGTTGAGGATTGGAAAAGCATTTTTACCTCTTCAGTTTCACTATATCTGTGCCCAGTGTAGCCTCAGATTCCTGTTCTTGCCTGATAAGAGTGGAACCAGATGTGGTCTTCTGAGATGTGTATTCTGAGATGCTTTTCTGTAAAGAGTGATTATTTGAATTACCATATTCTTCTCTGCTGAAACCAGTTTGGCCATCTCCTCTGATTTCTCTCATCAACAAGGCATTTCCACTTACCAACCTACTGCTCACTGGATGTTTTTTTTTTCTTTTCTGCACCATTCTGTGTTGCGAGTGAAAATCCCAAAAGTCAGCAGTTTCTGAAATACTCAAACCAGTAGGCATGTAACGAGTCATCCATTTCTCAATTTGATTCACAATATTTGGTTCATGATTTCAGTTTCCCACAATATTTTTGCAAAAAAATGTTAAATTAAGAAAATTGTATCACCAAAAAATGCAACATTTATTTTCCTATTCTTTATCGACTTCAGTATGTCATAAATAAATACATTTTTTTGTTCTATTTTCTTAATAACCAACAATAATCATTTACCCACATTTATTAGTCCTGGGTATGACTTTAAACTGCAACCGGTGGTGAGTCTCAGGTCCAGGAGGACTTAAGTATTGGGAAAAGTGGAGTTACCCCTTAATCACCATTGCTCCCAGGTCCACTCTGACCTGGAGTGGTAGCACCTGCCTGGGTTACAGCTATGGGTTAAATAGTATATCACCAATAAGGCACTGGCATCAGGGCGCTTTTCATTGCAGTGTGGCAGATGAACCCAACAGGGTCAATGGCACACCACCAGATGGCATGTGGACAAGCCACTCAAATGGCCAATGCATGGCATCACTCAGTAAGTCAGTTGTCACTGCTAGGCAACTTCCATACCCATCAGGTCTATGGCACTTTTGTGCACCACTTAGCATCAGGTCTGGAGGTCCAGAGAGACAACACGATGGGGTCATGGCATTGTTTGTCTTACCTTACTGTGCAAGATGCTTCATTAGGAAATTGCAGCCCATCTGCATTTCTGTGCATCCTAATGAAGCAGCCATCATTGCTAGCGATGGACAGCCAACGATGACACACATTTGTAAAGGTTGGAGTAAAATATAATAGCCTATTAAATAAAATATTCCTTTTATTCAAAATGAAAACATTAATAACAAATTGGCCTTTTCTTAATAAACTTTTATAAACATTTGTATTTCTTCCATTTGCTTCTCTTTTCTTTAGCTTTCAGCAGTCTGTAAAAAAGAGCTCCGATTTCTTGTAAGATCTATTGGGACAGTCAATCACACTACAGCTCTTTCCCATTTTAGATCTGTTTTATGTGTGTTTTCATGGCATTAGAGCTGTGCTACTTCTGCAAACAGTGAAGTCACGTGCAATCCTTCTATTGTACATTATTGCACCTTCTGCTGTCTAAACAACACAATTACAGCTCAGACAAACTAAGAGATTACACAGCCTGATAACAATCATAATTCATTTTTTATTTCATCAATTTGAATTGTTATAAATTTTTACCATGATTTAGCTTTGCACAGTATATCTTTACATGCTTACAAACCAGTCCATCTGGTACCAACAACCATGCCATGGTCAAAGTCACCTGGATCATGTTTTTTCCCCATTTTGATGTCTGATGTGAACATTAACTAATCTCCATTTTATTCACTGCACTGCAGCAGTGTGATTGCACCATCATATAATTACATAAATATACAGATGTGCAGATACCCCTAACAAAGTGGCCAGCGTAATACATAACACAATGATCATGGGTGCGACAGAGAGGAGGAAGTTCCTGTTAACTGAATGCCAGCTGAGACTGAAGTATGTTCTGATGTGAGCTCCACAGGCTTGGATTTGCGTTGTGAGGCTCCCATCCCTGATTAGTGCCAAAGTTTAATTAAAATTAAATGTCTTGGGGCTTACAACACCATCTTCCTCCCTCCTCCTCTGTGGCTCGGTAATTAGAACATAGGGTGATTCTCAGTCTGTCAGTCGTATAATTGGGGATTTATAAAGGACAAATGCATCTACATGCTGAGGCAACATTTAGAACAATTTTTCAACACTTTTCTTTCTCCTCCTGGGAAATGCACTGATAAAGCTTTAATATACCCTGTTAATCAGATTACACAACATGCCACGGGCACAGACGCCCCTAACCACTGGGTTGCGATAATACAGCAGGTCAGGCTTTAAAGTGCATATTCTGGACCAATTTCGTTTTTTTTTTTTATATGAAAGTATGTCCCTTTACACACTCATCCAGATGGATAATTTTGCACAAGGCCATCTGTCTACAGCAGAAAAAAATAAAATAACAAAACACGTCTGGAAAAATCCCAAGGGAGTCTGGAGTCAGATTTGTGACGTTACCTGCGGAAGCGCCAGCAGGCTGCGAGAGCTTGCACGGTTTCAGTGCACAGCCTGTGTATACCAAGCGCCCCCATTTCTCTCTCATTGTCCGGTCTTTTGGAAAATGATGAGTACTAATCCCATCAAGATTGGTGTTGCTACACCCTCCTACGATACATCTGTTAACCATTTTAATAATTACGTGATAACGTTGAAGAAATTTGCAGAAAACCACCAGGTCATTTTCTCATAAACGAACCAGCGCTGACGTAGGATTCAGAGGGAGGCGTCCCGCACACGACGTCACAAAAATCAATGTTTGGATATCCAAATGCCAAGTTTTTTCAGAGGTGGACCAATTTGCCTCAAATGGCTTGATTTCAACTGAATTTTTCTGGTATTGCGCAAGGTAAAAAAATTGCAGAGAATGCAAAATGTGACAGATATTTGACCAAAGTTTAATATAAAATCGGAGAATTACATTGATCTTGCTCCTGAATTTACCCGTGATATGCACTTTAAGGTTCCTTCATATGAACAAAGACAGAAGTCTTTCAATAAGTGAAGTAAAAAAAAAAGAACTTTCCTGATAACGTTTATTTATATATACATCACATAGTTTTCCCCTGTGGGTTTCCTGATTTGGATACATGAAATGGATGAGAAAGAGAGAGAGAGAGAGAGAGAGAGAGAGAGAGAGAGAGACTCTCAAAAAAAGTTTGAGGGAACGACTATAGCTGTTATAACCTTGTTTAAGAGTGATATAAGCACAGCATGTCCCAAACACACTTTCAGATGTGCTGTTATAGTAAAATATTCACATCATACAAGTTAAAATGTCCTCAGATAATTAAAAACATGGTCATGTCACATCACCACTACTGTATTTTTCTTTCTATTTCTTTGGCATATTGGACATACTGCTGAGCAAACACATATAACATAACATAACATAACATAACATAACATAACATATAGATTTACTGATTAAATAACATTACATACAGCAGTTAGCTTAATTTTAGCTAGATGCTAATGAACTTTGTTACTACCTAAAGCCTAGGTCACAACCGGCTGTACGTGCTCCTACGGCCAGTCTACGTGCAAAAAACGCAAGAAACGCACGGAGGGTGCGCATGTGACGTGCTGATTTTCGAGCCGTAGACCGGCCGCAGAGGTTCTTTGTCATGTCAAACAAACTCTACGGGCGCTTACGGTTTTTTCAGGTTGCAAGACAAACTTACGGCCAACGTGCGTCTTTCTCCACGAACAAAAAAAAACCGCAGCGATTTGGGAAACGGCAAAAATCGCACGGCCAAAAAATCGTACGTCTGGTTGAGACTTAGGCTTAAGCTGGCCAGATGCTTATGCTAGCAGCACTATGTTTACATAACTGAAATAACTAGTTAGCCTGGCTCTTTCTTTCTTTCTTTCTTTCTTTCTTTCTTTCTTTCTTTCTTTCTTTCTTTCTTTCTTTCTTTCTTCTTTTAACCAGCTACTGCAACTACTCCAACAGTAGCTATCCGAAGTAGCTAGTTTAGGTCCCTAGCTATCATCTTTAGGAGTTTAAGGAAGATTACATGAAGGCACAATCATGTTAGCTGCATGCTAACTTTGAAAAACACATTAGATATAGCAGAGCTTAGCATTGTCACAGACACTGATTGTATTTACAAACAAAAGCTCCTCAAAAGAGAATTAGGTTTAAACATGAAACACTAAGTATTAAAGTGCTGATGACACGTTTTTGACATTTTTGGCGATGTTTTATAACATAAAAAGTAATTCCCGATGATCCATATATTAATTCACGAAGGCGCCTATTTTACAAGTTATGATAAAAAACGCGGCTATTTGGGCAAATTTGACGGGGCTGCAGCACCCAGGAGACGAATGAGGAGGAGGGGCTATATGACGTCATCGAAAGAATCTTCCTCCTCACTTACCAGTTTGTTGTTGATGCGACAGGTGTTCAGTTTGTCATTGTTAGTATTATTATTATACATTATTATACATTATTATATATAGTTATTATGCCTTCGCGTTGTGTTGCCGGCTTTTGCTCCAAACCCCACAAGGATGGGGTAAGTTTATTCAAGTTTATCAGAGATCCCGAGGTGCATGCGAAGTGGGTGAAGCAAGTCAGGCGCACTCGTGACAAGTGGGAACCCTCACCAACATCCGTCCTGTGGTCTGAACACTTCGATTTGGATTGTTTTGACACCCTTCCCAGCTTAAAAGAATCTCTTGGGTGTGCAGTTCAGCACAAACGTGTGTTACTACCATCAGCAGTGCCTACAGTATTTACAGTGTTCATCACAAATATACAGATACAAAATACAGATCTATTCACAGTAGGCACTGTCTTTGATGGTGTTGGATGGTTTGTTTACGTTTTCTTAGTACTAATACAAAAAAAACTGATCTATGGGTATGGGCATCATATCGCCTAGTCTTCCTCCTCACTTGCTGGTTTGTTGATGTGACAGATTTGTAGTAGCAGTTGTAGCATTTTGCCTTTGCATTGTGGTCTCTTATTGCCAAGTTGAAAGAATTTGTTTCTCAAAGCAAACACTGAGGGAAAGCTAACTTAGCCAGACAAGTAGGCTACAGATTGTCATTTGCTTACGCTGATGTAGGTTATCGAATATTTTGCTTCATTCAAGGATAAAACTAAGAAGCCATAAACTAGAAGACGTGCCTGCCAATATTATCCTAAATGTATCACGGATCAGGCATAGTCGTAAGCTTATTATGTTAGCCGTTTGCATGCTCCATTAGGAACGATGTATTCAGTGTAGCATACAGCTTACATGATATAAGCAGTGTTTACACATGCAAGACAACAATACACAATATTAAAATATTGATTCCGTAACATTTTGAACAAATACGGGTTGACCTACCAATCCTTATCCAACCTTGTGGTGTTCGTCAATGCTGGGCTGTCTGCCTGTCCGCTGTCCATCTCGGAGTCGGAGTCGCTCTCAGATTGGTGCACAGTAACAGGTTCAAACCTGTACGGTTGGATGCACCCGTGTTCATCATCACTTGATTCTTCCGATCTATCCCACTCACAACACAATTCTAGACTCCCAGAAGAGGAAGAGCTAGCACTAGAGAGTTCACCGGCGTTTTCATGCGCCATTTCCATTGAGTAGAACCAGAGTAGAACAGCCAATGAACCGCAGCGTGTTCTTCCGCTGACGTCACAGCATGGCCGCGAGCCACGGACCCAGTTTTCTTGCGCTGTGCAATTAAAAGTTGGATATTCGCATAACAACAGCTTCTTTTCACGTAATTATAACAGAAATCTAACATGTTTGCCATGTTGTATAGTTTATTTAAGAAATTGCATAGAGTCATGTTCGTGTCATCAGATCTTTAAAATTGTGTTACTTTGTGTATTAGCATGATGCTGAGGCAATATTTGATATTCTCTTTGAAAAAAGATAAGATATATTCTAATTGTTAGCATGTTCACACTCATATAGTCACATTTTTATTGACTTAGCTCTTTTAGAGAATAACTTAATGATTAATGATACGACTTAAATTAAACTCTGGTGCACACACACACACACACACACACACACACACACACACACACACACACACACACACACAAAGCCCTGTCTGATAATGACAGATGCCACTCCAATCAGTAGAAAGCATGCTCAGCAAGTTGTTTACAGAAGCAAAACAAGTACCTGAAAAAGTTTAACACTAGTAACAACACACCGAACGCCTCTGCTTATCACTACATGACAGGATTTCCTTAAATTTGCCATATTGACATATTCGGATCACCGTTGTGCAAAGAAATAGTGAAGGCACTCAGTGAGCTGTGAAGGAAAATCAATGAGGAAGCCTTTTTTAGGGTGGTGTTTTCAGAAAAGGTTGATAACGAGCAGAGTTTTGTTCAAGCAAGAAAAACATAAATGCATAGCATAAGGGAATGTCAAAACTTTGTTGGAAAAGAATGTTCTCTTTGGCTATAGTTACACTATAGCTTGCGATGCTTTGCGATGGGTTATCAAAGAAAATGAGGTGTTTAGTGGCGATACTTCGCCGAACTTCAGAAAGTATTCCCCAAACCATCTGCGAGTATTTGCCGCTTAGTTTGCCGACAAAAACATCAATGCTAAATTTCAATGCATGTGCTGAATTTTTTTGTGATGCTTTTGGCCACTCATGAGGCAGAGACACACCAAAAAAGCAACTTGCGAAGCTCAAAGAACATTCGCCGTGCATCGCACGATTGGTGGTGAGGCTACCAATTTTTCATCACCAAGTATTCGCAAATTAATCACGAGCTGAGTTGTGACCAGGGCCTTAGCTAGGTTTATATTATATTAATGCATGTGTTTTCATATATTATCTGTTCTATAGTAGCAACTTACACAGGGAACAAACATGTTTAATTGTTGATATAGTAATACTTCCTGTGAGATTTTGATTTTTTGGAAGGAGTCTCCAATTTTAATTTGGCTCTTAATTTTGTGGATATTGCACAGCATTAAATGTAACTATCAATGGATAAAAAAGGTTTTTTTTAATCCACTGAGAAATTGCAAAAAAAAAAAAAAAGTCACCACAGGCAAACATAAAACCATATTGTTTTTTTTGTAAATAATTATTTATAATAATTTCACTGTTATACAATCATGTAATAAGACAACAACCCATAAAGAGTTTGAAAAAAAAAACGTGGCCGGCGAGGGCCTTTCTGTGTGGAGTTTGCATGTTCTCCCCGTGTCTGCGTGGGTTTCCTCCGGGTGCTCCGGTTTCCCCCACAGTCCAAAGACATGCAGGTTAGGTTAACTGGTGACTCTAAATTGACCGTAGGTGTGAACGTGAGTGTGAATGGTTGTCTGTGTCTATGTGTCAGCCCTGTGATGACCTGGCGACTTGTCCAGGGTGTACCCCGCCTTTCGCCCGTAGTCAGCTGGGATAGGCTCCAGATTCCCTGCGACCCTGTAGAAGGATAAAGCGGCTAGAGATAATGAGATGAGATGAGATGAGTTTGGTCATGGGTTTCCCCACTCTGCCCTTTCGATGTTTCATGCTGCTCCTTTTCAAAGGTGTTTTTGGAAAGGCTTGCCATTTCAAAATAAGATATTTCAACTCATTAGTAAATGTTGATTTCCATCTGTTGATTTAAATAACATGACCATCCCAGATGATTTTGATGATTCTGCATTTATGCTGTGATTAGCAAAGTGAAACTGTGAGTTAATTTTGTTTAAATTGACTTGGGTCGATTCAGGATTGTACATATGTTGTTTTTATTTATAAGGTAGAAGCTGTAGGTAGAGCTGGCTAAGTGGGATTGTCTTTGATTGTTAGCTAGTTTGGATACAGTATGTACTGTGTTTAGGAATAAAATGTGTGAGCTTTTTCTAAGTTGTATTCTCTTCTGGTGGCAGTGACCTTCTGAATTTAATCTGGGTGAACTTTGCTCTGTGCAATAACATTACGTTACATTACAGGCATTTAGTAGATGCTCTTATCCAGAGCGACATACAACATACCCAGAGCAGCCTGGGGAGTAGTTGGGGGTTAGGTGCCTTGGTCAAGGGCACATCAGCTATTCCTGCTGGTCCAGGGAATCAAACCGGCAACCTTTTGGTCCCAAAGCTGCTTCTCTCACAATTAGTCCATGGCTTCCTCCGTAACGACTAACTTTTGTGAACTACAGTAATAGAAAATAAGATGGTAGTGCTGTTAGTATGGAGTCAGAGAAATTTACTTATTGTTGTTAATTTGTGGTAAAATTAGTCTCTCTCTCTCTCTCTCTCTCTCTCTCTCTCTCTCTCTCTCTCTCTCTCTACCTGTCTGGATTTCTGGTCATCAATGTTGGCACCTCTTCGTGTTTAATTTCATCTAACTTTATTTAACATGTAAAATACTCTGTCGTTCATACAAAGATGCCTTGTACAGAGAGGGAAAAAATCATGTCCGATCTTGTCTTCTAACGGCCTGAGTGATGTCTGCAACCTGAGCAAACTTGAAATAATTATCATAAAATATTTGATAAATGGCTATATCTAACCATATAATATGGTGTGCTTTATGTCCTGCTTTCTCAGTTGCTATATTTCATTAGGTTATGACATCTTGATGTTTCCATGTGCCTCTTTTATTATCACCTGCCCTTGAAGGTGATAATCAAAATGAATTTCAATGAAAATGGAGTTTCCATGAGATAGATGCATTTGATGTGAGTTGGCCTTTAGACACTCGAATAAAATTCAATCCAATGCCATTAATGTTGTGTTTTTTCACAAAATACTTTGTCACAATATTGTCACACACAAGGCACCTTTGTCCTTACAATCTGTCGTTGTTTCGTTTCCCACCTGCTGCTCGTACGCTGATTCTCCTTGGACAGGAGTGGCAGCGCAGTAGTCTTCTCCAGTGGGATGTGCTTTTGGCTTGGTTCTGATGTCAGCTCTGATTGGTGAGGCTATTAGCTCGAGAACAAAAGAAGAGTGGAAGCGGGGAAGCCCAACCGAGATTATGACAATGACTGGAAACCTCAGCAGGTGTGTAAAATGAGTGAGTAAAATGAGTTATCCCCTTTTTCACACATTACAGATTAGTGTTCGCTGTGAGTCCAATATGCAGTGGGGGTATAATTTATATAATGTTGGATTCAAGCAGCTTTGTGCAGATTCTTTGATGTGTAACTTGTTCTGCACCAGAAAGATGAATGGATATAATGGCTATATCATAAAATTTGCATTACTTAATGCAGCCATATCATGTTCAAAGCACCATGGAAGAATTATGAGGAATATCAAGCCACTTCTATCATGATTAACAACCTCATTAAATACTAATTTGAGGGTTTTAAAAAAAAAAAAAAATTTTTTTGCGCAATGAAGATTTTCTCAAATAACTTTCCAGTAAACTACACTTTAAAGTAGAACATGGTGTCCTGTGATGGACTTCCCATTCAGGGTTTATTCCCATCTCACCCTCCAGTTTTCCTGGGATAGTCTCCAGATCCCGGCTTGCAGAAGATGAACGAATGAAAAAGCTAGCAATGGTAAGAAGACTGCATGATTTGTACTAAAGGGTGGTATCAATGCAGAAAGAAAGAAGAGAGAGGACAAACAATGGATGAAGAGGTTTAAATTTATCCCTGGTTCACATGCTCTGCTGTAGATGTTAAAGATCACACACCCTATGTGTTCTGGCAGACTTGATATCTCTCATGACTCAAGACGAAGAACTTATGGCACTTGTGAAAGTGTAACATTACTTAAAAAAAGAACAAGGGTGCTCTGTGGTCTACAGTGCAGTTTTTTTTGCTGCCTTTTTTCCCCGTCTTTTGTTTTGCCCATAAACTTGAGCCCTAAAGGGTATTCTCATCTGCTGACCTGATTCGGATGCTTATGTAACCTGCAGCTATAGATTACGCAACAGACTGCTATTAATTTTTTATTGTACCTTTCTTTGAAGCCACTATAATTGGCCATTTATGTGTTTTGTACATCGTCTCTGAGGGCCTTTCAAATTTCCACACTCTCACACACACATACACACACCTTACAATGTCTGTGGTATGAGTCAATTTCCAGTGCTTGTTTCATCATACCTTTATTATACCTTTATAAGTTATTCAGTGCAGAAGTAATGCACTGCTTTGTGCTTCACTATTTGCAGATGACTTTATTATAGCGGGGCAACACTCTGTGCACAACTCAGGAGAATACCACCCTTCCTCTGAGTTTAGGAAGACAATCGCAAGGCCTTATAACAATTAGAATTGATGGTATACATGCTGACTTTTGTGTTTTGTCGGTTCCTTCTGGTACATTAAGAATAAAGTATAGAATGGTAAAATCACTATTAGGAATAAATGCAATAAAACTACAGGCCTAGGATGAACTCTGAGCTTACTAAATAGAACGGAAGATATATGCCCATGTTGTTTACATTTGTCAGGCCATTGCTCTTGTACGAAAGCCACAAACTAGACTAAACCGGCCTGCAAGCAGCACTGGTTCCTGAAGCTTGAGGGATCAATATCAGGAAGTAGCGTAAAGTTTAACAGGGATGGGGAATATGGAAAAAAATATAACACTATATATAATAATTTTCATTATACACAATATGTATGACATAATGTAATTTATAACAAGTTTATATATATATATATATATATATATATATATATATATATATATATATATATATATATTAGTGCTGTCAAGCGATTAAAATATTTAATCACGATTAATGTCGCGACAGTCATAGTTAACTCGTGATTAATCGCAATTTAATCGCACATTTTTGTCACATAAAAAACCATTGTAATTCTCTTATCAGCATAAAAAAGTGAATGGGCTTGCTTTGTACCAATGTTTTTTTTTTATTGCAAAGCATAACACGTCTTGACACAGCCACTGCAAAGTGAAACCTAAGCTGAGCACCGGCGCGGGGCTAGCAAGAGAACCATGAGTGAAATGATCTACTGTTTGAGTTAGTCTACAACTAAAGAGAGATAGGTTACACAGTGACGGTAGGCTTGACATGCTTGATTATAATATAAAGTGCACTATTATATTAAGTTTAAGTTGTTCGTTGATAAATATTGCATTGAATCTGATCTTTACTGTTTCAGCTCACTTAACACATTTTGTACTTTCACACTTTCTGCCTGTTGATGCGTCGCGCTGTCCAATCAGAGGTGGCTAAATTTGCATATTACAGGAAGGATTTCTGGGATAGCATTGAGTTTACAGTTCAGAGGGATCTGGCTTCTTTAGACGCTGTCTTCTTAAAACTGAATGAATATTTAAAAAGAGCCAAATTAGCCAGTCTTTTGAACGGCTTTTTTCAAAGAACGGATCACAAAGATGCGGATCCCATCAAAGAGCCATAAATCCCATCTCTACTAGCGCGCCCTGCCCGCGCTGGTTCTTTGGGGGGGGCAGAGGGCTCTGGCTGTGCGGGGCATTACAGTCGAGCTGCTATCGGTTTTCTAACCAAAGTCTCTGTTCCAAGTTCCTGGCAGTTTCAAAAGCTTATGAAAAACCTACATCATGCCACAGAGCGTTAATCTCGCGATGAAAAAATTATCGCCGTTAAAATTGAGTCAAGTTAACGCGTTAATAACGCGACATTTTTGACAGCACTAATATATATATATATATATATATATATATATATATACACACACACAGTGGGGCAAAAAAGTATTTAGTCAGCCACCAATTGTGCAAGTTCTCCCACTTAAAAAGATGAGAGAGGCCTGTAATTTTCATCATAGGTACACTTCAACAATGAGAGACAGAATGGGGGGAAAGAATCCAGGAAATCACATTGTAGGATTTTTAATGAATTAATTGGTAAATTCCTCGGTAAAATAAGTATTTGGTCACCTACAAACAAGCAAGATTTCTGGCTCTCACAGACCTGTAACTTCTTCTTTAAGAGGCTCCTCTGTCCTCCACTCGTTACCTGTATTAATGGCACCTGTTTGAACTCGTTATCAGTATAAAAGACACCTGTCCACAACCTCAAACAGTCACACTCCAAACTCCACTATGGCCAAGACCAAAGAGCTGTCAAAGGACACCAGAAACAAAATTGTAGACCTGCACCAGGCTGGGAAGACTGAATCTGCAATAGGCAAGCAGCTTGGTGTGAAGAAATCAACTGTGGGAGCAATTATTAGAAAATGGAAGGCATACAAGACCACTGATAATCTCCCTTGATCTGGGGCTCCACGCAAGATCTCACCCCGTGGGGTCAACATAGTGGGGTCGACCTAGTGAATGACCTGCAGAGAGCTGGGACCAAAGTAACAAAGGCTATCAGTAACACACTACTCCGCCAGGGACTCAAATCCTGCAGTGCCAGACGTGTCCCCCTGCTTAAGCCAGTACATGTCCAGGCCCGTCTGAAGTTTGCTAGAGAGCATTTGGATGATCCAGAAGAGGATTGGGAGAATGTCATATGGTCAGATGAAACCAAAATAGAACTTTTTGGTAAAAACTCAACTTGTGTTTGGAGGAGAAAGAATGCTGAGTTGCATCCAAAGAACACCATACCTACTGTGAAGCATGGGGGTGGAAACATCATGCTTTGGGGCTGTTTTTCTGCAAAGGGACCAGGACGACTGAGCCGTGTAAAGGAAAGAACGAATGGGGCCATGTGTCGTGAGATTTTGAGTGAAAACCTCCTTCCATCAGCAAGGACATTGAAGATGAAACGTGGTTGGGTCTTTCAGCATGACAATGATCCCAAACACACCGCCCGAGCAACGAAGGAGTGGCTTCGTAAGAAGCATTTCAAGGTCCTGGAGTGGCCTAGCCAGTCTCCAGATCTCAACCCCATAGAAAATCTTTGGAGGGAGTTGAAAGTCCGTGTTGCCCAGCGACAGCCCCAAAACATCACTGCTCTAGAGGAGATCTGCATGGAGGAATGGGCCAAAATACCAGCAACAGTGTGTGAAAACCTTGTGAAGACTTACAGAAAACGTTTGACCTCTGTCATTGCCAACAAAGGGTATATAACAAAGTATTGAGATGAACTTTTGTTATTGACCAAATACTTATTTTCCACCATAATTTGCAAATAAATTCTTTAAAAATCAGACAGACAATGTGATTTTTCTCATTTTGTCTCTCATAGTTGAGGAATACCTATGATGAAAATTACAGGCCTCTCTCATCTTTTTAAGTGGGAGAACTTGCACAATTGGTGACTGACTAAATACTTTTCTGCCCCACTGTGTGTGTGATATATATATATATATATATATATATATATATATATATATATATATATATATATATATATATATATATATGCACCAGTATCAAAAGTTCTACGTTTCTCTGCTGATGGAAAACTTCCATATAAATACTTACTGTAATAGTAATATGCTAACGTAGCGCTTTATATGAAATCACCGACTCTTGCGATATTTATAATTGATCAGTAGCTTTTGGCTTCCAAAATATAGTGTTAATAAATTGTAGCACAATTTTGTTCCTCAGTACAAAAGTTCTACATTTCTCTGCGGAGCTAAAATAGCCAGAGTGGTATAGAGCAAAACTACCTCAGAGTAGCTTTGTTACTGTTATGACGTCAAATTAATTAGCATGCTGCATTCAAATGATGCATTTATCTTTACAAGAAGTCTCCAGATTTTCTGGATTTTTTTTCTCATTTTGTCTCTCATAGTTGAAGTGTACCTATGATGAAAATTACAGGCCTCTCTCATCTTTTTAAGTGGGAGAACTTGCACAATTGGTGACTGACTAAATACTTTTTTGCCCCACTATATATATATATATATATATATATATATATATATATATATATATATATATATATATATATATATATATATATACACACACAGAATTATGTTAACACTAATGGATTATTTTTCTCCTGCAGATAGACATACGTCATGGGTGACAGATTAAATGGTACTGTTGCTCGCTGGTTTTTGTGTGTTGAACAGGTTGAGACTGTCCTGTAAATCATCTTGCACATATGATGTATGTTTTGTGAATAAATGGTTTCTACCATTTAAGTGTTAACATAATTTTGACTAACCCTGTATATATATTAGTGTGTGTGTGTGTGTGTGTGTGTGTGTGTGTGTGTATAAAACACTTACTAGTCCATAGTACAAGCTACTATTTGCAAATATGATGATTGACATCATGTATGTACACATTGCAGATTTCAGAATTTATTTTTGTTTACAGTGCCATCCTGTGAGACAAAGAAAGATTCACATAATTCATCTTGCCAGATTTTGTACACGTATTTATGTCTTTGCACAGACAAGAGACACAATCTCTTATGCATCAGAAGCTATGTATACGGTATGATACATATGTCAAAAGGTTTGTGGATACCTGACCTTCACACCCATATCTAAGCCTTCTGAACCAGCTAAAACAGAAAGGTGCCAGCATTAACTTTTTCACCAGTTTATGCTTCAGTAGCCCTTCTGTGGGATTGAACCATATAAGCTAGCCTTCGTGCCCCATGCGAATCAATGAGCCTTCGACACCCATGACCTTGTCGCTGGTTCACTGGTTGTCCTTCCTTGGTCCACTTTTGGTAGGTACTACCCACTGCATACCAGGAACACCCCACAAGATGTTGCATTTTGGAGATGCTCAGACCTAGTCATCTATCCATCACAATTTGGCCCTTGTCAAAGTCGCTCAGATCCTTACGCTTACCCATTTTTCCTGCTTCCAACACATCACAACTTTGAGAACTGACTGTCCTCTTGCTGCCTAATATATCCTACCCATTGACAGGTGCCATTGTAATGAGATAATCAGTGTTATTCACCTCACCTGTCAGTGGTCATAACATGTCTTAGACGTAGGCCAATCACCTACAACCTTGATGAAACAGAATGGACCTACCTAACAGCTCAGGACTTTTCTTGTTGTACCTATTAATTACAAGCAACATCTTTACAGAAATATGGTTAAGAAACTTAAGGTAGCTTCAATACCTTCATTAGTTTCAAAGCTACTCTGAATGAGAGCAGCTGCCAAATGATTAAACATAAATGTAAACGCTCTTTTAAAGGTGCTCATGTGTTTGCACCAAGCACAAATTTGTCTCATGTAAAGTGTCTGTACATCTCATTGATTTTTTTTCTAGCTGAATCAGTCATCTGTATCAGTCATCCAACTACACTGTGTCATAAAAATTAAACATTTGAAAATATTGGGATGTCTTCAATCATTATGGAGTGAGATTGGAAAGTTGTAAGATCTTGTTTACTTTCTAATTTGACTGGATCATCAGTGCCAACACTTGACTCTGACTGAGCTTCTGATAAGGAATTTGTCAGAAACAGCAAAGCAGGCTGGGAATCTAGTGGAGAACCCCCAGCTTATGTGACTTAACTGAAGAATCACTTTTCTTTCAGACAAGGCCAGCAAGTTTATGGAAAATATCAAACCAGCCTGCAGTTGAACTCTGTTGGCATTGCTGTATGAAAAGCAATCATGCCAGCGAAGTGAGCACTAAGCTGGATCTAGATTAATTCAAGATGTTTCCTAAGTGGCTATTCTGATATTTCTGCTACCGCTGAAGTATATGATTTTTAAATTGATGCTTCCTATTTATACTTAAATAAAAAGGATTATCCACAGAAATGTATTTTCTGTTGACACACCACTGGGCTACTCCTGAAGACAGATTTGATTTGATTCAACTCAGTTTGGATGTAGGATCTGTTCAAATGTAGGTTCAGCAATTTTTAAGTAAGAATGCATTTTGTAGTATTTGGCAGTTCTCTACACGTGAAATCCAGGCTCTGAAAATGGGAGATTTAAAATAAAAATTGTGGACCATCAACAGCCAAGCTATCAGGACTTCTTCCACATGTTCCTATTGGAATGGCCTAGTCTGTCTAGGAATGCCTTTCACAAGCCTGACTCCCACCCTTGCCTTCATCTTCCAGGTAGTGAGCCCCAAACTAAGCCCAACCAGGTTATGTAAGAGACCCAGTCACCAGATTCTCACTTGCGGACAACTACCCCCAGGCCTGGCTCCAATGATGGGTCTTGGTAACCCTAATCTGTACCAAGTACGTTTGTCTTTTTGTACCTTTCATTGAGTTTGTTTTGTCTGAATTCTTCCCTCACATCTCTTCACCAAAGGTGGCCCAATTAGGACCATTAAGCTTCTGCTAACAAAGCCAAAATAACCAAAGTTACATAAACCCCTTCAACATGACAAGGTCTTCACCCATGAAAGTGACAAGAATCATTCCTTTAGTGCATTAGCATTCAAGTATTTTTCCCTAAGCTGCTCCTGAGCAAGTGGTTTGTTGGATGAAGGGAAGGTCTGTTGATATCTACACTCTCAAAGAAAAGGTACAAAATGTACAAATGCTTATACCCCCAGTAGTACATCTTTTATCTTGTTCCTTTTAGAGCAACATCTTTAAGGTACATCACTGGAACTAAAGGGCATATATGGTATCTTCAGGGTATGTTTGCACTGCTTTTATCAAAAGTATCAGTATAGTACAATTTTTTTCTGATTACCTGAGCAATGAATGAATCTTGGTACCTGCAAACATCGTTTTCCCAATCACTGTAGAATCTCTTTTTGATTCTGCCGGTGCTGCAAAACCATTTTTCATCACCAGGGTCTAGTCTGAAGGTCACATAACTGGCATCTTAAGTCATCCAGAAGAAGATAGACTGTCTGAAGTTCTGTTACACCACTGACAGCACAGGTGAACACTTACACCAGAGGTGTGTTCTAAATAAACCTGTCATTTCTGCAAATCAAGATGGATTCGCTGATACCCAGGTTAACAGCATTTGGAGTTCATAGTCCTCGCACTCATGTGAACATATACACCCACACACATTAGATAGACTCTAAATGTCATGTGGAACAAGGCACTCTTAATCAACTTGATATTGACAGCCAGTAAAGTAGGTTGATGTATTGTGTATTGATGCTTGGTGTCCTTCTGAGCAACTAGGGGCTGACATTATTACAAGGTGACAGGACAGCAAAGGCCAGAAAGACACCAATATTGAAAATACTTATGCAGGACATTATGAATGATATTCAAAACAGGCTGGAATTCATGAAATATGCATATAATATACTATATTAGTGCTGATAAATCAAATGGTAAAGTCAGTTAGGTGAAGGACTTTTTCAGAGGGTTCTCTGGACTCACATGTGCATACACTCGCACATACGTGTGCGCGCGCACACACACTCTGCTATGTGATATCTGTCTGTTGGATGTGTGCTGATCTCTCACATCCAGAAGGCAGCTCCAGAGCTTGTTTCATCATGCCTTTATAAAGATATTCAGAGCAGAAATAACCCACTGCATTGTGCTTCACTTTTTTTCGTGGATAGTTCAATTATAACAGGAGCAGGGCTCTGGACACAACCCAAGAGAATAACACACACATTTTACTTTGCTGAAAAGTTTAGAAGAAGAACACTGAGGCCTAATTATAAGATTTAGCATCAAGCACTACACACTAAAGTTTACAGTGTGAATTAATGGCAGTCTGTAGAATGTAACGTTACAACAGTGTGACAGGAAAGATGATATGAAAAGATATGTTTTTGAAGCCAGAATTTCAGGACACTCATTGGGTTAGCCTAATATATATATATATATATATATATATATATATATATATATATATAATCTCATTATCTCTAGCTGCTTTATCCTGTTCTACTGGGTCGCAGGCAAGCTGGAGCCTATCCCAGCTGACTATGGGCGAAAGGCAGGGTACACCCTGGACAAGTCACCAGGTCATCTCAGGGCTGACACATAGACAACCATTCACACCTACAGTCAATTTAGAGTCACCAGTTAACCTAACCTGCATGTCTTTGAACTGTGGGGGAAACCGGAGCACCCAGAGGAAACCCACACGGACATGGGGAGAACATGTAAACTCCGCACAGAAAGGCCCTCGCCGGCCACGGGGCTCGAACCCAGAACTTCTTGCTGTGAGGCGACAGCGCTAACCACTACACCACCGTGCCACCCTATATTACACACACACACACACACACACACACACACACACACACACAGTGGTGCTTGAAAATTTGTGAACCCTTTAGAATTTTCTATATTTCTGCATAAATATGACCTAAAACATCATCATATTTCCACACAAATCCTAAAAGTAGATAAAGAGAACCCAGTTAAACAAATGAGACAAAAATATTATACTTGGTAATTTATTTATTGAGGAAAATGATCCAATATTACATATCTGTGAGTGGCAAAAGTATGTGAACCTTTGCTTTCAGTATCTGGTGTGACCCCCTTGTGCAGCAATAACTGCAACTAAACATTTCCGGTAACTGTTGATCAGTCCTGCACACCAGCTTGGAGGAATTTTAGACAATTCCTCCTGACAGAACAGCTTCAACTCTGGGATGTTGGTGGGTTTCCTCACATGAACTGCTCATTTTAAGTCCTTCCACAACATTTCGATTGGATTAAGGTCAGGACTTTGACTTGGCCATTCCAAAACATTAACTTTATTCTTCTGTAACCATTCTTTGGTGGAATGACTTGTGTGCTGAGGGTCATTGTCTTGCTGCATGACCCACCTTCTCTTGAGATTCAGTTCATGGACAGATGTCCTGACATTTTCCTTTAGAATTTGCTGGTACAGTATAATTCAGAATTCATTTTTCCATCAATGATGGCAAGCTGTCCTGGCCCAGATGCAGCAAAACAGGCCCAAACCATGATACTACCATCACCGTGTTTCACAGATGGGATAAGGTTCTTATGCTGGAATGCAGTGTTTTCCTTTCTCCAAATATAACGCTTCTCATTTAAACCAAAAAGCTCTATTTTGGTCTTATCTGTCCACAAAACTTTTTTTCCAATAGCCTTCTGGCTTGTCCATATGATCTTTAGCAAACTGGAGATGAGCAGCAATGTTCTTTTTGGAGAGCAGTGGCTTTCTCCTTGCAACTTTGCCATGCACACCATTGTTGTTGAGTGTTCTCCTGATGGTGGACTCATGAACATTAGCATTAGCCAATGTGAGAGAGGCCTTCAGTTGCTTAGAAGTTACCCTGGGGTCCTTTGTGACCTCGCCAACTATTACAAGCCTTGCTCTTGGAGTGATCTTTGTTGGTCAACCACTCCTGGGAAGGGTAACAATGGTCTTGAATTTCCTCCATTTGTATACAATCTGTCTGACTGTAGATTGGTGTAGTCCAAACTCTTTAGAGATGGTTTTGTAACCTTTTCCAGCCTGAAGAGCATCAGCAGCGCTTTTTCTGAGATCCTCAGAAATCTCCTTTGTTCATGCCATGATACACTTCCACAAACATGTGTTGTGAAGATCAGATTTTGATAGATCCCTGTTCTTTAAATAAAAAAGGGTGCCCACTCACACTTGATTGTCATCCCATTGATTGAAAACACCCGACTCTAATTTCACCTTCAAATTAACTGCGAATCCTAGAGGTTCACATACTTTTGCCACTCAGAGATATGTAATATTGGATCATTTTCCTCAATAAATACTTTTAGGACTTGTGTGAAAATCTGATGATGTTTTAGGTCATATTTATGCAGAAATATAGAGAATTCTAAAGGGTTCACGAACTTTCAAGCACCACTATATATATCAAAGTCCCTTCCCATGCCATGTGGTGCGTAGTGCAACGCCGATCTCCATTTCCGTAGCCCTCGGCCTCTCGCCTATTACATAGCTGGGGTTATGGGGGGGGGGGGGGGCTAGTCCTCTGGTAACCGACTCTCCAATTGCATCTGTATTGCAGCATGCCTTGCCAGACTGCAGTAGGTACCAGTTATATATATATATGGGGTGTAAGGGAGGGGTAGGACGTCTGGTGGGGAAATGTCATGCTAATGTCATGCTCATTAGAGTAGCTCCTGGCTTCCTGCTCTCACCTGTGGCTCCTAGTAGCTGTTTGCATGCAACAGTGGCCACACCCCAGGCAACGGCTTTGACTGGCTGGCAAAACCAAGTGAGAGTAGTCGTTGGGTCTGAAACCCTCGCTGAGTTAGGCATTGTCTATCCTTAGCATGTGAAGTCTGGCTCCAGTGGAATGGGCAGATGAGACCATAAATGGGGTCCAATGGCTAGAAAAGCAGTTCCAGCAGGCGCTGTGAAGCGCTTCAGAGCACGATGAGACACAAAGGAGTCCTGGTCATCCACTGCAGCAGAAGAGGTCTCCAGATGTAATGGTTCTTCGTGCCACTGGGTCAAGGTTTCTTCTGCCAAGAGAGTGGGATTGCCTCTGTGCAATGGCTCTTCCACTTTAATCAAATTCACGCACAGGTGTCTGTGCTACCCATCCCCCAACTTCCAACACCATTGTGACGCTTGTGGGCACCTGTGTGTTTCCAGCTTCGGGCTGCCAAACCACATGCGATCTCATCACTGAATGCACAGACTACATCATCCTCGGAGCCCGACGGACTACCAAGATATATATGTGTGGCAGTGGGGGCGTGGTCAAGCATCGGTCTGTGACCGGAGGGCGGAGTCAGAGAAGGTAAGTGGCAGAATCACTGCACCTGAGGTTGATTAATGTGTTTGTGTGTCTTCCCCAGTGACCGCGCCCTATTTAAGGAGGAGAGCGAGAGCAGAGTGGGCTCTCTCCTGACAAGAACACATGTGTGTGTGGCGTGTGTGTATGGATATATAAGTAAACGTGTAGAAGCTGAAAAGCGGACAATAAAAGACTTACTGAGAACTCAGTACTGGCCTGCCGTGCTTCTGTGCTTCACCCACCTAGAACACTTGCTACAATATGCAAAGCCATTTTCCAATTTCTACTGATGCCAATTATGAGTGTGTTGTATAAAACAGTTGGTCTTCTGAGCATGATAGGCTCCTTATTAGTGAAGTACAGCCAGCTAGTTTGGAAAGAAGCAATAGCAGGCATCATGTTGTGCACCAAGTGCGCTATGACCTTCTGGATGAAAATGCAATGTGTTTTATTTATATATATATATATATATATATATATATATATATATATATATATATGGGCGGCACGGTGGTGTAGTGGTTAGCGCTGTCGCCTCACAGCAAGAAGGTCCGGGTTCGAGCCCCGCGGCCGGCGAGGGCCTTTCTGTGTGGAGTTTGCATGTTCTCCCCGTGTCCGCGTGGGTTTCCTCCGGGTGCTCCGGTTTCCCCCACAGTCCAAAGACATGCAGGTTAGGTTAACTGGTGACTCTAAATTGACCGTAGGTGTGAATGTGAGTGTGAATGGTTGTCTGTGTCTATGTGTCAGCCCTGTGATGACCTGGCAACTTGTCCAGGGTGTACCCCGCCTTTCGCCCGTAGTCAGCTGGGATAGGCTCCAGCTTGCCTGCGACCCTGTAGAACAGGATAAAGCGGCTAGAGATAATGAGATTATATATATATATATATATATATATATATGGAGTTTTACATGTTCCTCAGAGTTCCTTGATTTCCTTCCACTTTCCAAAGACATGCCAGTACTGTAGGTTGACTGGCTAGAATGAATTGCCTCTTGGCATGAACTAGTGTGTAAATGTGTGTGAATGTGAGCTACAAGGCTCCGTCCAGGATGTATTCCCACCTCATTCCCACCTCAATCGATTATAGATCCATCACAACCCTGACGAGAATAAAGAAGTTGCTGAATTTGATCTTGGTTGTGCAAGCTAAAGAATTTTTGAAGTCAAATCAGGGCATTTATTTCAGAATGTTATCTGATCTAACCTCAGACCCCCCCCCCCCCCCCCCCCCCCAGTATGTGACTTATCTTAATTTTCCCTCAGTTTATTTTTAGCCAACTTTCTATTAAAACTTAGTGCAATATATTATATAATGCAGCATTGCACTTCTCATCCAGAAGGTCAGAACGCACTTGGTGCACAGATGCCTGCTACTGCTTCTTTCTGAACTAGCTGGCTGTACTTCACTAATAAGGAGCCTATCATACTCAGAAGACCAACTGTTTTATGCAACACACTCATAATTGGCATCAGTGGAAATTGGAAAATGGCTTTGCAACCAAAGACTTCATAATGAGCCACAATGCAACTGGATCACGTCAAGATACATGGTAACTATTTGATAAATATTGGATTATTATTTTAAATGTAAACATGGCTACAAAGGTATGTGTGATGCACATTGTTGCTGAAACTGAATTGCTGCTGTCCAACATGGCTCATCTTTTTGCAAGAATCACTTTCCTGCAGCATATTGATCTTCTTTAACCACCCTCAGTATGCCTCTTAGTCAACCACTTGAGCCAAATTTGTTCCTGAGTTACTGCAAAATGGTACTCCAACTTCAAGGCAAAGACTCCAAATAATCACAGCAGTCTCAAGGAACATGAGTGACTGCTTATCATCACTACAATCTTTTATAAACTCTTTATTAAGCCGATAATGGGTAATAAATTACTTATAGTCTCTATAGTGGATAATACATTTGGTACAGGATGTACAATGGATAATGAACTGCCCTATATTACCCATACAAGTGTCCTACAATTTATATAATCTACAATGTATAATGAATGTTTCATTGGATGACAACTCTGAATAATAAACTGCTTTTCTGTAGCATTGCTGTTGCTGAATTCTCAAATCTGATTGGTCAGAAGGCCGTCCAGTTGGCAAGTCACAGGTTTATATGAAAGTGCTCGTTATCTAATATGTTATCATTTCTACAGTAACATCTTCAGAGAGATGTATGTCTGATGCTCCACCTAATCCAGAAAAATGTGTTTTTATTTAGCAAAGAAAAACATCTCGTGGTTAAGCTTTCAATAAGATGTTTAATATTTCTGGAAGGAGTCTCCAGTGTCAGTACTTTGTAACAGTCAAGAGGTTTTCCACCATGGGAAAGGCTTCAGGGTTGACTTTATGTTTTCTGTTTTTTCAGTAGCATGACATACTGTGGTTTATGTGTGTGTGTGTGTGTGTGTGTGTGTGTGTGTGTGTGTGTGTGTGTGTGTGTTGATAACTTCAACAGAGAAGAGAGAGGCTGGCGATGGAATGACTGTAACATACATAGGCACTATTATGTAATTCATAATAGGAATGAACCTTTTTCATTTTTCATGGATGAAAATTACAACATATTGTTCATTAATCATAAAATTAAAACACAACAGGACGTGCTGAAATTTGAAAATAGAGTCAAGTTTATGTCAGGCTACATCACACCACCTCAAAGTTGATTATTTTCCTATAGCAACACACCTATCATGCTGTATTCCTCTTATATGTAACCTAAACAACCTTACGTTTATCCTAGGTCAGAATCAATTGAACCAATGAGTACAAAGACTCACTACCCCCCCCCCCCCCCCACACACACACACTATAGACCCTTTTCAGTCACGTGACCTTCGTAAATGCGACCGCCATTTTGGACATGTAGTGGACTTCGGCTCGAATCGGTTTGAATGCGAGGAAGGCGACAAACGAAAAACATAAAAGAAAAAGGAGCGAGATGCAGAAAACACCTTCACTATCCAGCGACGTAGGGCATTTACAGGGCGAGCAGAGGGAGAGGTATTTGCAAAAATTGAGGTTAGCAGGCTTAGAGAACGACGTTTACCTGCTTCCACCAGGATTGTTCACTGACATACGGAAGTACACGAAGCCCTCGTCTTTACCTGACTTCGGCCCACATGATCTGTATACCTATGTCGTTAAAAACCCATCGCCATACACAGGTATTGATCTGAAAGCGTATAAGAGTTTGGATGCCTACAAATATTTTGTGTCAGGCTGGGTAACATGCCTACATCAGCGGGTCGTCCCTGGAGCCGGTGGTCGCCATCTTATTACAGCTAAGGTTTGTTCACATTTTCATTTACTTTCGGTCCTCAGGATAAACAAAATGTTATTAAATGTCATTGAAATAACTTAGTCTGTTGAGACATGGCCCGTTATAAATTTGCTGTTACCAGTCAATGACCAAGAACTGTATTATTAGGGTCGGTGTCTGTGTTGTAGCAGTGTACTAGCAGCTAGCTGTTAGCACTAGCTAATGTCAACAACATAGCTAGTATGTTACTGTAACAATGTTTACGTTCAGTCATTTGGATGACTGTTAAAACCTTTCAGTCTCAAGTTTTTCCTTTACTGTATTTACTAGTATACTGTAATTATGATCCGGCAGCTATTTACACCGGATCCAGTGTAAATAGCTGCCGGAGCCAACGTCCGAGGTTCCGGAGCGCGCTCTGGCTTGCTCCCCCTCAAATTAAGCCCTGTACAGGTAAATAGCTGCCGGAGCCAACGTCCGAGGTTCCGGAGCGCGCTCCGGAACCTTGGACGTTGGCTCCGGCAGCTATTTACACTGGATCCGGTGTAAATAGCTGCCGGATCATAATTACAGTAAACTAGTAAATACAGTAAAGGAAAGACTTGAGACTGAAAGGTTTTAACAGTCATCCAAATGACTGAACGTAAACATTGCTACAGTAACATACTAGCTACTATGTTGTTGACATTAGCTAGTCAACAATAGCTACTACAGAAGAACAAAGAGGTTACAATGGGTTATTTTAACCTATTTGGTTACACACTCGCCGCCACAGAATGTTAACAGCAATGTAATGCCTTTTCTGGCTAATTTTATTCATCTTACCTCCAACAAAGTGGTCACTACACAAGCATTGGTATGCCAAGGGCTGCCAATCTTTCCTGTTAATGGCCGCTATCCATCTTCTCCGTCGGGATCCGATAAAATGATAAACCTTGCCTTGTTTGTTGATGGTTACTACATCCAGGTGCACAACAATATAGTGGCATGATGGAAGTCTTGCTGAAAGTAAAAACTTTCTTTGCTGCCGTTCCTCAATGTTGGCTGTGGTAAACTACTGGTAGTACATGTCCAAAATGGTGGCCGCGTTTGTCGTGACGTCACGTGAAAAGGGTCTATAGCTATTCAACTGAATGAATAAAGCAAGCTGTGTACAAAAAATAAAACACTTTAATGATTGATACCTTTTTTTTAGTTAAGCAATGAGCCACAGAATGTTATCAAAAACACTGCAACGGGCCAAAGCCCCACTGTTAGTATGAATTGCCTTATAAAAAAAACAAAAAAACAAGAAACAAAACAAACAAATCATTCAAATACACAAATCCAAAACAAGAGGAATCACCCCTAACAAGGGCACACACAATAGGCCAGACCTGGGCATTTTACGTCCCACGGGCCACATCCGGCCCTTTGGTTCATTCTGACCGGCCCACGTAAGGCTAATTAGAAATTACAAAATAAACGTATTTTCTAATTTTACCTCATGCATGGACTGAATGTGCATTGCTTTTATTTTGAAGTTGTGTTCAACAAAAACGCAATGCGTGCGACATGAACATGACATGAAATCCCACGAAACCTAATCCCGTGATAACTACTTCTGTAATTTGTCCAGACTGACCACAAACTTCGCATCTCCACCTCAGACATTCAACCTGACTCTGATGCACTCGTTAAAGACCAACAGAGACCAGATTTCTCTCACTGAACAAATAAAAAACTGAAAAACACCAAATGAGGTGATTAGACTACAAATGTGGGCATCATTATTATAATATGATGTATCTTGCTTGATATTTGGAGTAGAAAGACAATGTTGTGATGTCTTTATTAACCCCGCCGACAGTAGTCGGAGGGGTTATTATTTTCACCTGCGTCTGTCTGTGTGTGTGTGTATCTGTCTGTCTGTCTGTCTGTGTGTCTGCAAGATATCTCAAGAACCAATGGATCGATTTGGACCAAATTTTGTACATGTGTTGCCAATCACCCAGGAAGGAAACCATTAAATTTTGGAGGTCAAAGGTCAAAGGTCAAGGTCATGGCAGAGCTTCGAAATTTTCGCCCAATGTATTTTAATAGGGAAAAGGCGGGGTTTGCACTCGTTAGAGTGTCCCTGTCTAGTTGTGTTTTGGGGTGAATGTGACTGAAAAAAATGGTACAAACGTTCACATTTTGTTAACCATTGTTTTGGGAAATTTGACTGAATAAATGACATTTTTTGTAAGGCAACCTCTTTTTTTCCATACTCTTACCAGTCTTAGCAGCTTGTAAAAACAATGTTATTTACTGCTTTATATAAAGAAATACAATTAATATTATGCAGAATTTAGTTCAGCCTTATGGTCCAGCCCTCCACAAAATTTTCTGTTTCTCATGTGGCCCCATGGAAAAAATAATTGCCCACCCCTGCAATAGGCTATAAAGGGCAAGGGGGAAGAAGACAAAAGGAGCCAGCCGGAGAAGAGAGCCTACAGGGGCGCAGCAAGATCATACACTACACTGCTAAACTACTGTATTCAGCTCAGCAATACACCACACTCAGGCAGCAAATGCACTACACCAGTAAACACTATAACTAAAGTAACTATGCACCACACTCGCCAAGCCCGAATGGCATAAGCTAGAAATAAGCCCTCACAACCCCTTGTGCTTCCCCGCCCCGGCTGACAAAAGTGGGAAAAGGGAATAGACCTCTCCAGATAAATATGCAAATAAGGAAATAAACAAATGAACTAAAAAGCGGAGGTGGTTTTACACACGCTTACAACACACTATGACAAGGCATTTCACTGTGGGCCTTCTGCTGATGGCGGTTAGACTACCCTAAAGGGCATTGAACAGGCCCACATTAGCTTTTAAAGTAAACTTTACAATGGGAAAAACAGTGGCTACAATAGGCTCCTGTTACTGTTGCGCTGGCGTCATACCATACAGGCAGGAACAGTCTTTAGCACAATTAACTTCTTACAATCCCCACTACGCATACCAGTAGACTATCCTTTTTCACTTAGACATCGTGTGAGTCAGGGAACTTTGGTGTTGTGTTGTTACTAGGGACTGCTATCACAGGCCAGGAAAACAGCCGGACTTGCTTGAATACTGCAAGGTAGATAAACACGAGTAAGCCTGTGTTCTATATTGATTAACGTAGCATAAACTGTGTTAAAAGATGTTTCCCTTACCTGCTCTACATTATATCACCGCCGGCAAATGCTGCACACCAACAGTGCTCTCACCACTGCTGCGCTGTTAGGTTTCAGGCAAAGAGTGGCCAGTGTTACAGGCTACCTGCATTTCCTCCTCACGTGAAACAATTGAACGTCAGATGACTCGCTAAACTCCGTTTCTACCTGTGTTCCTGATTAGGTGTGACTAGTTACATGGCTTGAAGGCTTCTCCCACTCCCACCCGTCACATATACTACAGCAATTTGCCAACAATTTTTTTTTCAATTAATGAATGATACAATGTACTGTATAAAATACTGTATAAAAAGCCCCTTATGGACCCTTTCATGCATCATAAACTGTTTAACAGTTGTACAGTATAGGATAAGCAACTTCTACATCCTAGAAAATATAATAAACAATTTATTTACTTTATAGAGTAAAATAAATGAATTTTTGGTCATGTATTATACTATTTATAGGTCCAGTCAG